>NC_071395.1:17246149-17558649 GCF_022682495.2 Desmodus rotundus
CCCTCTTTCAGTGGCAACCTGTGTCCAGGCTTCTAAGTGTGCAGGTCAGTCATCAGGCACCAGATTTTAAGTGAGGTGTGTTGAGGCAAAGAGACAATCTCATTCCTCAGAGGTTGCTATCTGTCAGGACTCACAAACTTTAGAGAATATGATGAGTTTTTCTCACTATTTTAAAGCCTTAGTTGCTAGAGAGTCTTTGTTAAAAGTGTGTATTATAAATTATATTCCAATTAATAGTTAAAGAAAGCTAACTCTACAGAGCATTTAGTGGGCAGATTTAAAGCCTCATGTTAATTAATAATTAATTTCAAAAATTAACTGTAAAATGGAAGTGTGTGTTTCATTTCTAACTTCAAGCCAGTGGAAATGTAGTGGCTTTACTGAATGAATATTCCAGCTTCTCCATGGAGACACATAGATCAGTTTCTTTGCAGAAAGAGGGTGTTTTATGATATATACCATAAGAAAATGTCCCAATAGTTGACATTTACAAGATCTTTTATTGGTAGCATTTTACAACTTTGTGAAGCTCCCCTAGGCTTCTGCAGCTGTTTCCCAGTATCACATATGCAATCAATCCACAAGTCGTCACTGGCAAATTCACTCACAGTACTTTCTAACTTGATGCACATTTTTAAATTAAAAAAATATCAGGAGATTATTGGTGTAACTAACCTTACTTCAGAGTTTGCATTATAAAAATGCCACCTCAGTTGTGGAAATAAACTGACTCCCACATCAAGAAAGGTTTGTGGAAAGGTGGATCTGTAAGGGATGATGCCAGGCAAGGGCTCTGGCCTTCCTGTGTACACTCCCTTGAGTACGGTCTCCTCTGGCCAGAAGTCTCCCAGGCACCTGTGAGAGCATCCCTTCTCTTAGTCAATTTGAGCACTCGATCTTATCCCTCCCTTTGAGGGCATTACTCAGATCTAAATATACACCATTCCCTAGTCCCTTAGGTCACTTAAAATTCCATGGTATTTGATTTATTGATATAAAAAAAAAAGAAAAGAAAGGAAAAGGATCAGTGGAAATCTCTTGTTAAAAAGCTTGGCCATTCTTGATTTCAGTGTAGATGGTGATGGGAACAAAATCAGATTAACCTGGCTGTTGAGAATTTCCATGTTGATAAAATGTATGCATTTATATCACAATTATATAGTTACACATCTTATCTTCACTAATACCCCACAGACTTCTTAAGGAAAAGATATTTGCCCCTGTAGAGCACAGAGCAGGTGCTCAATCAGAATTTGTTACATGGATTAAAAATAATAACCATCACTTAGTTTTTAGTATTAACCCATTAAAATTAGTACAAATTATGCATTTTGAGGATTTCCTGATCATTGCCTAACCTTTTAAAGGATGACTAAACATAATAAATCTAAATAAAGCCTTGATATGTTGCACATTATTCTGGTTATTTCATATTAAGAAACAGAAACAATCAGGGGACTGGTTTCCTTACAGAAAAGAACAGGGAGATCGTGCAAGAGCTGTGACGAGGGCGTGAGCAACGCCTGCAAAATTCTGGATCTTATTTCTTCCTTTAGTGGTTAACCTTCGTAGCCAAAGTCCTTGAAAAGTTACACATTCTACTTGGATCTAATTTCTCTTCCCCATTCTCCTTCAATTCCTCCCCCATCTACCTTTTGCCTGCACGAAATCCACTCCAAAACTGACCTCTGGGGGCCACACATCTTCGGTTTCTCATGTCTTGTCTTACCTCCCACCGGACAGAACTGATCTTCTCTTGATCTTTCACTGAAAACTTCTTTTTCATGTACTTCTCCCTATCTCAGACTCAGGCCCAAATCTTATCTTTACCTCCTCTCTCTCACATACTCTACATCCAATATATCAGCAAATCTTAGTGGCTCTACCTTAAAAATATTTTCAGAACTTAACCATCTCTACCCAGTTCCACAGATACCATAATCTTTCACTTAGACTATTGCAACTGTCTCCTAACAATAGCCTCTCTGCTTCGCTCTTACCTTCCTGTAGTCTTTTTGCAATACAGCAGTTAGGGCGATTTTGTTAGAGAGTCATCAGATCGTGTTATTCCTCTGCCAAAAGCCCTCCCTTAGCTTGCTAACACTCTCAGAGCAAAACCCAAAGTCCTAATAGTGGCCTCCAATGGCCAACATAACCTGCCTTTCCCTTCCCTTATCTGTCTTCTCTTCTCTACCTAGATTGCTTTCTTTTGATGATCTCTCCAGTTACACGGCTTCAGTTACCACAAGAAGTATAATCACAAACTTATTTAATAATTATTGCAATATAAAATATACTTAGCCATCTGTTCCTATTGAGAGAAGGAACTAGGCAACAGAGAAATAAAATGCTGTTTTAAATCATTGGTAATTACCATACAGAACTTATTCCTACTACCAGCTCCACCCAGTCTCTCATCATTTTGGCTTGGATTATTAGCATAACCTCTTGTTATCTGTAACCTACGTGTAAATATCTCCAACTTTTTCTGCACATAATCGCCAATGTAATCATATCACACACATTTAAATATATTTCATTGGTTTTCTATAGAGAAAAAAGATGATAAAAGTGATGATGATGATGATGATGATGACAAAAAAAGATGTAGAATGACGAATTTTGAATCTGGAATGAGCCTTGTTTTTTCCCTCAAAGTCAAATATATATTTTCTGCATAGCTTACCATATCAAGGAGACATTCTGAAGAATGTCTGTATGATATGCATACATGATATTTCTATTGCTTGAAAGATACTTCTCAGTTAAATCAAAAGGCCTATCTTGCCATTATACCTTTTAAACACTTCATTCTTTTATGGAAAGTAGAAACAAAACTGAAACCTATGTGGAAAATCATGATGTGTTCCTATAACTCTGTGGACTTGCTCCAGTTTTGGTTTGGTCAGCACCTTCTTTGCTAAGAAACTCATCCACAAAACCCAATTTGGACGGATTCTTTTTTTTTTTTTTTTTGATAAGTTACACGGTATTTTAATGGTGCAGAACAGGGATAAGTTTTCCTGCAGAAAAACACAAAAGTAGAAGTGTTTTCCAGATCTTTCTCTACTTGAGTGACATTCTTCACTGGCCCAAACTCCTTTGGCTAATTGATTCTCTAAACAAGACCTCAGCCAACCTTCAGAGCAGCTGTTTCTGGAATAACGGAGACTGGCAGGCGAGGGAATAACTGTGGCTTTAACAGGCATGCATTTGCTTTCCACCACATTCTCAATTGCCTTCTCTGAAAGGGTTGCTTTTGATGACCAAATGCATCTTGTTTTCTCTCAGTTAAAAAAAAAAAGAAAGAAAATACAGCCCTATTTTTTAGACCATGATAACACAAAGCAGTCACTGGAAAAACTGGCAAGAGTGAGTAGAGTTCCTAATAGGCTGGCCACTGTAAGTTGGGATATTTTTCTGAGAAACCCAGTGATGCCCGTTTCGTTTTGGAATGGATTCCTTTCCCCCAGTGGCACTCCAGAAGCCTTGCTGTCTGTTTCAATCACAAATCCCCAGTCTTCTCATCACAGTCTCGGGGCTGGAACTGACTTCTGGAAATTTAGGATCCAACCTAAAGCATTTAGCTAGTGAATTGTACCATTTGTTGAATGTGTAAAAATCTCTGACACTTGGGGCTGGAATTAAAATGCCATTGAGTAAATGAATGTGTTAATAGCCCGGGAATCGCATAAGAGAGATAACCAGTGTCTTACTTAGAATCCTAGAATTTTAGAGCTGGAAGGGAACTTAGTGACCATTTACTCTAAACTTAATTTTACATATGAGGAAACTGAGGCCAAGGGCGATTAAGTACTTGGCTCCAGATCACATCTGGCTTAAATAGAAAATCAGCTGCCTGATTCTCTCAAGTGACTATTTCATGACCCATGGTTCTCTTCTCACTCTAATTAGCTTTTGTAAAAGAGCAGAACTGGGAGCCAAACCCAAAATTTTAGATGCTTAGTTTCCTTCCTTGATGTTTCTATTGTCATTAGCGAGTGTGGCCAGGTGGGCACAGGGTAGGAGACAGCTCAAGTTGAGAGAAACCTGAGACAATTCAATACTTAACCTCAGTGTATGTAGGGATGTCACTGTTGCAGGCAGAGTGCAATGGAGGGAGATAAAATTATCTTTTCTAGAATGACATACAAACGGATAAGTGTTTTTTGAGGTCTGTCTAGTCGTAGAAGGCACGAGGGTTTTGAAATGCTGGTTTTGGTCAGTGTGCTGGGACACACTGGACCACTGCCAGGAAGTCCTGGGTGCGTCATAATACCCTTGACTTTCGGCTATTTTTGGTTATAAGACAACCAGCATTGGAGAAGCATGAGCTTGACTAAACAAACTCAGAAGACCCTTTGGAAAGACCATGTAGACTAAATGTTTGGAATTAAGCCATTTACCATTTATGGCTAAGACACTGGAGATACATAGGCAAACTTGACTGGAAGTGAGAAAAATAGAATTTTTGTAGTCTTATCCCTTTGTAGTTGTTACATGCAGAACCAGCCCACTAACTGGGCCCTGTGGAGAAAGGATGCCCCAGACTGCTGCAGTGTGCTACCTAGGGTCTTTGGGGTCCTGGGAATGTATTAGCATTGGAGTTTGCTGGTAGTTGGCAGTGAGGCTGGCTCTGCACTAGGGCTGTAGGTTGTCTCTCTGATAAACATTTTTCCCCCTAACTAATCCTGAACATTCACATTTAATTGGGTTATGTTCGTGTCTTAATTATCAGGATATCAGAGTGTCTGCCACATGGTAGATTCTTAAATGTTTTTCAAGTGAGTGCATAAGAATTATGAATTTGGATTTAATTAAGAGAGCTGGGGGAAAAAATGAAAGGTTTTTATATTGGATTTGGGCATGTTCATGGTTGGGCAGTCTTTCTCGGAACATTGGGTCACATCTCACACAGAGGCTCATAGGAGTCCTTCTTCCTCTATTTCTTCCCATCCAGTTTGGGAATAAAAGAACAGATTGCCTGGTGGCCAGAGACTAATGTTTTGATGTATGTAAATTAAGGAATAGGAAAAAAGTGAAATTGTCAAGGGTCTTCAAATCTCCCATTTCTAGTAATTCATCTACTAGATTAATAGATTCAGTTGTTCTCGACAAACATTTGTTGATATCCTGCTATTTGTGAAATATTTGGCTTTCATAGAGAAGAAAGACCCATATATTATATATGAGAAAGTCCAAATTAGAATCCCTGTGAAAGTATAGTTAAACCTGAAGATTTATTGGAAAGGAAACAGGAGATCCTGACATCTCACTACTTTCACACACTGTATCTACAACAATAAATTGATTCTCCTCTTATTACTTTGAGCAATTCTTCCCAACTGACTGACGATACAAGCATGATTACTTGAAAAGACCCTGGCTCCAATATGTTACTTTTGGCGATGACGAAAAATTTTGTGTACCACATAAATGTAGATGACAATATTCAGAGTCTGTATCACACAATGAAAATGAATTCAGCATTTAAAGAGTTGATTTGTTGGAACATCTGAGCTCACTGGAAGGAAGTGCTGATAAAGGTAGAAGAGTTTTCAAAGCAGAAAGGTATCAAGTGAGTAACACCTCATTAGGTACAAGTGCTTTGTCTGCAAGGAAGAGAAATTAATGATATCTCCACATCTTGCAACATTTGCTTTTGTAGTTCAGAAGCACAAAGACCCTGTTTCTGTACTAAAATTCTCTGCAAAAAGTATGTTTTTCTGGGCCATAGTCTTTCACCTTCTGGTAGTGAAACTCATTTTAAAAGTTGGAAATTGGTGAGGAGTCACATGGAAATGATGCCGATTCTATATGGTACAGACAGGGATTGAGTGAGCAGAGTTACCTGGGCCAGGTAAGGAGTAGGGCTTGGGACTGGTCACAAAGAACACAAAAGCTCTCTTTTCTTTTTTGAAAGCCAAATTTGGTGCTGAGCTATTCTAATACTTAGAAAACTTCTAAAATAGGTATGAATGTCAAAAAGTGTGTAGGTATGAAGTGTTTTTAATTAACTAGATTAAACAGCACATGTTTTGGGATCCATCCCCCAGGCAAACCCCAAAATGCCAGAAAAAAATAGAAGGACATTGATGATCTCAGAGCTGTCCTCAAGACACCAAAACAAAAACTTTCAGAAATGTGTGGGGAAGCTGAAGACAGCGGGGTCTTGAGGTGGAGGTGGATAGTGGAGGCCCGGTGGGAGAGGCAATTGGGGCTCTATAAAGGGGACTGGCAGGAAGGCATTTGCTGGTCCTGCCCTTTCCTGCTCTTTCTGGGGCCCAGGGCAAGTCACTGTGCTACCCTGCCATAACTGTGGCACAGGAGAACTGCCGTGCCAGCCAGGCATGGGGGTGTGGCCATGGCAGTGCTGGCTAGGTGAGGGCCACAGTGCAGGCTGCACCGGGCCGGGCTGCTGAGCACCCTTCCCTCCTTGCCCCACCAGCCTATCTGCCCTGTGAATGGGGCAACTACAAGACAGGCTACAATAGTTATTCAATTCATTTTAAAAAGGTGATTATGATATAAGCTTCAGGTGTACAACATTATTCCATATCAGAATATACTGAAAAGTGACCACTCCCAAAAGTCCAGTTACGATTCATTCCTATACAATTGACCCCTTTCAACCCCATTGCCCACCCCAAAACCCTTGCCCAGTTTCAGAAAGTATTCATTCTAACATTGAATCCTAGTTTTCTAGTGTATAAGATTTCTCCCTTAGATATTTTGTGTAAGTTGTTTTTAAAACCCTAATTTTTATATCCATTTATGGCACAGCAATAAAAAGGATTTTATAGAAAAAAGTTGATTAAAGAATCATAAAAACTTACTGGTGAACTTCAAATGAATTGCTAATTAAAAGTATACACAGGTATTTTTATGAACCAATCTGTTAATATAAGACTAAGGCCTTGTCTTTGGGCAAGTTCTCCAGATCAGAGTTGTCATTTTTCTTACACAAATCACATTCCTATCAATATCTATCATTTTAATTTTTAATTCTTTAAAATTGAAGTTGAAATTGTAAGACATTTAAAAGCAATCTGAAAGTGATTATTCTAGATTTTTGTGATAATTCCTCATTTAAAAAATAGTTACATTGCCTATACTTTGGCTAAATTGTTTTTAAATTTACTCAGATTTATTGGCTTCCCACCCCAACCTTATTTTTATAGGAACAAGATTTTCCCTTTTTTAAAATTTTTCATCGATTTATATACTATTTCGTCCAATTGTGTTCAATAATAGTATTAACTGACACAAATAGGCTTGGTAACAACTCAAACCGATCTTGCTGGTTGTACTGGACAGGCGGGGGCAGAAGGGCATGGGCGTGAGAGCAGCCTACGAGTTTCTAACATTCATGTGCTGTGAGCAGCTGGTAACTTTACAGAGGGAATAGAGCCCATTTATTTTCAGGTGCATTGTTCAAATAGATGTTGCACTTTATATTAGCAAAGTTATCTGCTTATCCCAAGGGAATAAAAAATAAATGCATAGAAAAAAATGAGGTTTGTGTTTAACACAAGCATTATTCTTATTTTAAAAAGGCAATGTACAGAACAACCAATAACAGAAGACATAAAAATAATAGAATGTATAAAATAAAAACATGGAAAATTAATTTCAAGAAAATCCTGAGAAGAATAGGGAAGAATTGTAAATGTAAGAAAAACAAATGGGGATTTTGGGCATAAAATATTTAATTGTCAATGTAACAAAAAAGATAGTTTGAGTAACAGAATGAATATAGATAAAGAATATAGTCATACATGTAGATACTTAAAGCATCAATAAAGAGTAAACAGACAGTAGAATATGAGAAAAGTTAATAGATGAAGAAGATAAATTGTCAACACACATCAGAAGGAAAAAAGAATAAATAATGGGGAGAAAATAACTGAAAAATTTCCCTGAATATTAGATTTTTACAAACTAATATTTAAATATTAAGATGAAATAAACATGTCATCAGATATATAGGGTTTTAGGTAGTTAACCACATAGGCACACATTTTTAAAGAATTCTTACAGAGTAGACTCTAATATGGGGGGAAATTAACATGGAAGTGATAAAACATAAAAAATAGGGACAAGTTCATTGTTATAAAAATAAGCAATACAAACAAATGAATAGCTACAACAATCTAAAAATATAATTCTAGATAACATCGAATGGCAGCATGAAAGTAAGTTATGAGGGATGGGTCAGTGGGAAGCATGAGCTCACAGAAATTTTGATACTGCTCATGGCTGAGCCTTGATATTCAAAAATTTTAGTAGAACTAAGGGGAAAAAATAAAATCTCATGAGTGTTATGTAATGGGTGGCCACCAAGAGAATAAAAATATGATATATAACTATTGAAAAAGCAGAAGAAAATTTGATTCAGTCAATAGAAGGAAATAAAAAGTAAATGAAGTAAAGCTATTATGAAATAAAACATAAGATGGCATAGTAAGACCTACATAATATAATAATAATTAAAATAAGTGTACATGGTTAAAAATCACCATTCAATAACAAAGATTCAGATGAATTTCTCAAAATAAAGGTCTAGCAATACACTGCCTCTTAAAAAAGAGAAAAATGTAAAACAATAGTGTACACAAAGTTTGAAAAGGAAGAAACACAAAGGGAAATATGAATAAAAAGGAAGGTGGGTAGCAATTTTATAAATGACAAATACAATTCAAGAGTTAAAATGTAGAAGGAAACAAGAAGAATGTTATGTGCAAGTAAAATAAAATAACAACGAACAAATATACACCTCCAAATATATAAAGCAGCAAAGTGATACACTGAGAAAATGGCGATATCAGTCACTGTTGATAGAATATTTAACTGATGGATCCAGAAGGGGAGAAACACTGCACAGAAGATTGGAGTACTAGGATCACATTATATGTGACTTTACACACATGCGTAATTTGTTGCCCAACACAAAGAAAACGTATTGTTTTTGAGCCTACGTGATATTGCCAAAATATCGACCAGGTACTACTTTAAAAATTGAGCTCAATACATTCCAGAGAATTAATATTATACATATTTTATACTTTAAGGACACTAAAAATTGAAGTTTATACTAAAAATACAGTTAAAATATTTTGTATATTTGAAAGTATAAACAGGCCATTACATAACTCTTGACCAAGAAGAAATCATATACGAAATTATTAACTATATAGAAATTAAAACAGCACATATCAAGATTTGTCGGATGCACCTAAATCATTACCAAAAGTGGCCTTACTGATGTTAGATATATTTATCCACAAAGCAAACACTAACAAAAACAGAAGCAAAGGAATTAAATATTCAACTCAAGCAGCTGGACAATAAACATCAAAATAAATTCAAAGAAACCAAAAATAAAAAAGTAATAGAACAGGGAAGAAATCGATAAAAGAGGAAACTGCAGAAACAGTAACAGAAAAGGTTGAAAACATGATTCTTCAAAAAGGTTGATAAAATATGCTGTGAAAACCCATCAGGGGAAATAGAGAGGTAAGTTGCAAATTTAAAAACTACAAACTTAACTAGTAGAAAAAGAAATATAAAAATTGAGAAACCGTGTTTTGAACAACTCTATGCCAACAATTCAGAAAACCTAAAAAAATGTGAATTTGTTATGATTTCCATGTGTAATTTAAGGTTTGTAATGCCTTTTTCTTTCCCTTAAGGGAAGTGCTTTTGGTGGACATGAAACATGTCAAAGTAGCCTTTCATTCTGATCCAGAATCATAGTAATTTGCCAAGCCTGCTTTGGGAGCAAAGTAGCTCAGACTTACAGCCATATCCCTAATCTCTCAGGGTTTACAAGAGAGGACAGATAGCCTTAGTATATTAAACCAGCTCTTAGTAAAATACTGTATGCAGAGAATACTAACCAAGGCCGGTAAATGACCGAGAAAGTAAATTATATAATCACGGAACAAAACACAAAGAAAGCCCCACTGTCCTTGAGGGCCAAATATTCATCATCAGACAAGCAATGTTAACTCAGAGTAACCCACTCTTAATTCGTCATCTTATGCTTGTGTTACTCTAGGTACCTTATTTATTGCTAACAAGACCGAGTGAAATGTGACTGGGCACTTTGAGCCTCGAAGGGGTTTTCTGATTGTCTGGGGACCCTGTGAACCAGGCGTTGCTGGATGCATCTTAGCCTCTGGTTACAATGCTTATTTCATTGCTTCAACCTCTCTAGCTTTCACATTCAGAAAGAGTTCTGAGTGACTTTCTGCTGATATCAGTAACTTGTATCAACTATGAAGGAGTTCAGTCTCTCCGGTGGGAGAATTTATAATTTTCTGAATACTTTTTTATACTCCAGAGATCTGAAGGGAATATTTTAGACCAGAGTAAAATGGTAACATTTCTGAAAAAGATTGGATTGTAATATGTCTCAAAATAATTGGGACCCATGGATAGAATTTCTAAAAGAGAAAAAAGGTATTTGTTCTCTTCAAAAGCATATGCAAGAAAACCCATCCTTAATTTAATAAGGTGTTTACCAGGATAGCACCATTATTTTACTTTTATATAATATGCCCAGTAGAATAGACCTCTGGCACATTTATAAAGCTTACCACCAAATTAGAATAAGAATAGGACCATTTGAATCTGAATATTCAAAAGTAGCTGCAGATAGTAAAATAAACTCTAAGGATAACTGGCCTTGTTCTCTGACTGGGTCTGGCTACAAAATAGCATGCTATTCCCAAGAAGGAAATTCTTTTACTATTTTGATTCTGACCTGGTTGTCTTCTAGGTTAATTCTAGTCCGGGTTCAGCACTTCTGGAGAGCAGCTATGAATATCACGTTCATTGGCTTCATGCTTGGATGGATGGCTGTTTAGAGAAAACCCAGATGACAAATTAGTTCAGGGGTTGGATACCTGATAAAGTATACCTGATAGATCCTGATTTATACACAAAGAATGAAGAAGAGTCCATTTCTTTGCCACATCCTAAACTTAATCTTCCATAACATATGACTTGGATTTGGAACCTGAAGAATTTGTTTACTTTTCTTCCAAAACTGCTACCTTTGTTTCCTATTTTACTACACAAGAACATCTGAGGATAGCCAGTTTGCATTAGACTAACGAAGTTGGCTGATGGACTGATGGAGAAACAGAGCACTTCTTTGTTAGGGAAAGACATTTGTTTCTCACTTTCCTGGAGAGAATGAACACTGTCTTTTTATAGTGCAGGAAAGTAATTAAACAAGAACTTAAAAAAAATGGAGGGTTGGCTATGAAGAAAATACCTAGAAATAATTAAGGCTTACAAACAATCATCCCAAACAGTAATAGTTTGCATAGACCGTGCTTTGAAGTTAACAGCGATTCTCATATATTCTCTCTCATTCATTCATTAATTTCATTCACTCACTCATTTATTTAGTACTTACAGAGCACCAACTAATTAAATACTGAGTTGCCTTTTCATCCCAAACAATTCTGTTTGGGTGCCACCCACATTTAAGAAGCACAGTATATGTTTCTATGTAAATCCTACGACTTGTTCTGTGATGGGATTGTCTTATTAGCCTTTTTATTCAGTCTTTCTTAGGGCTTCAGATTTATGGGGCTCATGAAGCCAAGAGCTTTAAACAGTGCCAAATCTTACCTGAACAGCTAACTGCACACTTTCCAAGTACCCAATGTGTACAAGGCAAATAGATGTTACGTTGGATTTAGCAGACATAAGATTGAACAAAATGTACTTTGTTCAGACAACTACGAATACCATGTACACTAGTACTAACATGAGAAAATAGAACAGGTACCTAGAAAAGATCACCTTAAAATATTTAAGAACAAGCTTTCCCCTGTACTCCATTTAAAATTAAATGCCTATGCCAGGCATTTTAATATAAATTCCAGTTGTAGCAAATATCACTTGATTAATTATTTAGATTTTTATCATAGCCAGAGTCCCACTGACTGGTAATTATTGGTCTATTTACTATCTCTTCCTCGAAACTGTGCCTCTTAGAGCAATTTTATCTTCCCATTTGTGCCTTCCTACCATTAAGAATAGTATTTGGAATCTAACAAACATTCAACGTAAGGGTTTTTTTTTTTAATTGATGACTGGCTATATCATAGATCCATCAGTCTAAATTTTCAAAGATTATTTTGTGTCTATGGGTAGTGCCATTCAGAAGTTATTATCTTAAAGGGTAGAATCTATATCTATATCTATATATATTCATTTTAATATTTGTATTGTGTTAATTCAGAGAAATTCCAATTTCACCAAGTTATTTATCAAAAAAACTCAGTAAAACAATATTCAACTAAAGCAAAATAAAGCTATTGCAAGTGCATCATTTGACCACCAGGTTGGTGCTCGCCATCTCCCTCCCTGCCTCCCTCCACCTTCCTCTATTTCTGGTAAGAACATTTAAGATTTAGTCTTAGCAAATTTCAATTATATAAGGTACTTATATTTCAAATTTCAAATATAAAATTATATAATATATACTTATATCGCTTTTTTTATCCTGACATAATCTGATACATGAAAAACCTTTTCTTCGTTTGATGGAGTGGAGTAAGAGCAGAGTATCCAGATGTAGAAAGACTTCTTAAAAAGCGCCATTCTTTCCTCCTACCCTAAAAGCTCAATGTCAAAGATTCATCAGCACTTCTTGAGAGAATACAACTGAAATATCATTTCCACTTTCACAAGATGGAGCCAAGAAAGGATCTAAAATAATATAACTATTTATATTCTTTGTTTTCCTATTCAGTTAGACCAGTGTAGTTACATGGACAAGAAAGGATACTTTCTGCTGCTAAATGCAATATGCTTCTACAAAAACTCCTTAAGTCTGATGTCCACCACAAACTTTTTACTGATGCCCATGTTAAGGTTGAAGACTTGTAATATAGAGTGGGTCAGCTGTGAATGTTGTCATCATTGTGCTAGTGACAGACTTTGTTACATGTAAAAAGAAAATCAGTTTCAGAACTTTTCAAATGTTTGGCCGAATAGATACAAACAAAAAGAGACTGGCATCCTTGTAACTATATCTTATGTATTCAAAAGCCCCTTACTATTCATGGGAGGGAGAAAAAGTTCATTACGTATTTATGAAAAACAAAATTACCTTTTCATAAAAATAAAAAGCAATATGTTTTGCTTATATCAGTGGGTAAAATTAACGCAGCCTTTCCTGTAATAGTTCATTTACTCTGACATGATTTTGAATATTAGAACAAAATGTCAAGAAGAGTTATAAATTGAAATAAGAGATAAAATTCTTCAAGTGAATTGTTTTCTCTATAGAGTCATAGGAATCAATTATTTATTATTCATGGAAATGTTAGCACTTCTAATTTACACAGGAGCTTTCATCTTATGACTCACCTACAGGCCGTGGCCCGGCAGTAACATCAAGGTATGTTATTATTATTGCTGGCACTGCCTATTAATAACTGGGTATCAGTGACACGTTTAATCTGCTTTTGATTAAAGTAAGCCTTCAATTATTCTTTGGATATAATTTCTCTGAATCATACTTTTGAATATTAGAGCAACAACCCTACTCTTTTTCTCATGTACTTTTTTATTTGTTCCTGTGTTGTACACACGACCGGAGATGAACTGCAGTTTCCTGATGGCCACTCGTCCAGATCAATGCACCTTGCTCCTAGCAGGTAGGGGCGGGTAAGGCAACTTCACACCAACGAGGCAGTGCTTGGTAGGTTTATTCAGTTTCTGAACTTGCTGCTGCCACCAAGGCTGATAATTAATACCAACCATGACAGCTTGTGGCATGATTGCGCTCTTGTTCAACACAAATAATCATTAGCTGCTAATGACTTTAAATCACTGTGAACAAGGCAGGGATTGACCTTGTGACCTAAGTGTTCCAGGGGATGCTTGGATGTTATGTGGTCTCTAGTAATGGCTAGAGCTAGGTGTCTGGATTGAGAGCTGGGATTTTTTTTTCTTATCCACAGAAATATTTTTATCAAATACTATGTAATATTGAGGTCACAATCTACTTAATTTAAACAATGAATATTTTACATGATATCATATATTGTGTGTATAAAGTTAGTGACAAACAAAAAAGGCCACATAGGAAATTCATGAAGTACTTCCTACAGATTTCTTTTAAAACTTTGTTAAGTTATAGGAAATGTCACTTTTATTTTCCTTTCCAAAGTGATTATGAAGGTTCGATTTTTCCCCCATAATCTCTACGTGATGGCTCACTTTATTATCTTAGCTGTAACTAGAATGATTAAATAGAAAACAAAAAATGACTCCCTCGAACATTTTGGAAGGTAAAAAAATGATGAGTTTCTAATGTAGTTTTTTTAGATATTTTGCATATACTTAATATTTTGTATAACAGTTACTTAATTTATACATATAAGCATATCTAGAGACAGACCTATAAAAATGACCTTAAAACACCAGAATTAAATAGAACAAGATATGATTTAATAAGAAGAAAGTTTCTAATTAATGTAAAAAACATAAGAAATAATAATGTAAAAAATATAAAAATACAATAAATAAAATATCTGAGACCTCCCAATGGCATTCCTAAATAACATTATAGCATTTCCAGCTGCTGTAACTGTTAGACTGTTAGAGCATATAAGTTGGCATGGGCTTGGAGTAAGGGTCTTGGAATCCATTTTTATTTTGTTTGTCACCTATTTATTGCATGACAACATCCAAAACATTGACTGCACATAATGCCTCAAAGATGGGTGACTGTTACACTCTGTGAATGGTGACACTGGAGACACAGCATTGTCACCACATCTGTCAGTAGACAATGCACTTTCCAAAATGGAATTTTACTTTCAGACATGCATGGTTGTTACTTTCCTTTGCTAAGATTCGCTATAAATATGTGCACATTAAGAGAGTATTACATATGGGATTCTTCTACCAATTATTAGTCTCCACTGAAAGATAACATGGAACAAATAAAAATGAAATGACTTGGAAATTTGCCTGGTTTCTTTTGGAATGAAAGAAAACTCAGACTTAGAGACAGGAAATAGGAATTCTTAGGTTTTCCAGAATTGAATTAAATAATTCTGATATTCTTGGATGAAGGTGAGGTTTAGAATTTTTATGGTAATGTTAAGTGTGTGTTCTCAGCTTGAAGTGTTTTATTCTAATTGGCTCAGCCAGGCTGTAACTTTTCTTTACCAGTGGGGTAAATTCTGTTTATGACAAGAAGATGCTTCAAAGAGTAGTAAAAACTTTATAGGTATTGGTTGTCTGCCATGTCCCAAGAATTCAGCTGGGTACTTTCATACATCTTATCTAATTTTCACAAAAATACAGTCCAAATTGATGGAGAAATTAAAAGCCAAATGTAAATGTATGTTAACTCTCATGAGGTATGGGGCTGGTTCTTGGCAAAGCTGTCACTGTTTATCATTGGTCTTTTCTAGCCTTCCTTTTTCTGCATTATTTCCTAAATTCTTGCTCCATGAGTACCTGCTCTACAGAAGGTATATGGTATTGGCTTTTTGCATGTTTTTAAAAATTTAATTGTTGTTCAAGTACAGTTGTCTCCATTTTACCCTCCCCACCTCTCCCTGCCCCAGCCATCCTGTTTCCCACCCTTGATCCTACCCTGCTTTAGCTTTGTCCATGTGTCCCTTATAGATGTTCCTGAGTAAAATGCAAGATTCTTTTATGTTAATTTATAAAGAATAGTAATAGTTTATTTTAGGACAAAGCCCTGGCACTCCCTAATGCATAAAAATCCAGAATTCTCTGCAATACAGAGACTGAGAGTCACAGGCCAAAAGTGGACGGTTAGTAGTGGACTGGAAAAATAAGACAGTTTCCTTGGTTATGAGTAAAACAATGGAATCATGATCCCAGAAATGTTCTATGGAGGTACTTCATTGTTATTTCAACCCGCAGGATCAAAACCATCAAAGGGAATGCCGAAGTTAGTGCCCAATCAGAGAACAGAAACACAGTCAGCATCTGTCCTCTCAGGGAGAAACCTCAACTATATGGAATGTTTGTGTGTGTGTGTGTGTGTCCATGTCCGTATGCCTCCATCCGTGAGCCTGTGTCTGTGTGTTGGTGTGCGTGTGCATGATTTGCCATAAAAAAGAAAAAAGAAAAAAGATTTCAGAAGACCGTAATAATTGTCACTGAGTGATAATACCCCAACAAAAGAGAATCAGAAATTTTATTAAGCTTTATCCTGTCTGTGGATAAATTCATATCAGGTTAGATTCATATAAGAAAAATGAAGCAAACATCTAAATGAAGTTATGGATGTGAAAGACAGCGAAGGAAAAAAGAAGGAAAAAATCATCCTGAAATTGTCAGTTTCAAGCAAGGGAAATGTGATCAGAGCCACAAAAAGTCTAAGGTGTAACAAAGCTATGGGTATAACTGGATAACTGGACCCTCAATAAATCTAGCTGGATCCTGTTTCTGTCTGTGAATTGAGGATAATCTTTTAAGAGAAATGTGGGCCTTCTGAATGCCTCGATTCTTCTTTGAGGATCAGCACTATAATCCAGATCAATTAAAGGAAATTGGCAGAGGTTCTGTGGCAAAAAAAAAAAAAAGCAGGTTTTCACACCTGTGCTGTAGGTTAAGCAATGGACTGTCGGCTTCTTGGGACAGGATGTACAACTGGGTCTGTATTGGTTCATTACAGAGAGCGCGTGGAGCATCCACCAGGGTCACAGTCAACCTTTATTAAACCTATTTCCTACTTACATTCTCTAAGGTTCATCACAGGCCTCTTTCTGAAGTGACCTAATTCTTCGGCTGTAAACGTATGGTGCAACTTGCAATAATAACAGTACACTTTTCGTGATTATCTTCCTCAAGGGCTGAGTGTTTTTCACATCTACTTCTTAGGTCTTGAGAAATCAAATCCTGTCCCAGTTCTGTGTATATCACCCTATTGTTCAGTGTTTTATTATTATTGCTTAATAATTATGGATGCAACAACATAATCATTGTGTGCCCCTTGCAAACTTCCTGATCCGCATTTTGACAGTCTGTACCCACAGGGCTATGGTGCTCTGTTGGGGAAAAAAAGGTGCAGCTTTCAGAGAGACCTTCAGTGAGATATCATTAGCTAGTTGATAATTAGCATGTCTTGTCCGCATCATTTCTTAAATTGATTTTAGAGAGAGAGAAACATGTATTTGCTGTTCTATGTATTTATGCGTTCATTGGTTGATTCATGCATGGGCCCTGGCGGGGGATGGAACCTGCAATCTCGGCACATGGGGATGGCGTTCTAACCAACTGAGCTACCCCCTCGGGCCTCTGTGTCATTTTGGATGATCTCAGTCTTGCTTTTGGTTCCTTGCATCATGCATCATCATCATCATCATCATCATTATTATTGGTATTATTTGCCTCTCTTCAGAACATACCATCAAATTTCACTTCATGTAGTTGAATCTGAAAATAAAATGTCAATCTTTTTCCAGTAATTAAATGTGGCTATTTCATTGCCGTTGTACTATCTGGTACAATCTCAGAATTTCCTTGAGCGTTATTCCAGAATCTAGCCCATGAGGAGTATTATCACAGATATTTACAGTTTTGTGGTAAGCCTAATGGGATCTCACGATCACTTTGGTGATACCTTATTAGACCTCCCTGTAGTATAATTAAGCCCCACCATCCTGCTTTTAATTAAGAGGAAATTCTAAACTGTAGCATCAAGGGTTACAACCACTTCATGAAAATGTTAAGACAGCAAGACCAAAACAGTACAGATCACTACTAGGTAAATTATAAATTCACACACCCCGCCACGTGCACTCACTTGTGCAGACATACACACATCTGGAGCAGATGGGACTTTGGCTTGAAACCAAGATACAGATACCTTACCATCAAATCTTGGGTGTAAATCAACACCTTCTCCACCCTCCCTTCCCATTTATTTCCTCTGCTACACAGGTCCCTGGAGACCCAACCCACTCAGTAATCTCACCTCTGATTAGTTTGTTCTCCCAGCTGCTATTTCCTTTGATGCTGGAATTCCTGGCCTGTCCCCACCATGACACGAATGTATGGTGTGACTTGCAAAGCTTCTCCCAGTATAATAACAGTACTCTCTTTTCATGATTATCTTTTCCTCAAGGGCTGGGCATTTTTCACAGCTGGTTCTTACTTATGTCTTGAGACATCAAATCCTGTCCTGGTTTTATGCATATCTTCCTACAGCTTTAGTATTTTATTATTATTATTATTATTTAATATTTATGGATGTGACATCATAATCACTGTCCAGCACTGCTTTTGCCTGCATTTGAAATCACAAGGCTACAGAAGCTGCTGCAGAGAGTGCTGGGGCAGCAGCAGTTCCGCCTCCCTTTACGCCCAGACCGCCAGGTGTGAACTCAGCTTCTGAAAGCCTTTCTGCTCTCCATCATCGCACA
Source organism: Desmodus rotundus (assembly GCF_022682495.2). Taxonomy (NCBI): domain Eukaryota; kingdom Metazoa; phylum Chordata; class Mammalia; order Chiroptera; family Phyllostomidae; genus Desmodus; species Desmodus rotundus. The sequence continues at coordinate 17,264,593 of NC_071395.1, forward strand.
AGAAATATATGCTCAACAACAGCTAGAGAGGGGTCCTCCTACCTTGCATTTGCTGAGTCTCTGGTGCCTACAAATGTACATGCATAGAGTTCTTCATCTGTTGATCAAATAAGTAAAATGATAAAAATCTCTCAATATCATTTTCAATTGAAATTTTTATATGAGATGAATGTAGACTCACACATGGTTTTATGAAATAATACAGAGAGCTCCCTTGTACACTTTGCCCAGTGTCCCCTGGTGGTAACATCACAATCAGGATATTGACATGGATACAATTCACCAACCCCGTGTGTGTGTACGCATGTGCATTCATCACCACAGTCAGGATGCTGCCACTTGCTGCACTTTTATCACCACAGCCACCTTTCTCCTCATGCTCCATCCCGAACTTCTGGCAATCACTAATCCATCTCTCCATTTCTAAAATTTTAGCATCCCAAAAAATGTTACATAAATGAAATGACACAATATGAGAAATTTTGGTACTGGGTTTTTCCTTGTTCTCCCACGCAGTATAACTCCCTGGAGATTCATCTAAATTGTATTGAATCAAGAACTCACTTCTTTTCATTTGAGTAGTATTCCATACTACGTGTGTATTCATTTATCAAAGGACATTTGGGCTGATCCCAGTTTTGGCTATGACAAATAAAGCTGCTATGAACAACTGCATACAGTTTTTTTAATGAACATAAATTTACATGTCCCTGAGATAAAAGCCCAATAGTGCAGTTACTGGGTTGTATGATAGATGCATGTTCAGTTTTTAAAGGAATGTTTGAACTGTTTTCCGCAGTAGCTGTACCATCTCATATTCTTATCAGTAATGTATGAGTGACCTCACTTGCTCAGGTTTCCATATCCTTGCCAGCATTTGGTTTTCAACTGTTTTATATTTTAGCCATTCTCATAGGTGTGTAGTGATATCTTCTTTTGGCATTAATTTGTAATTCCCTAGTGGCTAACCATGTTAAACATCTTTCCTGGTGCTTATTTATCATCTGTAAACTGTTCTCGGTGAAATGTTTGTTCATGTCTTTTGCCTAACTGGATGCTTTACTTTGTTTTTACTGCTGGGTTTTAAGACTTATTTATATATTCTAGATATCCTTTGTCAGATATATTGCTTGCATTATTTTCTCCCAGTCTGTAACTTGCCATTTCATCCTCTTCACATGCCCCTCATACAAGGAATACATTGTATGGGAATACACAATTTTTTACAAATAAATTCCAGTTTTGGGGGGTCCCCCTCATTTAGTATCTCCCTCTACAAGACAGAAGGGAAGTCAGGAAAGGTATTGCTCAATCCACATTTATTTAATTAAAATAAATCAAGAATAGATCACCAATAGGCTAGGTAACTTCTGCAATAAAATGGCAGAATTCCTTACTCTTTTTCTAGATCTAGGCCAGTTTACCAATACATAACTCACTCAATACGGGAGAGACTCGATCTCCAGAAGGAAGGACATAGCGAGATCATGAGAAGTGTGTATGGAAATAACTCCCCTAGCACTCTGCAAAGAAATCTATGGGAATTTACTTAGTAGTTAACTACATACTGAGGACAGGGAAATACCCAAATATTTTGTGGAATGTTGGACACAGAGCATATAGGAAATAACAAATAAAGTCCTGGCCCAGCTTTGGCTCAAGGTGTCTGAAGATGCACACACTGCTTACTTCCCCAGTCCCTAAAAATATAAGTAAGTACTGTGAAGAAACCCCACATTGGTGCCTAAGCCTGTGGGGTAAGAGCATAATGAGGGATGCCAAGTAAAAGTTTCAGGAACAGCCTCTCGTCCCCCATCTTTCCTGGAACTGAAAATCTCATTCTCCCAGCTTCTGGGAGTTTTGAAGGTCAACAATGCAAAGCCGAAAGTACCATTCTTCTCCAGGGAGCCTGAATCAGATGGTTATGGAGAAGAATATAAAGGCTGACTCCTTTGCCCGATTTCTGACAACGCTGCTGTCAGCACTCCCAGCTCCCGAGCACCCCTAAGAGTGGCTGAGGTCTTCGTGGTGCTCACCTTCTCTCTCTGCCCAGTTCTGCTTCTTTTACTAACCCAAGGGCGGTAATGCCCAGGGTACTCCCCAGTAAACTGCGCATGCAAATCTCAATCCTCTCAGAGTCCACTTCCTAGAGACCTGACCAGCAAAATCATTCTTTCCCTTTTCAGTAAAAGGGCTGTGGGACTTGCCAGGCAAAATGAACTCATCAGTTTATTTTGATCAACTCATCCCAAGTGTTAGGTACATTAAGTGAGCATTCGTGGCTTTCTTAATGTGAAAATAACCTTGATTTTGTGAAATATAAATTAGAAAATAAGTTGATTCTTTTGTTTGGGATCAGGCTAGCATTCCTATCAGAAGATAACATCAAAGGATTCAAGGTATGGAGGTGGTTCTTCCTTCAGGGAGTTGTCTGTCTGCCTTCTGTTGTTAGGAGTTCAGACTTGCCTTGAGCCATAGCACTGAGTAGAAAGGAGTCTCTTTATTCTCTTGGGCCATTACATGCAAAATCGTGAAACCTCCAGGTCTAAAATGAATACTTCTTTTCACCCTTTTCTACAGTAATTAAATTATTGTTTTTATAAAAGTAAATAAGGAAAAATTTCACCTCTCATTTTGATATTTTAAAATTAACATCAACTTAAAAATTTTGGGTTCAGACTGGCTTCTATCCATTGCTTTTAGAAGACTTTATTTCCTTTACAACCTGAAGAGAATAAAACCCTAAATAACTAGGGATATGTACTGCTATTTACCAAGTATCTACTAAGTGCCTGCCGTTATGCTTGGCACAGTCATACACATTACTTCAATTAATTTTCATAACCATCAATATTATAAATTATTTTATTATATAAAAAGTTAAGGGAGCCCTTACTGATGTGGCTCAGTGGGTTAGGCATCATCCCATGGAATGAGAGGTCATTGGTTCGATCCTGGTCAGGGCACATGCCTGGGTTGTGGCCAGCTCCTTGGTCGGGGCATACAAGAGGGAACCAATCGATGTTTCTCTCACACATCAATGTTTCTCTCCCACTCTTTCTCCCTCCTTTCCCCTCTTTTAAAAGGTAATAAAATCTTTAAAAAAAATTACCAGGGGAAATGACTTATATAAACTCAGCTCATTAGCTGAATAATCAAGGTTAGAACCCAGGTCCTAAATCCAAGTTCAGTGCTCTTTCCACAGCTAATTCAGTGGTGTACTTTGTGATTAAAACACATTTCCTCACCATGACATTTTAAAAAATGTATTATGCTTACCAGAAATATTATGACTTTACAGTTAGGTTCTATTGAAATTTTTATTTTCCAAAAATTACAGAGAAAATTGTGGGAGGATTGATAATAGAAATTCCATTACTTGCCTCTGAAAGCAGTAGACTATATCATTATTCTTTTTAATTCTTTGGTCTGAACTTGGAAACTATTTTCAGTTGTACAAAATAAGAATTTTGTATATAATATAAAAGTAGTTGTGTCTCATGTGTATATGTATGAGTGAGACTGCTTGTTTGTGTGTTTAATTTGTATAAAATATATCATTGCCTCCTGGAAGGGAATTAACAGACTAGTAAGATGGTTTAGAAATATTCGATGTATTTGAGGAATGAATCTCTGCCTATTTCACCAGTGGTTCTAAAGGACACCAGGGTGATGGGCAAAGCAATGCTTTTCCTAAATGAATGTGAAGCCATGACAATGCCTCTCTCAGATGACGACTGCATGGGACACAGGGCAGCACTCGCCCTGTCTCTGGAATATTCAAAGGAATAACTCTAGGAAGGAAATCCTTCCACTTGATCATTTTAGTTAAAACAACAACAACAAAATCTCCTAATAGCCTAAAGAGCAGCACTCATTTTAGTCAAGTAAATAGCTGGGAAGAGATGATGTATGTATCTACATTCTAGAAAGTATTTTTGAGTAATTGTATGCATTGCTTTAAACTAAGAGCAGAATTTTGTCAACAAAAAACATCTCAGTTTTCTTTCCACTCTGCAGAAGAAATCCAGGGACTGCGACATATCATTCATGCCAGTATATCCAGAGCAACTGTCCTTGGTTCTACGTCCGGAGCAATGACTCAGCATGCATTATTCTCTTGACCATCAGAGAGAGTTTTCTACTCATTGTTACTAACGCTGCATTTTAGCACCTTGGGGCCAGTGTATTTCTGTGGTAAAACTCTAGGCTACCTAATGAAGTCAATTTTGACACTGACTCAAGAGGGTGACACAAGAACCCAGCTCAGTGCTCTTAACAAATGGTTAACCTTATGTGACACCATAGTTGGTCTGTAAGTGCAAAACCTTTGGTTTAGTTACTAAAGCAAACACTGCATATCCTACCCAATGAAAGATCTGACGTTCTGCAGTTAAACTATTCAAGTGATAAGAATTCATTCTTGTGTGTTTACATCACAATTTTCTAAACTGTTCTCTTTTATTCAGTGTCTTGAATGTTTAATATGACTAATTGCTTCTTGCTCTGGAAATAAGCATGTCCTTGGATAAATTGTTTGAGTGCTCAGGCATATAAATTGGAAAGATTTTGATTCTTGATGCTTTGTAGAGCATATAAGTTGAAAAAGGGAAACTCACTATCATATGCCAAGCAGGTTCTTCCACATTATGTACTTCCAGAAAGATTACTGAAAATTAACATAGACTTTGGAAAGTTAGCCTCTTCTGATTGCAAGATTAAAAAAAAAGAACTATGAACAGTTGAGCCATCACTGAACAGGTGGGGAAAAGTCATGAAGGTTTACCTTGCACACACACAAGCCATTAAATAATGTGTACTTTTTGAAGCATTTGAGACGGCTAAAGGAAGATGTTGAAATAACTATAGATGGTAGCAGTGGTGGGGGACAGAAACCACCAATGCCACTACCTATGTTTATCAGCCATGTCAACCTATTATGTACTTCATAGAGATATGTAGATAGTTCTTTATAGTTTGGCTGTCGTGTATTATAGAGACGGATGTGATAATTTAAGTTGAACCCAGTACATCATACGTTCGTAAAGCCAGATGGATGACGCTGCTTATAGGGAATTTAGTGCCTGTCTATAAAGGTCAGATGGGCACCACTTCACAAAAAGGTGTACATTGGCCAGCTATTGCTGTACTCCAAAGAGTAAGGAAATGTTCTCAATTCTCCAAAGACTTTATCCACTCTTTTTCTTCCACTCTAATTGTCTGCAGAACTTTTCAGGACTGAGACTTACCATTGATGTAATCATATACATTCTATATCCAAAGGGAGTTCCTCCCTTGGTAGTACATAAAGGAGACAAGGCACTCAGTACCCACCACAGCCAAAGAAAATAAACCAGTCAGATGGTAAGAGGATTTTATGCTGGATCTTTCTTTCATTTATAAATGGTTTTGAGTATATAGATATAGCTAAAAATATGTCAAAATATACAAGAGAACTTTTTGATAGAGAACACAAAATTCATTCATTTCACCTATATTGACACACAAAATTCTAAAATCTTAAGCCAAAGCTGAATGGAGACTGAATTGATATTCCATCTGTACATGGTTTCCTCCCAAAACATTTATGTTTGTGACTTATTCTCTTTGCTGACTTGGTGACCAAACTAGTTGTGCTTAGTTTCTTAGGTTTTTAGTCTCAAACAGTTTGCTTGTAGTATAATATAATGATCACTTAAAAATCCTAGATTTGCAAAAGACTTTAAATTCAAGAGAGAACCATCTCAAGGCTTTGCAAATATTCAATCTATGAATATCACAATATTAAATTATTATCCCCATGAAACTTTTTATATTTTAAGACCAATAACTTTCCTAGATTATTTTCCATTCTTCTATTTCTGCCTTTAGAAGCAGCAATTCCCTCTCATCTGAGGACTATTTTTACAGGAAACACAATTTGTGTCTTCTCATGATTTTTACTCTATACATGGGGATAAGCAGAGGATAAAAGATCTTAGTTAGCTGTGGAAATGAGGTCAGTAAGCTTCTGGCTTACATTACATCCAGCTCAAATTCTTCAAAGTTACTCACTATTGGTAAAACTAAGGATGTTAAGTCTGAATGCTAAGAGCTTACCATGTTGCCTAACCCAATACACTCGTACATGATAAAGCTTTTAAGGCTTTGGAGATAGGTGGATGTTTAATATGACTAAACAGAGGAAAGAAGCATTTCAGTTAAGGAGAGGGAAAACATAAATCTCCCTCCCATCATTGAGGTCTTTATTGCCTTCAAATTCCTCCAGATATTTCTTTTTATTAAGTATACGAATTATTTTATTAATGTTAACATTTAAGAGAGTGAAAAAACTGATTGGAGAGAATTTAAAATTGAGGGGGAGAGAAAAATAATGGATGACTAATAGATATGAGGATCTCTAATCTTCAAAGCCAAGTTATCAATGTTTTTTTTAAAAAGTTATTGAATTTATTGGAGTGATTGGTTAATAAAATTATATAGGTTTCAGATGTACAATTCTGTAATGCATCATCTGTATGTTGTACTGCATGTTCACCACCCAAAGTCAAGTCTCCTTTAGCCACCATTTTCCCTCCTTTATCCCTTCCTGCCTGCTTCCACCCCCCTTTTCCATGGCAATCACGATACTGTTGCCTGGGTCCGTGAGGCTTTTTTTTTTGCTTTATCCCTTCACCTTTTTCACCGAGCTCCCCAACCCCCTCCCCTCTGATAACTGTCAGTCTATTCTTTGTATCTATGAATCTCTATTTTGTTTGTTTACTTTGTTCATTAGATTCCACATATAAGTGAAATCATATGGTGTTTGTCTTTCTCTGACTGGCTTATTTCACTTAGCATAATGCTCTCGAGGTCTATCCATACTGTCACAAAGGGTAAGATTTCCTTCTTTTTATGGCTGAGTAGTATTCCACTCATCTACTGATGGGCCCTTGGGGTGCATATATTCTTTCGAATCCAGGTATTTCAATATAGCTTCTCTTCTCACAAAGTTTGAGAAACACTGAGATAAATAACAAATGGAATATTCCCTCAAATTTCAGGTGTCAGGACCAAGGGTTCAGTGTGGATATTACTTGGAATGTTCATTGAGAAAGCCCAGAGCAAAAAGTGCAGTAATGTATAATTCATCCACACTACTTAGGGACCAGTAAGCCAAAGAGATGGATAGAAAACTATGCCACCACACCTGGCCCTTCTAGTTTTAAAAGTAGTAGGGTTTCTTTGCGGGTTAAAACACAATATTATGATTTTATTGGAGATTAAATATGGCTCCCATGCTACCCTCACCCCCAGTCAGGAAGCAGCATCTGGGGCCCTAGTAGTAATTACCTCAGCAGTCTTGGCCTCCTGAGATAGGGCCTGAAGAGTGAGGGACTTGGGCACTAATATGTCGGCCAGACAGTCTATCTTATTAGCACAGTAGGGTAATCTGAGAAAGCGGAACAAGGTCTCTGAGGTTCTGCAAATCTGACCTCCTTAGAGATCTTTACAATTAGAAATAAAGCATTGTAAAGCATTAGAAATTCCCATGGCTCACTATTATGGGTTCCCCCCCCCCAAAATAAAAGGTATCAGCTTTATAGATAAAACAACATGTATTTTAAGGATTTTTATAGTATTGTTACTCATTGCATAAATACATGTTGTTATCACAATCCAGTTGTTTTAGGAAATTTTGTAATTAATAATATGTTCTTATTTGGACTGATAACATTTTCCCTACCACATTTAATACTAACTTTACTGATGGTATTATTTCTAAACCTTACAACAGACTTGGATATACTGAAAAAAGTTCAGAATCATGTAAATATGAGGGTTAAAATAAAGTTCAGGAAGAACTGTAATTAAGATTTCTTATTAATTTGTTTTTGTTTTGTTTTTTAGCTTGAAGAAGATAACCTGTGAGTAATTGATATTATTCAAATATCTGAATAAAATGACACTATTTGGAAACAATAAAAATATTTTGTCTGTAATACCGTATTTTTCAGACTATAAGATGCATTTTTTCCCCCAATTTGGGAGGAAAATGGGGGTGTGTCTTATAGTCCGATGTAGCTTGCATTTAACATTGGTGAAATATTATGTTATTTATGTTATGAAATATTTTACATTTTTGCTTCAAAATTTTTTTCTATTCTCCTCCTCTAAAACCTAGGTGCGTCTTATGGTCCAAAAAATATGGTAATCTGAATATTTAGGTCCTGAAGTAGACTTCTAAAAGATGATTCTAAAGTACAGGAACTGTCGAGGTAACCATTGCAAAAGCAAAATTTAAATCGATACTTGATTATTCCTGATTGATTTGTATAGGTTTTTATTTTTCTATCCTGTATATAAATATGGGAACGTCAATATTATAATTTTTTGGTCAATTTTTATTTGATTTTACTAGATTTCAATCACATAGAACAAAATTAACCAACTTTTAAGGGCTTACATTTGGTTCTAAACGCATTACACATTTACAAAATTTTCTAATGTTTTAAATAAGTATTGCTTGTTTGTTTTGTTAACTGAAGCAGATGTATAGCATTGATAGTAACACCAAAGGAATGTTTTAATTTATTAGAATGTTTACAGTCTCTTCAAGGCTGGTACCTAAATGTAAGCTGAGGCAGTGATCTGTGAATTAGTTTCTATTTTCAAAGGTAGAGTTGCTATGGATATTTAAACAGGATCTGACTGAAAAAGAAAGTTCTCTGGCTAAATCAAAGCATTATAATATTTTAGTGAAGTTTAGACTTTATTTCATTTTCCAACCTTGAAAATGAATTTCCCCATGCGTGAAAGGCAGAAGATGAGAAGGCTGGGAAAAACGCAGTTACTGTAAAGTGAAGCACTGACTTCCGTGTAATTCCCACCACTCCATTTTAATCCTTATTTCCAAAGTCTAATCAGGATTTTTGTGTGTGTGTGGTCATCTACAATTAAAAATGTTGAACTGACAACAAAGAACCATTAACTTGTTCTAATAATTTGGACAGCGGACAATTAAGTTTTGCTTAAGACACTGGAGGTGAAAGACAAAGAAACCCAGGCAATTCTGTTTCCACAATTTTTGCTCCAGGAAGTTCTCTCAAGATTGAAATTGATTGAGAAGTCCCAGACAACACTGGCACTTTGCAAGGTGGACTTGGCAAATGGTCCCTCAATCTCCGACCAAATCTGGTCTAGATCACCTTTACCAGAGATATAGAGTGGGGATGAGAGAAGATCTAGGCTAAATGTCTAGTGTAATCACAGCATTCATTTATCTCTTTCATCTGTGGTTTTAAGTAAACTGACAGCTCTGATCAAATTAAAGTTGGTGTTATCTTTTGTATGACTCCTTCATCAAGGGAAGCTCCATAGTAAGTTGGGTGTGGGGAAAGACAACTCAGGCTACAACACGAACTTGTGGAGGCTCCCTGGCCCAACACCAGCCTTCTATCTTGAGTGCCCCTTTTCTTATCAGTCTCAACCTCTAAAGCTTCTTCTGAGGCTGAAAATGAGTGCTTTGCTGGTGATTTAATAGAACTTGTAAATTAGATCTTTACAATTGATAGGGAAAAACAGCAGACAAGAACAGAGAAACTTAGAGGAGTAGGAGGTCTTAGTGATTGGGGCACTGAAATACAAAAGAGAAGAGATGATTTTGAGTTATGACACATGCAGGTTGTCATTTATAATTCTTATTATATACGACCGTGGAAAACACCACCAACTTCCAATTGTGTGCTACCAAGTGAAGTGATACTATAGTCAAAAGGAATCTTGGATTGCAAAACCACCCCCAAAGACACACACAATAAGTATGATTGGCTCAAATATTTAATACATTCTCACCAGAGATCCTCCTAAAGGGATGATGGTTTTGTAAAACTAGTTCAAATTTACATGGAAGAATTAGAAAATGATCTTATTCTTTTTGATGGACTAATGCAAATTATGAGAAAACCAGTACATCTAGAAAGAATAAAATTCATAAATCTAGGTCTTAGATATGTATTTATTTACTTATAAGTACGGAGCTTTATTTATCCCTGGTTCCCCAGAAGATGGAGTTTGTGACAAAGCTTACATGCTCAGCTTTGCTGGTAAGTGCAGTCTCAGAGCAGCAGGTCTGAGGCAGAGCAGTAGGGAATGTAGACATAAAAGATACATATAACCAAGCTGGCCATACCTTCATAAGAAACACAACTGATGACTTGGTTCAGAGTGTTTTCCAAACAGGTTCTGCCTCAGAACAAACCTTCAGGGCAAGGCCCTGCAGACTTTTCTTGAAAAGGGCCAAACAGTAAATATTTTAGACTTTTGCAGGGCATATGGTCTCTGTCACAATTACTCAACTCTGTTGTAGCATGAAAGTTGTGATAGTAAGGAAATGAATGGGCATGGCTATGTTCTAATAAAACTACAAAAATGGGCAGGAGGCCAGATTGGTTCTTTGACTGCAGTTTGACAACTCCTGTTTCAGAAGGGAAAGGGAGAGGAATTTACTTGACCCCTTCCTTCTTGAAGTCTTCCTTCTCTTATTAGACGAAGATCTCACCACGAGGTAGTCATACTTCTGGATTTTATTACCTGCCCCTCTAGATAATTCCTGAGGAATCAGATTCTACACACACCACTGTGGCGTATCATTTGTGCTTGGAAATGCTGGAAGAGTTATTGCTTTCATAGGTCCATTCGGATTGTACCTGGTTCTGAGAACTACTGTGGCTGCCATTGCAGTAGCAGAGGCTGAGATGCTGCTGCAGGCAGGGGTGGCGAGGGAGAATAAAGGACAAGGGTAGAATCTCAGGCTGTCGACCTGAAGAGGCAGTGATGGACTGGGGACTGGGGTAGTGACAGGACTGGTTCAATGTGGGAAACTACCTAATGTGTGTCTGGTAATGCTTCCTATTCAAGTAAGAAATAAAACTCTTCATATAGGAAATCTAAATAGGAAGTGCTGATTGAAACATAGCAGACCTATGTGCTTTTTTAAATTACCACAACTCTAAAATGGAAGGATTTCCCTCATTTCTTCATGTCTGAGCCTTAAACAGCTACTGAGAAAATTGGGATATAAGCAACATTTGAGGATAATAACTGAGGAGACATAGCTGACCTCCCAGGGGTCCATGGGGGCTGCTAAAATAAGCACGAGAGTTCATTGTTGGGGTAGCCATGGGAGATTCTGGCCCTACGTGTCACATAGCAGTGGATAAAACTCTGGTAATGGTGTCAGAGATCCTGGGTTCAAATCCTGGTTTTGCATCATAGATCAGTTTGACATGGGCCAAGTTACTTAACCTTCCCCTGAGCCCATTTCCTTGTTTATAGAATATAAAATTAATACGTATTACTGTGAAGATTAAATAGCATAGTAAGTAAACTGAAAAAGGCAATGCCTGGCACACATACACATGTAACAAATGGAAACTATTACCGACTTTGTGTGTATGCTCGATAAGGCTACTGTCACACTCAACATGAGCCTCTTGAGAGGAAGCTTCCTGCAGTTGACTTAGTTGGTCTGCATTCCCACCTTTTCCATGTACTACTGTAAACATGCAACAGGGGTGACTTCTCTGTGAGTTTTTATATTTGTCAAGTGAGCATCATTTATACCCATCTGCAAACTTTTATAGGGAGCATAAATAATTTAATAATATGTATGAGGTACTCTGTACAGTGTTTTACATATAGTAGGATTAATAGTATAACAGTAGTTATTATTATTACAATTATTACAATTTATAATTCATCTCACATAACAAAATCATTTACTGTTTAGTGTCTGTCTTTTCTCAATAGCTTTTCCCATTTAGATGTAACCAGTCATGAGCAAAGTAGCTGAGTCTGTACATTTATTAGTTTTCTATTTCAGTCCTTATTAGAGTTGTCTGATAACATCAGTACCATCATGAGCACTGTACTGTGTAGTGAGCTACACAGCATTTTGAAATGATACAGGCTCTGACCACATAATGATGTTGTAATAGTGGGAAAGGAGAGTTAAAGATCCCCTATTTTGAGCACCAACTACCTTCCAAACATTCTACTGTTTTGCTTTACATGTAGTTAATCACCAAAACAATCCTATCATTTCCAGTTTACTGATGCTTGAAGAGTTTATGTAAATTCCCCAAAGCTACACAGCTATTCCATGCCCCAGTTGAAACCCCAAGTTCTCCAGCACCAAAGCCCTTACCTTTTAACTATTTCACACTAAGCTCCTGCATGGGAATTGAAGTCACAAAAGTTTCCTGTTCTGTCTGGGCCATAGACTTGGTTTGTGACCTCAGCAAATCATATACATTTTCAAGCTTCAACCATCTCTAAAATTAGGTGATTGTATTATATGAACTTTAAATTCACTTTAGATCTATAATTCTGTGCATATTGATTAGGAGAGATGAATATAATGATGAGAAGTGCATCTGTGGCTGGGAAGAAGTGGTGAGATATTGTTAGAGAGAGGGGACAGACTAGGTATGCCCCCCCCCTTCTCATCCCTGCCCCTGTAGCTGGAAGTACACATGCCCTTAGTGAACTGACAACCTTATGCTGCTCAGACAAGCTGGATCACATCATGCCAATACCTTTCCATCTCACTCCAAGCAAAAGGTCCTTGCAATGGCCTATCAGGCTCCACCTGATCTTCCCATCACCCCACCATCTCACTGCCTCACCTCCTACTCTGGCCCTTGCTCACTCTACCTCACCACGTTGGCCTCTTTGCTGGTCCTGGAGCACCCCAGGCATACTCCTGGCTCAGACCATCCCACTTATTGTTCCCTGCCTGGATACCTCAAGACTGGGTCACCCAGATTTTTGGGATCTTTGAGGAAATGACACCTGTCCCATGGGGCCTCTCTGGACCACTATTTAAAAGAAAAAACCTACCCCCCCTTCTCCAGCAGTTATACCGTCTTTCCATAGCACTTATACCATCTAATACATGGCACCTATAACTTCTTTATTTTTATCAAGTGCTTATCATCCCTTCTATAGAGTGAGGAAAGATTTTATCTTTGTGGTCACTGCTGGATCCCCCATGTCTTCAGCAATCCAAGCACACTTTTGAATGAATGAAAAATCAGCATTTGAAAAGTATAGACTAGAGGCTTATATAGAAATTTTATATTCATTAGTTCATTTTGCAAAGTAACATAACATTTAATTATTAACAATCTCTAATGGATACCCAAATAAATGTTGGGTGAAGAATGAAAAGGCATTAAAAGGATGCCAAGTTAAGAATTATCTGTAGATTTTAATTATAATTTATGTGCAAGCAAATGCTTAAAATCTTAAGTTTACATATTCAGTGGAAGTTGCATATCATGGCTATTAAAATCATTAAAACATCTTTAAACTAATTAACATACATTATAGATTAACTTATTTAAAAAAAGAGAGTCATCAAATTTTTTTTTTAGTTAAATTGCATTTAAATGATCTTGGTTTGTTGCCAAAACCACTATGGGGAAACAACCTTGTTATGATTCTGACTATTTTAACAAGTAATCCCCAAACTTTAGTATGTATATAAACCACCTCCTGCTTTACTGAAATGTAAATTCAGATTCAGAAGACCTGGGGCAGGACCTGAGATTCTCCATACTTAGAAAGCTAAAGGTGATTCTGATTCTGGTCTTTAGACCATCTGAAGTGGAGCCAAACACCTAGTGCATCTGCCTTCTCCTAATGTTAAGATTATGGGGTCAAATGAACTTGAAATAGGAGAGACATTCTCTCCAGAAGAAGCTTCATTAATGCATTGACCAATTGGTGTCATTCAGCGCTGAAATGAAATAGAGATGCTTACTGTTACAGACATCACTTCAGCTGGAAAAACTAGAGAGAGAGACTGATTCATAAAAATTAGGCGCCTCTGATGTCTACAGAGACGTCATGAGGCATCCTGACTCTTCTCCATGAGTAGAACTTATTTCATTGCTGCATCTTAGCCTCAAAAAAACTGTAATATTTTAAAACTATTTTTTACTTTATAATAACACAGTAGAGAAAGAAAGAGAACTGAGCATTTCAGTCCCTAAAATATGCAGTTAAATTGAATAAGGGTTGGGAGGTGGGAAGAACAACCACAGATATATTTTTTTAAACAACAAACTTAGGAATTGCACAGAAAATAACACAGGCTTGCCTCTTTTCGCATTGCTCTCATTTAGCATGGCTCTTAGAACTTTGGGAAGATGGTCTATGCAAATGGCTTCACATACATAATGCTCAGTTTTGCAAGTGAAGTGCAGCTCAAGGGTGGAGTGACCCATATCATGGCAGGGATTCTGTTGGGTAAACATCTACCATTGGTTGCCTCCCTGGGAAGAGCTCTGTTTCAAGTGGGCATACCAAAACTTTGCTAGTGGTTATTGACAGAAACCTATTCTCATCCTGGCCCTGGATTGACAAAAGAATATGACAGGATAGCAGGGTAAGATTTGTCTTTCTGTGCTCAGCAATCTCCATTACTGGCATTCCAAAGGGATAATTAATTCAAATGTATCTTCAGGCAACCACGAAACTTGTGAAAAGAAGAGGGGTTTTTTGTTTGGTTTTTGTTTTTGTTTTTAAATTCAGCAGGGAAGTAGTATGCCTTGTCTTCCTCCTGACTTTTGGTGCATGGTTTTGAGCCAAACAAAAGCAAGTGCCAGACCAAACCATTATGGCAAAGAAAGTGGTAATCTCCCTATCCTCTTCTAGAGGTTAGGTGGGATCAAAATCATCCTGAATTCACCAAATTGTGCAGTCTCAGATTTCTCCCTCCTCTGTGCCCAGAGAAGAGAGCGTAACAGTCTCCACTCTCTAATGTAACTAAGATAACTTTCAACACCTTGGGAGACTCCTCTGAGGGGGGAATAACCTCAGCCTTTCTCATTTCCCTGGCTATGAAAATAGCTCCTCTGTTTCAAGGTTACCTAAGATCTTAGTGTCATTTGATCCTTTAATCAACATCAGAGGTTGAGACAAGTTAGTTCCTCCTTATTTTCACCAGCAAAACTCATACAGTGATTAAGTATGATATTTTTTCCCAGTAGAGCAAATCATGGGTCTGACTTAAATATCACAATTTGGTATATTTCTTCAAGCAGTCTTATTTTATGAAGGCCACAAGTAAGTCAATATTGCCTTTGTTCTTATTCACTTTCTCCTGAGTACGTAGGTTTTCTCTCTGTTAGCATTTCTTAAATGTAAAGACCCAGAATTGGAGGATGATATATGATTTTGATACAATAAACAATATTACCAATTTCCTACAGAATTTTTCTTCTGAGTTTGAAATAATAACAACAACAACTTATGATATACCAGGAAAAAGATACTATTTATCCATGTTCCAGATGAAAAAGCTGAGGCACAGAGAGGTTGAGTAACCAGCCCAAGGTCATGCACACCAATATAAGAGCCAGAGGTAGGGTCTGTACCAGGCAGTCTACTAGCACCATAGCCCATGCTCTTAACCTCCTAGCTATACCTTTTGTCAACAATGAAACAGACTCATGCAGTACAACTGCCAATTTCTATTAATTTATTCTTTCTTGAGTCCTATTTGGGTGTATAAGTTCTATGATGAAGTGATAATAAAGTTATTTTTCAGAAAACTGCTGTATCTTTTTAATAATATCAGACTCTGGTTCTCCCCCTATTTCTTAATATTTTTTATGTATTAGTTAAAATACTTCTGTTTCTTACTTGCTAACAGATTTCATGACCACATATAGAAAAACTACAATAATTTTAAAGAGAATCACAGAATATTTATTCGGGTATGTTTTAGCATCTGAGAACAGTCAAATAATACAAAAATGGGTAAGATGTGATTTGAAAGCTACAGTTTACATGTCTTGGGAAGGAATTTGAGTATCAGTAATCCTATTTCCCTTTTAAAGACAGGGAGTGGGCACCCAAGCCTCATATGACATATGAATATGTTTGCTTAGTGACTTACCAGACCCAGCGCCAGCTCTGGTTTATGAGCATGGCCCTGTCTGTTGCTATGCAGATGATAAATTGTAATAAATGTGTTCAAGGACGTTAGATCACATCTTCAGAGAGATTCAGAGAGTATGTACTATATAGTGTGGAAGGAAGTTGTAAACATTTCTGCTTAAAAAAAAGCTTTTTGGGGGAGGTATTCATCTTTCTGGCCTTTAATCTTTAAGTAGTATTTGAAATTTCTACAATCAATTCTTTTGTCATTAAATTGCTTTTAAATTTATGAAAATATATCTTAGTACACAAATGGCTACCTCTCTGGATGACAACTGTGTTTGGTTTCACTTCATAGCCTTGACTTTCCTTCAATTCATTTTCAGCAAGGCACATACTGAATGAATGTATTTTACAGAACAGTAGTTGTTGAACTCTGTTGTGTGTATGTGTACATGTGCGTGTTACATCTAGGAACAAACTTGTGTTCCAGGGTGAAAACTTGGCCTTTTGAATCTCAGTCAGAATTATTTTTATGACTTAGTTATAAACCCACAAAAACATGGCCTTATAATGTAAATGCTGACATAACCTTTACATATCCTCAGCTACAAATCAAGGTGCTATAAAATACCATATTTGAAAAGTCAAGCTAGGTAAAATACTAAGTTAATATTTGTTGGGAGAAAAAGAAAAGCTGGATAAACACTTTCAATTTCAGTTCTGAATAAAGTACAGACCCTTTAATTTGGTAGCAACATAAAATGTAAAATGACTATCGTATATCAGTGAAATTAATGCCAAAATACTCTATAGTGAAAAAGATACTTCAGTTAGAGGGTTCCTATTTTCCAATCCAAAGTCTAAAAATCCAAAATCTATGAATGCATTGAGAGTTACTTCCCTAGGGAATTAGTTTCAGTCTTGTGTGTTTTGTTGGGGACTGAAGAGGTACTCAGTTGTCACTGACTGCTGTGAAAGGCTAAGTGTGTGCGGAGTCAAATGCAATATTGTGCCAGCAGCATTCTCATTGAACACTTGATGTCATATGTCATCTGACACCGGTTTTTCCATCAGGTCATTTCAGGATAAGGTACTACTGAAAGAGCACAACCAACTTGGTGGGTGAACTGCTGACAAGTTTCAGAGGTTTGGCTGGCATTCCAAAGTTTATTTGAGTTAATCTTCACTCTCATTGGCCTGCAGAGCTCAGTGAAAACTGCCTTTTCTGTGAGCACTTTCATGGCTTCCCAACTGTACTGCTATCAGAAATGCCACAAGAAAAATACTTGAGGGACAGACTTTTATAGGAATAATTTTATTCAGGTAAGGAAGAACTTTCTGTTAAAAGTACAAAGAGTAGTAATGGTTTATTGTTTATTTGTAACACATGGCAACTTCAGGCAGCCGTATGCAATTGGTGTGCTGATGACTTGCTCCTAGGTATTATTCTGAATTTACACTTTCTACAGTAGGTTCCAAAGAATTCTCATTGATTGATTGAAGTACCAACAGACAAAATCAATTCCATACCAGCACTCTGAATCTGTAGAAATTTTAGTTGTATTTTTAAACCTAATATATGACTGAACTGAGAAAGTGTTATATGAAACAGAAAATACCACATTTTTTAGAATCTTAGGGCCTTAGGCTTAAAGGACATGATAAATAACTTGATGGTTCTCACATTCCCACATATTCTATGTCATCATTTGCAATGAGAAAAACCTGGATTATTTTCTGAGGGTAATGTGTATATAGTTATAAAATTCTGCTTATGTTTTAGTAATGGTTACAGAAAACTCATGTTCTGTTTAGACCACTGTGCCTGTGAGTTTGGTTGGGTTATTGCTTGCAGTTTTGATAACAGCTGAGTGGGAAAGGAAGAGCCAACTTGGTAAACGGCTGGGCAAATAGAAACACACCTATCACTGGGCTTTGTCAGATAGATTTGAAAACACAGTCTGATACTAAAAGCCTAGATGCAGCTTTTAGCTTCCTCTTAAGGAAACGTCAAACCTCAAGGATCTCATTCCTGCAAGATGACAAAGGCCAATCTTGGTACCTATCTGTGCCAGGGGAAAGGGGGAAAGGCAGCAAAGAAAGGCCCCTTTCCATTGATGGTTTGTTGCCAGCTGATCTAGGCTCCTTACCCCACCACTAGGCCTGACTTCTTTTTGTGTCAAGACAGGAAATTGATCAAAGGCCCTGGCCCTGTGATATGTGAAGCAAAAATTTAAAGAGCAAGTAGGAAAGAGACTTGCTTGAGTTGATACAGGAAGCAAAAGAAGGAAGCAAGACACGCCCATTTCTTCTCAATATACAATAACACCCTCTGTTCAAATATGATGCCAAAGATGCCAGCTTTTGTCCAATCAGATTGGAGTGTACTCCTCCCACAGGGTGGTGGGAGGTGCTAAGCCAGGGCAGACATTTCCTCCTCTGTGAGCAGAGAAAGGAATGTAAGGAGAGAGGGCAGAAATGTTCTTGTTCCCAACACCACGCCCTTCTGACAAGAGAATCCTTTGTATAATTTCCACACCAAGGACATAACTCCTAGCAGTCCACTGTAATGCAGGCTAGTGGTAGAACATTCTCATATGGAACCAAACCTGCCTCATGATTTCCACCATGCACTATGGTATTGTCCAGCAAAGAGCAGGTCTAATCACATAACTGATTTCCAGGTATTTGAGACATTATCTCTGTCTATACCTCTCCCTCCAAACACCACATCTATTCAAAAAATCCAAATACACTCTTAAAACAGAACTAGGAAGTATTTTCTGAAAATGTAAGGATACTCAAAGTTAGTTTCCTCTTGGCAGTACTTGCCCCCGTCATCATACTGTGGAGGGGAAGTTCAGGTTAGAGACTGTCGGAAAAGGGGTGTTGATTGGCAGGGCGCCCAGTAGTACTGGGGGAATGTGTGGTGCCTCTTCTCTCCTTTAATTAAACAGCACTGAAGGCTCCTGCCCCTCTCTGCATGTTTCCTTTTGCCTCTGTTCTCAAAAGTGAAATTCTGCACAGTCGGGAGGACTGGTGCAGAGTTAAGACACTTAGAGCAAAGAAAATAAAGAGTCAGATGTCCCAGCAGCTTTCATTGCGTCCTGATTCTCACCACCCCCAGAGCAACCATGAAAGTAGGAGGGACCAGATGAAGACATTTAAAAATTGGTTCTGCTCCACAGTGATCAGAGCAAGCTGGGGCTCAGCTGCTTGGAGGTGGTTTGAGAGGCTGCTCCTGGGGTCGGGGTGCTAACGCGACAGCTCTGCTCCCCTTGGAGACCTCTCTGAGTCACCATACATGTGAGGTAGAAAGAATGACACTTTCTTTTTTTTTCATTATATATAACTTAACACAAAATCTAATGAAACCAAATTCCATGGAAATCCAACAGAGGTATATATTCAGCATAGCCATGGCCAACTGCTAGTCTTTAGCATGGATCTGTAACCGAGGGAAGTGTGTGGGTGTTTGTGTGGGATCCGTGCCATTCATTGGGTCTATAGCGAGGTCTGTGCGAGTCAAGAATTCCGTTTACCCCATACGTTACAAGGGAAGAAAGGAAGTGCACTTATATGTAGTGTTAAAAAACAAACAAAACAAACCCCCCTACAGTGTAAAGGCTCACACTCTTAAACCTGTGTATCGGCTGCTGGAGAGTGGATTTTATAAACTCAGGACCTTTCTCTGAAGCAGATCTGAGATGGCGTATATATTGCTGTTTGGTCACTTATGTAACAACCATTTTAATGAGGAATTACCTATTGAGTGCTTTGCATAACTATTAAAGACATATTCACAAAAAAGAGCAAGTGTGACATGAAATGTAGATAAAGTAATCTTACTCTTTAGCCACCTGCATATGACTTGGCAAAAGGTGAGCCTCTGTAATCTCCTTGTAAGCATGTAAGATCTTCCAAGTTCTTTGGTAACCTTGGAAATTCATTATGAGCGTCAGGGTCTGCCACGAGGTAAGTGTTGAGTGGATAAGGTTGAAAGAGCAGTAGATTAAACTTCCTTTATTTCTTTTTTATTACATCACACAAATCTGTGCTCCCAGCCAAATGCATTAAGAAAAAATAAAAGAGGAAACTCTAAATAATGATTGATAAAATGCCAAGCAACTTCAGACTGTTGTTGACATTTGCTCTCGAGTTGAATTCTAATGATTATATAACATATAACTCTAAAGTAATGTAACTTAAAAAAAGATATCAAACCCTCAAAACATACTAGATAAAGTAAATAAGCATGATCTCCTTTGGAGCAGTCATCTCAGAATGCTAGCTTTTAACCCAATAATTCTGAAATATTTTAGAAGCATTTTTATACTATGTCTCTGCAAGTATCTATAGTTCCATGTACATTAGTTTGAATGTCTAAGCATACCTGGACCTTGCAGTCTGGCGCATGCCTCTTACCTATCCTCCTCATTTTATGCAGGCCCTTGATCTAGAAAGTTCAAGTGACTTGTCCAAAGTCACAGAATCCTGGGACTAGAACCAAGATCTCTCTTCTAGGATACCATTTTTCCCATAATATCCTTCTGTTTTTTTCTTTTGTGTGTAGACTTAATTTTATGGGATAAAATTGTAAGTTATTTGAAGCTAAGCCTAGTAAATAAGGTGGATGATCAACCCAGTGTAACGGGCAAGCATTCACTGGGTGCTGACTGTACGCGAGGCATCCTGATAATTGCAGCACAGGATACAAGAGATTTTAATGCGCGGACATGACCTTAAACTAACTCTGCTGAGCTGTGATTATAGTACAATGAGAGCAGTTTCCTTGAGTTCCTGATTTTGTATTATATTCCTTCAATCAACAGGTTTGGATTTACAAAACCAACAGAGAAAGCACCCGCTTTAGTTAATACCTATTTGTTGTGCCCTTCTTTCAAATTCACAATGACAGGATTGGAATAACCAAAATTGTTAGCTTTTAAAAGCATTATGAGCCTTTCAAGTGAAAATAGGACCTAACATTTTAGGTAGGGGTGCAATTATTATTTTCTGTAAAAAGTGTTAGAATTTTTAGAATATTTGTGTACTGCCAAGTTGCTATGTGGATACCTTTGGGGAAACAAAATCAGCACATGGCAATCTGTGGTGACAGACCTTTAATCAGTCCTGTGCTATTCTGGAGTCTTTCAAATATGGTCAGCTCTTAAACCTGCTGCTTTTCAAAATCCTGTAATAAAGACAATAAATATCTTATTAATCTACTCGTTCTGTTTCACAATTTATATTTTGGTGACATCACTAGCACAGAAACATAAGCTCATCATCTACGTCTTTTCCTATAGTTTATATAATAAAATAAATGCCTTTTTAGCCCTGGCCAGGTTGCTGCGTTGGTTGGAGCACTGCCCCATGTACCAGAGGGTTGTGGGTTAGGTCCCCGGTCCGGGCATGTATGAGAGGCAACTGATCAGTGTTTCTCACATCTCTCCCTCTCTCTCCCTCCCTACCTTTCTCTATCTCTCCAAAGTTGATAAAACATATCCTTAGGTGAGGATAAAAAATAATACTAAAAATAAATGTCTTTTTACAGGGACATCTTACTACTGATCTATCACCACAGTGTTCTAGTAATAATGCTCACTTAGTTGATTAACACCTGTGGACACACATTAGAAGCCTGGCACATTTTATAAACTATTAATCGCTTATACACTAATCCTCATAATAACTTCCTGAGATATGTCACTAACTCAGTAAGGAAACTGAGGCTCAGAGAGACAGAATAAATTACCGAAGTTCATGGAAGGAAAAAGTAGTTGTGTTGAGATTTAAACCCAGACCTGTGAGTTCCTAAGCTATGTTCTTTTCGCTGTATAATCTGTACATATTTCTTTAAATCAGAGTGCTTTGTGACCTTTCCCTGTTATAGTCAAGGGCATTCAGTGCAAGAAGTCTGGCCTTGGGGGAGGGGAGATTAGGGAATACATAGTTGAGAAAGAAGTAGTAATTAGTTAGGTGGTAGTCTAGGAACTCCTAAATCTTGGCTTACCATACGTCTGTAAAAGGATGCTGAAGGTCATATATATGCACAGAAAATCATTTCTGGCAAAGATGAGCACTTTATTAATATCCGAGTGTTTGACAACACAGTTTTGTGCATTTCCTTGGGGATCTTAACTGGATGTTGTGGAGACCCTCCAAACTCTTTGCTTAGGCCCAAAACAGCCCAAGTTGCCTCCTTTATTCTCTGCCTTTCTCTGCTTCCCACTTGGCTTCTAAGGGGGAACAGAGTAGAGAGGAAGGCACTTATTATTGAATGAAAACAGAATTTGTTTCTATTTTACCATATAGGGAGGAAGCAAATCCAAAGAGACAGGTGTTTGTATTCTTTCCAATAGAGAGCAAGTCTTAGAGCCTTGTGCGCCCCAATCCTCGCATGTTGGGACATTTAAATTTTAACTTTCATCAAACCTTGTGAAAATCACTAGCCCAGGGACCAAAACAAAATTTTGCCTATCAATTACTCTGTAATGGATGGATTAAGAACAGTAGAAATGGAAATAGGCTGGTACAGAGGTGGGTAGATAACCCTTAGCTATCAGGGAGCAGTACACATTGATTTGATGGATATCCACCTCATGATATTGTCTTCATTCATCCAATATTATAATCTTCTGAGTTAACCAGCCTAGATCTACTTTAAGTTTAGAGGAATTCATTTCAATAGAGAGAAGGATAAAATAAATGCACAAGAATCACATCTGACCATATCCTTTATGCATTGTTATGCAAATTAATTGACATGCAATTTGAGACGGAATATCTTCAGAAAAGAGTCACTCATAAAAACATGAAACAAATATTTGCTAAATCCATGGCTTGCAGATTCAATAATTGTGAAGTTTTAGCTATTTTTTCCCAAACATTTCACTAAGACTATGCCAAATTTCTAAACACATATATCAAATCGAACTGATCAGCCCACAAAGAGTTTCCAACCTATAGTGTATAAACAGGGCTTAGTATACATATGGTTCCATGAAGCTAGGTTCCTATTTTCCATGTATGAGGACAGAAATTCATTTATTAACCTAGTCAGAATAAATGGCTAAGCATTGTTAAAGAGTTGTAAAGATGTCCCGATAATTTGAGATAATTTGGGAATAAAAGAACTCTTTGAACCCCAATAAACAAATATTACTATTTTATCACCACCTATGTAATTTTTCCTGCTTGTTATAGTTGTTGGTGTAATATTGAAGAGTGTGTTTGATATTTTTATTAATATCAGGTGTGGCAGATACTATTACAGGAGTGCCCAAAGGCAACAGCCTCTTCCTGGCTAAGTCTGTTTAGGGTAGACCATGTACCAGCTCCAGAAAATGCATCGTGACTGAACTGAGTGGGACAATCCTTTCTGCTTGACCAGATACTTGCTTTCCCAGCTTCCCTGCAGTGAGGGATGCCATGTGACAAGTTCTGGCCAATGAAGCATGAGAGGAATTCCGAGGGGCTTTTCCCCTCAGAATTCCCCAACTAAAAAATAGTAGCCCTTTTCCACTTACCACCTTCCTCCTCCCTGCTTGAGACACTGAAATGAACCTATGATTCCTTGAAGTAATTACCTTGTAATCGTAGGGTAAGAAGCCTTAAGGTAAGGGCCTACACACTGTGGACAGCAGAGCAGGATGGCTGAGCTGCTGCACTCAACATGAACCCTCCAGAGTAAGAGGTGGTCCCTGTTGGTGAGATTGGGGGTTTAGACAATGGCAACATACTTACATGTATCGTGTAAAGGAAGCCTAAGGGCTATGACAGCATAAAGGAAGGACACCCATCTCAGTATTCCAAGAGATGATGTAAGGCAGATGAGGAGTTATCCAAACTAAAGAAGGTAGAACAGTCCTGTGAGGAAAGGAATCAAGCAGGAAGACTAACATGTGCAAAGGCAGGGTGACGAGAGAGAACATGGCCTGACTGTGAATGCCAAGGGGTCAAAGGTGAAAGATGAGGTTAGAGGAGGGGCAGCATCCTGATTCTGAAAGGACTTTTCTGCTGGACTGAGGTTTCTGAACTTCATTCCAATGATAGAGTGTTATAGAAGGAATAGTATGTATTATAGTACTATATGTTATATATTTTATATTCTAGAAGTTCCCGAACTTGGAGACAAAGAAATATGTTGGGATAAGGGAGAACACAAAGAATGTAGTAAATTTTTAATCCTCTAAAAATGTGCAGACTTCAATGACTATGTCTTATTTGGGGCTAGTGATGTCCTAGGAAAAGGTCCCACTGCTACCAATGGGAAGATTCATACAGGACTATGTCTCTGGATATGAAACCGTGAGGCCAACTCTTTAGTTAAAGCATCTATACAAGCTGGGAGCAGGGCCTTTTCTGAGGAAGCAGCTTCCCTCTAAGTTCAGACAAGTTTCACATCACATGACAGGCATCTGACAGGGGGGCCCTTCTGGCTCTTTGGGTGCTAACTCTGTGTTGTCAAGGGCCACTGATGAGCTGGACTAGTGTGACCACAGGAGTACCTTCTGGTAGCAGTCCAGCGGGCTGCTGCCTTCCTGGGCTCTGGTATCTCCCCATCTACCGCCAAGCTGTAGAAAAAGAGCCAAATCGGTCAAATCTGAAGTTTTACCAATTTGGGCTGGCAGCTCTTAGGGAGTGATGTGCACGTGTGTGTGTGTGTGTGTGTGTGTGTGTGTGTGTGTGTGTGAGAGAGAGAGAGAGAGAGAGAGAGAGAGAGAGAGAGAGAGAAAGTGAGAGAGAACGTGCCAGAGCTGAGGCACAGACCCTGTAGATGGAGGGTACGTGGATGTCACAGACACAGGTGTGCAGGCCAGTGTGTACAGTTCCCAGTCTCCCTGCCCCCCACGGAGTACCACTTGCCTAGGTGCTCCCCCTTCAGCAGAGGCAGAGCCAGGCAGAAGCCTGCCTTTGCCTTCTGGTGCTCTGACTGCAGCAGCCTGGAAGACTAGTGGCTTAGGTGCTCTCACACCCCTGGGTGCTCTGGGCTCTATGCTCAGCACTCCATCCTCCTTCCGGGCCACGTCCCTAAAACCAAAATACCCACGGTCTCATTCATAAGCACAGGCTTGCTTTGCACTTGCTGTCCAATTCCCTGGAATCTCCTTTCCTTAACTGCTTGGCAAAATCCTATTTATCCTTCCAACCAGCTTATGAGGCACTGTGTCCAGGAAGGATTCTATCTTCACCCAGTACCACATGCAAATGAAGCTGTCTCTAGCTTCCTTTAATTCCTTAAACAACAGTTTCCTTTAACCCACTGGATCCATACCTGTATACCTAACAATAGCCCTCTACTTTCTCCCCCCCTCCAGTCCCTGGTAACCACTATTCTACTTTTTGCTTCTTTGAATTTGACTATTTTTGATGTATCTTATAAGAGGAATCCTACAGCATTTGTCTTCTCGAGACTGGCTTACTTAGCCTAATAACGCCGAGGCTCATCATGATGTAGCATATGACAGGATTCCCCCCCTTTTCAGGGATGAATAATATCTCATTGTATGTATATGCCATGTTTTATTTAGTCACTCAGCAACAGATATTTGGGTTGCTTCTACTTCTTGGCAATTGTGAATAATGCTACTATGAATATGAGTACACAAATATCTCTTTGAGACCCTACTTTCAGTTACTTTAGACACATACCCAGAAATGGGATTGCTTGATCGTACGGTAATTCCATTTTTAATTTATTGAGGAAGCATCACACTGTTTTTCATAGAGTTTGCAGCATTTTACATTCCCACCAATAGTGAAAAAGGGTTCCTTTTTTCTACATCCTCACCAACAATCTTTTATTTTCTGATTTTGTTAAACTGTCGCCATCCTAATGACTTTGAGTGGTATCTATTTTTTGTTGTTTTGATTTGCATTTCTCTGATACTTATGTTAAGCACCTTTCCCTAGCTTGTTGGTCATTTTTATATCTTCTTTGGAGACATGTCTATCCAAATTCTTTGCCCATTTTTTAATTGGGTTGTGGTTTTATTGTTGTTAAGTTGCAGAAGTTCTTTGTATATTCTGGACATTAATACACTATTAGATGCAAGATTTAGAAATATTTTCTTTCATTACATAGATTTCCCATTCTGTCTGTTAACTGTGTCCTTGGATGCATGGAACTTTGAATTTTGATGTAGCCTCATTTGTATATTTTTTATTTGTTTTTTGTGCTTTTGGTGACACATCGAAGGAATCATTGCCAAATCCAATGTCATGAAGCTTTTCTCCTGTGTATCGAATAGAGTAAGGAAGGGTCCATCTTCATTCTTTTGCAAGTTGGTATACAGTTTTCCTAACACCTATTGTTGAAGATACTGTCCTTTTCCATTGAGTGGTCTTGGCATCCTTGTCAAAGGTCATTTGACCACATATTGAATACATAAGGCTTATTTCTGGGCTCTCTAGTTTATTCCATTGGTCTATATGTCTATCTTTTTGCCAGTACCACACTATTTTGATTACTTGTGGCTCTGAAATATGTCTTAAAAATCAGGAAGTTTGAGACATCAAACTCTGTTTTTTTTAACATTGTTTTAACTACTTGGGATCCATTGAGACTCCACATGAACTTTAAGATGGATTTTTCTATTTCTGAAAACAAATGCCACTGGGATTTAGGTAGGGATTGCATCAAATATAGAGATCACTTTGGGGAGTGTAATAGACTGAACTGTGTCTCCTGAAAATTGATATGTTGAAGCCCAAACTCCCATTGTAACTGCATTTGGAGATTGGTACTTTAAAGAGGTAATTAAGTTTAAACGAGGTCACAAGGGTGGAGCCCTGATCCAGTGCAGTTACTGCCGATACAAGAAGGAAAGAGAGGCCAGGCGGCACGCATGCAGAGAAGAGACAACTGGAGGACACAGCAAGAGCACAGCCATCTGCAGGCCGAGAAGAGAGGCCTCAGGAGAACCCAAACCTGCTGACACCTTAATCTCGGACTTCTAGTCTACGGAATGTGAGGAAAAAATGTTACAAGTCACTCAGTCTGTGGTACTTTGTTATGGCAGCCTTACCAAATTAATCCAGGTAGTACAGTCATCTCAACAATATTAAGTGTTCTAATCTACGACCAAGAGATACCTTTCCATTATTTGTGTCTTCTTTAATTTCCTGCAGCAACACTTGGTAGTTTTCAGTGTACAGGGCTTTTACCTCTTTGGTTAAGTTTATTCCAAAGTATTTGATTCTTTCTGAGGCTGTCATTAAAGGGCTTATTTTGATTAATATCTTTGGTGTGATTATAGGAATGCAAATAGAATAATGGTCAACATTCCTGTAAAATAAAAGGGGTTTGTCGTACTTCACCCAGGTGATCTAAGTGAACATGCACAGTGATGCCCTTGATATAATGTGATGGAGCAACAGTCTGTGCCCCCTTGGCATGGCCCTTGCTGCCTCCACAAAGGGCATGGGGGATAGACTCTGTTGAGGTACCTGGAGGAGGGGCAGGCACAGGAACAGGAGCAGGCATATTCCTGAGCACTCAGGAGAAACCATCATAAGATGCCTAGAAATAACTGGAAGGTAAGGTTGGGGAGGGCTGAGGTCCCACAGTTATGAAGCTGCTGTAGTTTGGATAGTAATGTTACTAAGACCTCACACAGAAGGAGGCCTAGAAGTATTCAGGTTACAGGCATAGCCACCAAACCATGGACAGTATATAGAAACTAGGATATTTAAATAATTACCACCAGGAAATGCCTCAGTAGAAAAAAAACAGGCTTCTTTGACGCAAGGAGAAACTCCTATGGAGTAACAAGTGAGTCACAGTCCTGCCTAGTTGGGGTTTACTGAAAGTTAAAGGGATTGGTATGAATGTTGGTACTTAATTCTCTTGAGAAGTAGTTGCTGACCAGCATTAGCAACACAGTTTTGCAACAGTACATTTTAGTTCTAAGGGAACAGTGACTAGCCCTCAGTATCTACCACTATTTAAAAAGAGTCATGGCTTCTCCTGGTTAGGAGTTTGAGCAAATCTTAGGTGTCTCTTATTGTTACCCTAAAACGTATATCTTGCTTTCCGGTGGTCATGTGGCAAAGTTACCTTCAATTTCTTTTTTCTTCCAAGACCTTGCATCCTTCCAAGGAGTTTGAGAAAAGAAGTTTCAGTGGGAAGCACAGGGTAAAAGGAAATTAAACACATGCATATGCACACACACATTCAATACACTTAGGAAATTATTTCTCATTTAAAAAATCATCTCTGATTTAAAAGTAGTGCAGATAAACACACAAATACAGAAAACATACAAAAACTCATAGAGACAGATGACAGTATGGTGGTTACCAAGGGAAGAAGGTAGGGGGACAGTAAAGGGTAAAGAGGGTCAAATATGTCGGGACAGAAGATGGTTTGACTTTGGGTGGTGGGCACACAACACAATATCTTGTATCATAGAAATGTATGCTTGAAATCTATATAATCTTATTAACCAATGTTACTCCAATAAATTTAATTTAAAAAGTAGTGCTTTAGGAAAATGACATATTCTTCAAGTTATAGATTTATGAAGCTCAAATTTTGCAATGAATATTTTCAAACATAAAATCAAATAGATTCAATTATCACTGTGCTAAAAGTAACAACTTTTATAATTTCTGGATGAAATGAATTATTTCCATAGTCTTTGTTTTGATAAAATACTCATATTTCCTTCATGGTTCCCACTGACCCTTCCAGGCTGAAGTGTTTTGAAATAAAGGTCTTTGTCTCATCCTGACACAGTCCCCATTGCTTTACACGTGGCCGGAACGTGGCACATGTCTCTCTCCACCTCACCGTGCTTGCACCTGGCAGCAACTCCATCACTAACCGAAGGGCTGAGAAAGCGACAGTGCTGCCTTGTAGGCAGCGAAATGCTACTGTAGTTTCCCCTCTTCTTCCTAGCATTGGGTATTTATGTAACTTTGAAATACATTGAGTTTTACCTGTGGAAATATCAGGATACAGTTAACAAATGTTGGAATCACTTAAGTTTAAATAATTAATGAGTCATAAGGAATTGCTTTGAAAATCAAGAGTACTTTTACTACCACCCTACTTTGAAGATAGGGTAAAAGAACCTTCATGATATTTTTTTAAGATTCCAGGGATGTGAAGAGACTAAAATGAGGGAGAAGCTGAAGAAGTGGAGCACCTGCTTTGTTACTCAGTGAAGGGAAGCTGGATGCCACTCTGAGGAAAACTGCATTAACGGTGCACAAGAAGCGCACGCTGACCGTCCTCCATGGCCCTCGGCTGCTCCCTTAGCTCTCCTGCACACAGTGCATTGCTGAGAATGGGTTTTTCCAAATTTTTATTGCACTCTCAAAATAATGCTAGAAACAAGTTAATCATTATTTTTGGAAGAAACTGAAACTAATATAATTAATATTGCTCTTGAGGATCAGAAGAGAACAGATGAAACCCAGTATACGAAACGTTCTTCATGCGGCTGGGAATCCAATACTAAACCAATCATGTTCTGGCATCTCAAATTAACTCTATTGTTCCTATTTGTAATACATTTCTCTCCTATATACTGCCTCTGTGCCTTGAAATAAATGAGGGCGCTCGCAGCTGAACCAATTGCTATGGTTACAGGCAATCTGTGCTGTATCTCCTGAAAGTTAAAAAAAAAGTTAAGGTAAATATTACCCTTCTTTTAGGGAGAACAATTCTCTCAGGACTGGACCCCAGTGAAAACAGGAATGCACTGAGGTCCAGGTTCTCATTCACCCTCCCACCTCACTCACAAACACACACTCTGGATGCTCAGAGCACCAGCTCACTTGGTTTCCGGAGTGTGGGGGTAGGGAGCAGGTTTAGAGTTGTAGACACAAAGCTATGTGTGAGACCTGTAAAGTTATATTTATTATTAATACATATTTGGTAAGCACTGGTATTGTCATTGGCACCCAACACTGAGCCCTAATAACTTCTGATGTTGCAAGAGCTCATACACAGCATCGATACTAACAGAGGTGCCTGCTTCTCCTCAGCCATGCCTGTCTCCTCAGGGTCTCAGGCCCTGTAGGTGAAGGCTGGTCTACACTCAGTCTCACCGAGTTCATCTCACCAGCACGTACTGAGAACCTGCTGCGGGCCAGGGTGCTCCCTGGGCCCTGGAATTACAAAGACGAACAGGACTCTTCCCCCTTGAACAGCTGAGCCAGATGATCAGTATCTTTCCAAGGACAAAAGAATGAGCTCTGAAACAAGGCTTCTTTAGATTTTATGTTTAGGTTTTGAAAGAACTTTCTGTGGCTGAGAGGAGCTTATTTGTGTGTAAAGAAAAAGGTTGCTGAAATGTGTCAGGCTAGAAGTAGAATCCTGTTTCTTACTCTATACATTTCCCCATATATTTTAGCCTACATTTCATGTTTCCTTATGTCTCCTTTTGGTTTATTTTTTTTCCTATGTTCTTTTTTTTTTTGTTCTCACGATAACATATTTATAGGTGACTTTAACCTCCCTCCCCCCCCCCCCCCCCCCCCCGCTTTTCTCTCTCTCTTATTTTAGATAATACCTTTGGTAATTGCAGCTCTGTTGAAATTGGAATTGAAATAGGGAAGTTAATGTTGTAATTCATTACTAATGAGTTCATACTTTTCTTTGCATAAGAAAGATATTAATGGCATGAACTAAGCTGGCTGGTTTGCTCTCTGGAAGAAAGAGGTTTTATTTCTTGATTACAAATCCAGTTTTTGGGCAAGGGTTGCTGTTTTGTACAAGGCACATTTAAGTCTGATTCTGTTGCTGAGCAGGAAGCGAGCCAAGAGAAGCTCAGTGTTGTAGGTAAACTGGTTAGTACCAGATTTTGGTGGAAAAGTATTTATTCTCTTTCTGTTGGTTGGGAGTGGGCTGGGCAGACCTTCAGCAAACTGTCAATCTTCAGACTTGAACGTGGGCAGAAAAATCTCGCTGCCCTGACAGTGACAGAAGAGATGCCATCGAGAACCGGAGATGTTAGCTTTCTGACCTGGAGAAAGCAACAATTTAGCTTTCATTTCATAAGTCAAGAGATTTTTAAAGAGCTACCTAGGAAAATTTTTATACCGATGTAAGAATTATCAGCACACTCAATGTCCATGACGGTTGCTTTCCTTTGTCAAAGTTTAATAAGTTTTTATTTTGTCCAAAATAACACCACGTTGAGTTTTTAGGTTGTTCAGTGGGCTGGTCATTCTGATTTTAGAAGGCCTTCTGTCTTTTCAGTTC
Organism: Desmodus rotundus; assembly: GCF_022682495.2. Lineage (NCBI taxonomy): Eukaryota > Metazoa > Chordata > Mammalia > Chiroptera > Phyllostomidae > Desmodus > Desmodus rotundus. Next base: position 17,295,746 of record NC_071395.1, read on the forward strand.
ACCCTGATATTACTGAGGTCATTCTACTTTCTGGAAGGATTTAAAAAGGGAAAGTACAGTGTGAAATTGAGCCTGCCTTTTGCCCTTTTAGGCCCTAGTGACTGTGGCTTCCAGGATGGCTGGTGCCAGTAACTCACCTGCTAACTTAGACCTGGACCTGAGCCAAGTGTGAAGGTGGTGTATCCATTGTGGAATGAAGAACATTTGTGAATAGACCGAATTTTGCCTGAATTGTTCCAAGTACATTTTTTGCAAGACTACTTTGGATCACAATTTTTAGAGCCCAAACACTTCACTAAGTTAATCTCCTTGCTCACTGAGTATTATTACTGTGAAAGATGTTAATCAGTTTCAGGAAGGGGAGTGTTTGGAAACCTAGTAGGTCTCTCAGAATTTTACAGAGCAGTTGTGCTTTCGAGGCCCCACCTTCACAGACACACACACACACACACACACACACACACACACACACACACACACACAATCAGCTCCTTGGAAAGCAACCCAATATGAAATTTACTCCTGGTTGACCACATGAACAGAAAATAAGGCAGGGATTCACTTCCAAATACTTCTAAGAAAGCTTTATAGCAATGATATTCAAACTTTTCCATCTCATACTACACATAAGCTAATTACTAAATTTTTTCAGGACACCAATAAATATACTATTTGCCAATCTGACAAAAAATAGGTATACTTTTGTTTGATTTACAAAAATAATAATAATAATAATAGTAATTACCTACCATTTTTACTCTGAAGTGACTTTTTTAAAAAATCAGGTGCCTATGCTTGTATATTAGGTACCAAAAAGTTGCATCTGACTGGTACCAAAAACCTGGTACCAGTCAGATGCAACCTTATTATGCAATGTGACCAATAAGATGCAACTCTGTTATATGACCTATATATTCACGGTTCAAGACAGGGTATTCACACTGGATGGCTACTGTGTTAGCTGTTGTAATTTTTTAATTTGACAATCGAAGGGAAACGAGGTCGGTTTCCTTGACTAAATAAATAGTGAGTTTGCATGTTTAAAAAATTCTTGCAGCACACCAGTTGAAAATCACTGCTTTACAGAGATGTTTGGCCTTGTGGGAAAATTTTTCAGGGAAGTTTGTGAAAACAATTGAAGATCAGGTGTGATGACTTGGAAGCAACTATGAAGGGATATTTAATGTAAAATGAATAATGATGTAGCATTTAACAGGCACCAAATATTAACACAAGAGTAATCTATGTTAAGAGCTTTGAGTTATATACTACAGCTGCCCAAAATGGGCTTTTGAGCTCTGGCATATTTTGAAATTGAAACAGAAATAGTGCATCTCTTCTTTGTTATTTCATTGCTTAAGCTGAGAGGATTTAGATGCCTTCCCTGAATATGGAATTCTTTCCGACACTCTGACAAACAAATTGAGGGAGATTATGGGTTTGGTACGCATGCTGGTCAACCAACTGCATCCTCTACAGGTTCTTTTAAATATTTTGTTTTTCACCAGATTTTATTTCTGACTCTCAATTTGTGATGTGGATATTGGCTAGGTATCCCAAGATTCAGAGTAGGTAGCTGAAGTATTCCAAAACAGGCAAACATGAAAAGAACTCTAAGCTGTTTTGTTTGTTGGTTAGAAAGGGGTTTGTTTATGTTTTCCATCAAATATTTCTCCACCCTCACTTCCTCCTTTCCCCACATCCCCACAGTAAGTATGAAATGTGACTTTTTTATAAATTAAAGTTTTGTTCTTAAAACCTAATAAAACATCCACATAAACTAGGTCTTGTCTTCCTGGTTCTATATATTTACTCTTTATTCTTTTGCTGTTTGGTTTCACTTGCCACTGTGATCACTTCGAAAACTAGAATCCCAATTAACTATTAATGATTTCATTTTGACAAAAGAACAAGGCCCTACTTTTCATGTAGCTGTCCTTAAACTATTCTTAAGGGCTAAGTCGTCAAGTAACTAACTCACAGAAGAAATGTGGTGCTGTTAAAATGACACTTAAAGACTAGTCAACAAGTACAAATTCCAGGATTAAAACTTCCATTAGAAGCCTGAAAAGGTGGTGGACTTTCTAGGCCTCCATTTTCTCATCCTGACAAATGAGAATGCTGTACTAGATGTTTTCCACTTTTTAACCCTGATATTCTATGGTTTGAAAACTTGTACTCCACAGATGTTAATTATAGTAATTAAAATGCTCTATCCTTGTCCAAAGTACTATCTTTATATTAACAAAGATGTTAGAAACATACCTCTACAAAAGAAATAGTCTTAGGTCAGTTAAATTAAAGCTATCAAGAATTCTACATTTAATAATTCAAATTGAGAAAGCTGTTCACTCCCAACTAGAAGGAAGATGTTTCTAGAAGGGCTGAAGTGGGCAGTATCTGGAGTGAATCCTTTTCCACCTTTTCACTGCTCTTCTTCCCTCCCAATAAATCCCCAAGCCAGCATGCTCTTAAACTTCACATTTCTGTAGTGTAAATATGTAGGTAATGAAGTTTGAGTATGCATTCATAGTCACAAGAAAAACCCTCTATATCAAAAAAATAGTATTTTAACAGAACATGATGTAATTTTTTTAAAGACAGCTATCTGTACTGAGGGAATATTGTAAAGGAACTCTTAAAAATGATAGCAATAGAAATTTTCTCTGTTTACTAGAATAAAATCCCTTCAGTGATTAAAATATTTAGGAAAAAACACAATGTAGTTAAAAGTTTACCATATTTTAAAAGGACACATGGACGAAGCCAAAGGTGGGGAGGATCAAGGGTGGGAGGTGGGGATGGGTGGGGCCTGGGGGAGTAGTAGGGGAAAATGGAGACAACTGTACTTGAACAATTAAAACAAAATTAATTAATTAATTTTAAAAGATGTTGATTTGGAACCTACCATATTCCAGGAATTTGGGCAGATGCTCCTTTTTTCATTCAGTTTTATCCTCACAGTGATACTGTAAAAAAAAAAGTATTATTATTTTCTTTTTAGATGATGGAAGTGAACATCGGTAAATACAAATGCCCAAGAATTTAAATTGAGTCTCTTGGCACTACGTATCAAGGAAAAACAACACCTGAATTCCTTTTCCCCCAGAAATTAGGTTCTTCAAGTTCTTATGATTACTAATGGAATGCCAAACAAGTGTTGTCTAAGGGGAGCTTTACACTAAAAAGACAAATATTTGGGAAGTAATCTACCAAAACAGCCAGCTCTTGTGTTCCACTTACATAATTTATATGTAATTGGATTCAGTTAGTTAAGCATCCTCCTTATGGGTTTGCCCACACCATAGCAATCTGCTTAGCTAGCCCTTTTTCAAGACATAGTAAAAGGTAAAGATCACTCATGTCTCAGCAATTACTGGAAATAAAATCCATATCGATTTGGGTTTATCTTCATGTCACTACAGGAATATACCACAACTATTGTAGCTTTACTCTGAGAAATCAATTTGTCTTGGATGTTGAAGATTGTGTAATATCAACTCTATGTCTTGGAAAGAGGTAAAAATTTTTACAGGAAACATGTCCACTTTGCAAGTTCAAAATAAAGAAGGATTTTAGAGATTAAAACAGATTTACATCAAAAAGTTAATAAAGCTTTACAATTTTTAAATATCTTTCAACACTCAGAGAAAAGAACTAAGTAATCAGTGCCAAAGTTCCTATCTTAACATGCAAATACGCCCAAAAGAATGGGCCCCAAATTGGTATGAAAATCAAGTTACACTTTTTGCTTCTCTTTGTGTCCTTAGATTGATTAACAAAACATTTTCAAAGAGAGAAATGTCCTGCTGTGTGGTTTTCCTAGGCCATGCCAGGAAGACATAAACCTTGTAGGGAGGGGTTCATCAGAAAGAAGGATGAAGCTTTTCACCGTATGGTGTCTCTTATTCAGCACTTTCTTGACATAGGAACCCAAGTGCTGGGAAAGCCCTGTGTTCTGATAGGACATGTATTGTATGCTCAGTGCCTAGTCAAAGTGGAATTGTCCTTTTCCCTTAATCTCCATGCAGGAAAGCATGGACCAAAAGGGTGGTGGAAAAAAACCAAGTCACAACATAAAAGGCTTACAACTTAAAAAGCACAACAGAAACAGATTCCTTAATTAAATGTGATTTAATAAGAACAAATTCATATTCATCCACACACCATAATTGTAGCTTTTCCCCCTGCTTGTGGGAACATTGATTCTAAGCAAACTCCTCCCACTGAAGAAGGCCAGGTCTCCTCCTATCCTAGACTGACTGAAGCCTGGAGTGAGATGACACATGTTAAAAAAAAAAGTGATGTATATTTCCATGTTCTCAAATATTTATCTGATGATTCATGGAGTGTCCTATTTATAATAGTTTGAATGTTTACATGCACATTTATCTGTCCCCAAAAGACTGTGGGCCACAGGAATAAACCAAGATATCTCTTACTTTCCTTGAAAACTGGACAGGAACGATTTAAAGGAATACCACTCTTTCAGGTTCCATGTGAGGGAATAAAAGAAAGTAAAATAAAAAACTAAAACAAAAACACCAATCTCTAGATAAAGGTGTCCTCCCGTTTAAATCTCTGAGAACCACCTCACTGATCTAGCCTATTCCCCAGGAAACACCTGCCTCTCCAGTTGGCCCTTTGTTGGTTAATGACAGTACGTCAAGGGGAAATAGCATTTCCTCTGTGTTAGATGTTTTTTTGTCAGAGCTGTATCATATTCAGGCATTTTCTTCCCTTTCTTTGATGGAGGAAAAATGCGGGACAATGAGAAAGCCCTGACTGACATCACCAGATTACCTTTGAATTATAAAGCCATTCTAGTCAAATCACTGGGGCTGTAGTATGCCTTAGGCTCAGAGTACGTAATTGGACTTTTCTCTTGGAATCCATTTTTTTCTGAAGAGTTACAGAATTAGAGCTAATAGATAGAGGAAGGATATTCCAGAACATTACATTTAATTTGGTGGGACTGCTCACTTTGTAATATTCATAAATGTTTCTCAGCCCCTTCCCATGTACTTTTTCTGTTGATGCTCCCCTTGCCTATTTGGAGGCACATAATTCATGATCAAATAGACTTTCTTTCCCCTGCAATGTCTTTTCCACTTTGGAATTGTACAGAATTGTGCTCAGTTTTGTTTTTAAACTACATAACCATTAGCTTTTTGGTAATAATACTTGCCACTACTTTTTTCAATAGAGTGAAACTTTGAGAGTGTTTCCACAAAAATTTTTGAGGACTGTAAGAATAAAAATTATAACCAATAAATTCCCTTTCCTGCCTTTGTTTCCCCCACATCCAGTTAATTTTGTAGCTCCCATGCTTATATTTGGTGATCAGATTATCTTGGCTTGGCCTTTCCATTGCTCTCCCTCTCCTACAGATTTTTGGGTCATCTTTATTCTATACCCAAGAATCAGAAATGTTTGTGAGGTGAAGAAGTAACTTCAAGTGCCTGGAGGATGGAAAATACAAAGGGAGAAATAACTTATCTAGGTAAACACATCATAACAAATAATTTTGGTAAAAATGAGGCAAAAATCGATTATTTTCTCCTGAAACAAAGTAGGGCAAAATGCCAAAAGGGTCAAAATACAGAATTCATAAATCGGCCTGGAAAACACAAAGACAGGCCAAAAGATGGAATCTTGGACCTATACTGCTTGAACCGAGACTCAAGGAGGCAGAAGACCTGAACTGTTTGAACCTGGGTTAATTGATTAATTTATTAAACAATTGTGTATTGAATACTAATCAGATATTTGCAAAAGCAATAAAAATAACAGACCTGATCCCTGTCTTCACAGAACTTATAGTCTAATGGGGAAAATATGTATGACTCAAATCAGAAAAAAACAATAATGTACAAATGGGGTCAGTGCTACAAAAGAAATCATGAACCAAGATGGGTCTTATACCTGTAAATGACTGAAAGAGAGAGAGAGAGTGTTTCATGACATGAAAATCATATAAGATTTCAAATTTCAGAATTCATAATTCTATTTTATGGGAACACAGTCACACTTAGTTGCTTCTGTACTGTCTATGGCTGCTTGGAGACCATGTGATCCACAATGTCTAGGATGTTTCCTTTCTGGCTCTTGGATATCTCATTTGTATAGTTATGTAAAATTTTATGATACTTTATGTGGATTATTGGTTATGCAAAAAGAGTATAGATTTTTATAACTTTGGAATAATTAGGATGCTTTTTAATTTATTTGTGTAAAAGCCAAGCACAGTTAAATAGAGATGACTAAAATATTATCTAGGGTGATTTATAAATTTGGGTTAAGTTTGAATTAAAGAATTTGATAAAGCTTTGAGTTATCACACTTTGGTAATAATGATAAAATTATGTGTCCCATACAGAAATCTAAAATATCGGCCATGGAATTTAATTGTTTAGGCTTAAGAACATATGTAAGCTTAATAACATACATGTTTAACAACATTCTTCCTGATTTGTAACGAAGTAGGCTGCAAAGGTGAATAACACAAAATCCTTGCCATCAGAGAAACTGAAAACACGATTGGAAAGACAATGTGTGCAGAAAAATTAAAAAATGAACAAACAAAGGGTCATTAAAGTTCCAAAAACACGGTTTAAATAAAGAATCAAGAAGGTCCAAAACTCCATATTAGACCACAGGTTGTAGCAAAGGGGCAATTTCAAAGCATGTATCAGAGTATCATTGATTTGAAAACATTCTTCAGGTTCTGGAGACTGAAAACCATTCTGACAGAGAGAACTGCTTTAAATACGGTCTCAGTGGCACAGGTGGTTTGGGATTATTCTGTTTTGGAAAGGAGACCTTTGATCTGTTTCTCCACTCGCATCTCTCCCATTCTACCTCTTCTAGGCCTCCTCTTCACCATACTAATATGTGTCATTTATTTGACTTTTTAAACAGCTAATATTTGTATACTATGTATTCGGTGCAGGGCACTGTCACAAGTATATTATTTAATAATCAACAAGTATTATTCAACAATCTTTATAACAACCTTATGAGGTAGATATTATCTTTATTCCTATTTTATAGAAGGGGAAACTGAAGCAAAGAGAATTTAGTAACTTTCCCAAGGACAAAACTTCCAAATAGCAGGGCTGGGATTTGAACCCAAGCAGTCTGGCTCTAGATTTTATGTTCTTAATTGCTATGCTGTGCTGCCTATGACCAAACCCTGTAATTGGTGTTATAACAATCTCCATAACATCTTCATGAGAACCTGCCAAGGTAGAGATTATTATCTTCATTTTCATATGATAAAATTGAAGATGAAATACATCTCTCAAAGTCACAGCATGAGCAAGTGACAATGATGTGACACAAACCCAGATTTTGATGAGCCTGTTTTCATTACCTGATATTCTCATTAAGCTTTACGTAAGATATCCTCTAAGCAGAAAATTCAATCTGAACAAACAAATTCATATACTATGAATGTGTAATATGTTTTAGGTTGGTGTTTTTTTTTTCTTTTAGGATATCTATTTTTAAATAGATTTTCAAAAGCAGATTTTTTCATAGGAATACATTTACTGCTTGGTAACAAAGCCTTTTATTTATAAATACAGGTGTGAGAAAGGTACACGTTTCTTAGTTTGCTCACAAATGGTAATATCCTGTTGAGAACAGCAAGAACAAAAGTCATCTCAATGTGTTAAACCACACTCAAGGTACAGTAATTTTAGAGCTAATGAACTAAGGCTTGTTATGATTATACTCTGTTATCTGATATTAGAAAACTCTTTTGTGTATATGACATATACAAATAAAGGGAATTAGCATTTAAATCACCACATCAAGTCTAATAAAGCATGCATTTATTACTGAGTGGTTTCCATGAAGAGTAGGGGGTTGGATCAAAAGGTAATAGGACCAGTGTCCTTGAATCTTATGTAAGTGTTATTGAGAATAGACTTTCATGTAGACTTGAAGCTAATGACCTAGTACGATGTGTGCCTGAGAGTTTTTCCAGAGATAAAGAAGAGGTTTTTAAAAATTAAATGTATTGAGATAACATTGGTTAATAACATTATACAGGTTTCCAGTATACAAATTTATAATATATCATCTGCATATCGCATTATGTGTTTACTATCCAAAGTCACATCTCCTTCTGTCACCATATATTTGACCCTCTTTACCCTTTACCCCTCCCCCCCAACCCCTTTCCCTCTGGTCACCACAACACTGTTGTCTTTGTCTATGAGTTTGTGTCTTGTTTGTTCATTTGTTGCTTATAGTTTTTATCCCACATATGAGTGAAATCATATGGTCCTTGACTTTTTCTGACTTATTTTACTTTGCATGATATTCTCAAGATCCATCCATGTTGTCACAAATGGCAGTATTTCATCTTTTTTTATGGACAATGAAGGTTTTTGAAGCCATTGCCATTCTTACTCAAAGGGTAGTGGTGGTGGACTACCCGTTTGCATGACACTGGCTGACACTAAGTTATCTGGGGCAAATGGGTTGAAACCGCCTGGTCAGCCACGCAAAAATGATCCTCTCACTTCACATTTCTTGCCTCTATTTTTTTTTTTAACTGACTGATCTATTCAATCCAGACTATTCTCTAGTTTGATTTATTCACCTTGGCTACTTGTGTGATTCTGAATTAATTTTTCAGTCTAAGCCCTGTCCTATGTACCAAGCTAAGAAAGCAATATATTACATTTACTTGTTTTATACCTTTGAATAGTAATTTGAATTAATATGATTTTTTGAGTTGTCAGATAAAAGTTTCATAAAAAGCTTTTTTAAAAAAAGAAAGAAAGAAAGAAACTATAGTTTGCCTATTTAAGTTTCAGCCAACTTCAGTTCTCTTTGGGTAAAAGCCAACTTCAAATATGCCTCAAGTTCCTGACATGAAAGAAGCATTAAAGGCAGGAAATTTAAGACCACCTAGCGATTTTTAATATCACAGGGAAAAGTTTTGTTGATTTTTAGTATCTTTTTCCCTTTAGAAAAATAGATTTAAAATGCTAATAAAGCCCTTCCTTTGAAAATGAAAAATAAAATGGGGGCAAATCTCCATTTATTTTATGATGGATATAGGAAAATGACAGCATCCTAGGAAGCAAGAGCAATGATATAAATCTTCAAAAGTGATGATATGAAAGACTTTTTCTTGACATGCTAAAGGCAATGTGTACAGGGAATAATTATGCCTAAAAGAGGGTCAAAATCTGAACTGGTTTGTTGGAATAGGTATCATTGGGATGTAGCTTTTATTCTGGTGGGGCTCAAATAAATGATTAATTATGTATACATCAAATGTTTACTTTTGAAAAAAATTATACATATTAATATACACATTAATTTATCAGATGGTTATTTTGATGGGATTATATGTCCCTACCTTTCTCTGCAAGAGTTTTATCATCTTCCTTCACTTCCTAGTGTCACAACTATGCCGTGGGTCTTATTCTCTCACTCTCAAGGCATCTGATAGGTTCCTGATGCACAGGGTCCTGTGATGCCCCTTGTTAAATGCCACACACAGGTATGTAGGTTGCAGCTTTAGTTGTTCCTAGCTCCTTTCCTGAAGCATTATGGGTATTGCTGAATAGTCTTTTAGGTAAGGGCTCTGAGATCTATGCTTGTTGCACTTATGGGCAATCTCTCAGGATGTTAAAGAGGTTAAAACAGGTCAAGAAAAAAGTGAATTCAATTTCATCTCTCTATTAATGAGTAAATGCCTTCTATATTCTTAACCTCTATCTGGCAAATTTTCTTTTTGAAACTTGTCCCTTAATTTAGTAGTATCTAAAAATTTCCTTAAGACAAAGTGATAGTTGCAAAGTTTAATTAAAAACAAAAACAACCAACAATATGTTGACATAATCACTCTTTTAGGGGAAAAAAACAGGGTATTGAGAAAAATATTTGGTGTAATCTCTATGCAAAATTTGTCTCACCTGTTCTAAATATGTGCCACATCTTTCCTTGAATAGGTGTATTCACCTAAAACTGACATATGAGGTGCTAACATTGACAAATGAGTGTGGAATCACAATCCAGAACTGGACGATGGGCTGGAATGAACCCACTTACTGCCAGGGGGAACAGGAAATGGAGAAGACACTCTGCCAGCAGAGCCAGTGCACTACATAGTCTTGGGCACGTTCACAATCTGTGGGTGGCAGAGTGGCCAGGTCGGGAGAGGGCTGTCCACCTCTCTCCCATCCCCTCCTTTAACAGGGGATTATTGTGTACACTTAGACTTGCACTACAGCAAAGTTGCATTAATGGTTAATTCGAGCTAAATAGTGTTCTGCTTGACCCAGGGGTAAGCACTTTAGAGGGGACACATGGCAGGGTGTGAAAAGAAGAGCATCATCAGTCTTCTAATTTACATGGGTGTAATAATTATACACTTGGAGGGGAGAATTCAGCAGAATATTAATATACTCCTTTGTATGTTCATTTCAATTTTCTTACTGTGTTCTCGTTCACCTTTGGAAACTTCAGTGTGTCGTTGCTTTTTATCCTTAGTTTTCCTTTGGGTTGCAATCATTAGCAGTTGAGAAAACTTTCATATCAGTTTTCAAATTGAAAGAGTCATTTAAGTAAGCTTAACCCATGTAAGTACTCATCTTCACTAAATGTCTTTTTTAAAAAAGAAAGCAGTGATTGCAATACAAGGGATTGTGTTTAAAATATTATCAATGAAAGTTCATACATTAGCCAGAGAGAGTCTCCCTGGCATGAGTCCAGGCTTGTTTTCCTGAGTGAAAAGAACATTCTGTATTCTACCTGGCAGGTGAGAATCTGAGTCATACCTTCCAAACTGGTGTTTTCGGAGGCAGAGAGCCAACGAGGAATTTAAACTGTAACAGTTTTTCCTTCTTAACATAATGCATAAAATATTGACAGAGTGTGCAAAATGGATGGTTTTTAATTTCAAGATCTGGTTATAAAGTCTTAGTAAACGATCTAGAACACTAGCTAATTTAGAACACAATTCTTGGAGGAGTGTGTTATGCCCCAGAGCCCTGGCTTTGGAGAGACCTTTGATAATATTGAGCATCTCTCCACTGAGACTTTTGAGTGGAACAATCTGGGTAGCTTTGTGTTAGGATGTTTCATTTCATTAAAATATTCCTCCTCTTATAAGTATTCCTAGTCTTTTCTAATAGTATGTGATTAGATTAATAAAAGGATTAATAAAAGGTTCTGTTGAATTCATTAACAGGATTTTTATTATCAAAATTAACATTTAAAATATATTTTGAAACAGTTGAATGAATTAAATAGAGTGTGCCTTTTTAAACTAACATTTTGGTTATGGTTTTGAAATTAAAACACTTTTTGAACTAATGATGGGTTTGGGTTCTGTTGCTTAAATTATTTCCTATTCTTATCCATGCAATAATCAAACTTTAACAGTTAAAAATATTCATATTGCTAGTCACCATTATTATGGGGGTCTCATATTCACTAAACTGTGTAATGTTAAACTTATCTTTCCCATTTTCCAACATGTGGGTTTCCCAACACCACTAAGCAATTAACTTAATTCTAACACTATCTACCTTGAGATAGCACCAAATCTCACCACACAAGGGACCCTACAAGACAGAACCCCCACCTCTCAACCACCCACTTCAGAAGCCGATTCCAAATCCAAGTTGTCACCTATGCTTCTGACCAACTGGATATAGACTGGGTGTTCTAAGAACCCCACTTCCTTGTGTTTAATTTGCTAATGGAGCTCATAGAACTCAGAGAAACATTTTGCTTACTAAATCACCAATTTATTATAAAATGATAAAACTCAGGAACAGCCAAATAAAAGAGAAACACGGGGCAAGGTAGGGGGGAAATGCGATGGAGCTGGCAGGCCCTTTCTAAGTACGCCGCTCTTTCAGAATCTCCACATGTTGCGTTCGCCAGCCTGGAAGATCTGTGAACTGGGTGTTCATGGAGGCTTCTTACACAGACATGACTGATTAAGTCATCAGCCATTGGTGACTAAACTCAATCTCCAGCCTCTCTCTCCTTCCAGAGAAGGGACAGTGGGGGTAAGACTGAAAATTCTAACCCTCTAATTTCAAGGTTGTCTGCATATACAACCAGCCTCTCTCCTTTGGTGAATTCCAAAAGTTACCTCATTTACATAAAAACACCTTTATCTCTCCCATCACAGGAAACTCCAAGGGGTTTAGGAGTTCTGTTCTAGGAACCCAGGAACCTGGATGATAACCAAATAAATATTTCTTAATATAAATCTCAACATCACAGGTGCTTCGGCCCACAATTGCTTGTTCTTCTTTAGAAACTTTATTTCAACTCAAACATCATAGTCCAGGAAGTGAAACAAGTTTGGTTTTCCATTGCTTACACCAATGACAGACCATTCTGCTTAGGCTCTGTCTGTATTTCTTGCCTTGCTTAACTAAGGTCCCCATTACCTACAGCTTTAGACCAAGTATTAGCCTGCCCTTCAAAGACTTCTACTATATGGCCCCACTTACTCTTCCCAACTTAACTCTCATGACTCTTCTGTAGGACAGTCCCTAGAATACCCGACATATCCCTGTGAGTACTTTTGATTTACATTTCCTGTGGCCTTCTTTATCCTTCCTTTCCCTTTACATATTCTCGTGACCTTCCTTAATCCAATGCAAAGACCACTATTTTTTCCCTTTAAGTATCTCCACATGAATTCTGCTCATAGCTCTCTCCCCCTCTCTTTCACCTCCCCCCCTTCCTCTCTTTCCCCATCTTACTCTTCCTTCCTCCTCACTGTGGATTTCCATATCATTCACTCTTTTACCAGACCACATTCACTCAGTAAATACACAGGAACTTAAATTATGTATCTTCTTTCCTCAGAGTATAATAAGCTTCTCAAGGGCAAAACAACTATGCCTTGCCTGTCTGATTCATATGTCACAAATAGTGCCTGCTTCATAAAAGGCACTCAATGTTTGCTGAACACAAAATGGAAGGAAAGAAGACAATAAGAGGTGGGGGGGGAGAGAGGGAGAGAGAGAATATGATTGATTGATTTATCTCTTACCTGAACAGAAAGTTAAGTTTTTGAAAGATAAAGATTATTTGTCTCTGTGTGAAAAGAGACCACAGATATACACTGCAGAGTTGTAGATGCTCAAATATTTGTTAATGTAATAAGTAACTATTAAGTTTCTCCTTTTCTGTATTCATGAGGGATTTTTGCTTCCTAATCACAGGAAGTACATCCCTGCCCTAAGCCTCATCATCTCAACATTAAGGAAAATAACAGTTTCTTCTTACCAAATTTTTGGGAATACTGTTAGCTATGCTGTCCATCTCTATATCTGCATAAATAAATAAATAAATATTTTCTCACACCTAATGGTCTCATCATTAAGTATAATGTAATTAAGACTTCGAGTTAGAATTTCTCAATCATCTTTTAAAGATTAAATTCAGACAGAACAAATGATTACAGGCGGGTCATTGTTACAGTAAAACCACAAATAAGGAAAGCCTCAAATAACCTTCATCTTCCTACAATGATAAACACGTTCTTTCAGAGCCAGGCAATGACAATGTAGACTTATACTGAAGTGTATTTACAGAGGATACACATTCTGACCTTAGTGGACTGGTTGTCCATGTGCTTTCATTCTATATATTTTTTCTTTCTCCATGGCCATTGTAAAGGAAAATGGGGCATATAGTCACGTTTTTGTTTAATGTCATCATTACCAAGGGAACAATGACCTTCCTACTCGACTCTGACAATAAAAAATGGTCAGAGATTAGGCAGACTGCTCTGCAATCATTTCTACCAAACTTGTACACCGTATCAGGAGGACATACTCAATAGAACGTAGCAGAAAAGTCAAAAAACAAGTGGCTTAAGCAGTATGATGACCAAGTTGATTAGTTTAGCAGTTCAGTGATGGTTCTTTCCAGCTTTCTGCACTACTGTCCCAGCCAGATTGGCTAGCTCCTCTCTGTGTTCCTGAAGCTCCAGAATCGCATCCTATTCATCAATGTCAGAGAAGGATAAAGAGAAATTTCTTCCTTTGGCATTTAAAAATTATTTAAAATGAAGACTCTTTCCCACAAATGTTTTAATACTCCTTGTTTTCTGTTAATTTTAATTCTTTTCCAATTAGAACTGGGGGCCCATGTGGGCAGAGACATTTGTGTTTTGTACACTGCTGTTTTCCAGCACCATGTACCTGCTATGTACTTGGTGCTCAGGGAATATTTGTGGAATGAAAGAATGAAAAATGGATTGCATGTGCCATTTCCCCAAACCAACCACAGACAAGGAAGATGAGACCCTATGACTGACCGTGGCCCTTTCCGAGTTTATCTGCCTTGAATGGGAAGAAGATATTCCAGAACAAATCGGGGCCCTGGAAGCGTGAAAAGAGAGCAAGTGGCTGTTAGGTTGATAAAACACATGGTCTGCCCTAAATGTCATAGCTAGGGTTAAGAAGTCAGTGGTTGCAGTAAATTGTCAGTAAAGCACATCTAATAAAGGGAGGAGAGCTAAAAAGTAAAAAAAAAAAAAAAAAACTTGTCCAACCTAGGAGAGATATGAGACAATGTTAGATGCAGTGAGGAGACTGAGTCAGTCATGCAGCTTGAGGCTGCACAACTGTTTTGATATCCTGATGTCCTCTGTCTCCTTAAAAGGCTTTATACACGTCCAGCGGAAAGCTAGCTACTTGAACTTCACGGTAAAATTTTGTCTTGCTTGTCCCATTTTTCAGATATTATCAGAAATATACAATCATATCATGAGAAAACATTATATAAAGTTACTTGGAGAAATCAATGGTGTCAAATAGTTTACCTCTATTTATCTACATTAAATGTTATTTTTTCTAGATTTAGCCCTGATCATCCTATGGTGAACTGTTTAAATTTTGATTCTACTACCTACTTTATTTGCTACAACTTGCTACTAGAGACTCTTATTTTGGACACATTTGGATAATTAACCAACTGGTTTAGGTTTAATGTTGAAATGATTCGTTCTTCACCAAATGGCATGTCATTGCCTTGTATTTTTCTGCCTTGTATACCTCCTTCATGAAAGCTTTTGCTACATATTTTTCTGCAGATTGGTATTCAGTAACTTCAGCAACATTCAGAAAGACTGATCCATCAAAAAAGAGAAAAAAAAAATCCCTTTGAAATCCAAAGTTCTGTCTAGAGATTTTTGTTTTGTTTTTAAATTTAAAAACAAGGTTTTAATAATCACATTTGGAATCTTGCTCATGTTTGTTAAATACACCTAGATGTATACATTTTCAAAATTCACCTTCTCCTCTCTGAACATCATATCTTTATTTATCTGTTTCTTATTAACATGTTTACTTGATTCTCCATGATTTCTCCAAAGGTTCCAAATTAGGTTCCACAGCCTTATCTGGGAGTCTTTTAGAACTTTGGAGAGATCTCAAACACATTTTCAAGGGCTATTTTTTCTTACTTACTTAGGACTTTCAGGTCTCTTCACGAATATAGCACCTCTGAAAATCTGAGAAATAGATTCCCTGACAACTAAGATAGAAGCCAATAGGTGAGTAGTTCTACTCTCATTACTAAATATTAATAGGGTTCTATCACTCACTCAGATCTAAAGGTATCTTCCTTTAACATTCTGAATAAAATAGATGATCTCTTATAGTGATTAGACACATGGGCTTTAGAGCATGCCTGTCTGGATTTGAGTCCTGGTTTTGCCGCTTTTTGGTACTGAGAGCACTGCATAATGGGAGTAATAATAGCATTGACTTCATAGTGCTTTTGTGAATGTTACGTGAGATAATGCCTAAAAGGCACTTTACATAGTGCTGAGCACATTGTAATTCCTCAAGAATTTAGCTGAACTAATCATGCTAAAAAGAGATGTGGTACTAGAGCAAGGAGAAATAAGTTTGGGGGCAGGTTCCCTGTATGTGATAGAAGTGCCATGGTACAAGGAAATTGAGTATTCTGCCAGTGATCAAGGTGTTACTTGCATATGGCTACTTCTATATATGGTACTTGCTATTATATTCTACAGTTGCAGCTTAACACTCCTGACACGGAATGACTATAGCAATCTAGAGGATGTGTAATCCCTAAAAAGCCAGTAAACTTACCTGAGCTTTGACCTTTGCTTCCTGTAAGCACTAGGAAAGTGGCACTTGGAAGGTATCAGAGTTTTTCTTTTTTTCTTTTGCCTGAATCTTACCTTAGCTGCCCTTTGGTGTGTCTGATAGTTCATTTGAGACATTCATTTGTCTCCTCCCATTTATCCCCTCCCTTTATAAACATGAACTGTGGATCTTAGCCTGTATCTAAATGAGCTTTCTCCTTGTTGAGAGTATATTAAGGTCCATTGATCTTCAGAGTCTTGAATTCATCTGTAGCCCACTGTAGTAAGGTCCATGCTGCATGTTTTGTTCTGTAGGACCTTGTCCAACTGTGGACTCTGCAGCTTAACCTTGGAAGTAGACAGGGAAGTGTTTGTCTAATTCTAGATTGTAGGTTTGTCAAACTTTTTAGAGTAAATGGTAAAAATAAACATGTCGTAATAATTTATGTGCAAGGATGTTTATTGAGGCATTACTTGTAATGATGAAAAATTGAAAACAGACTAAATGTTTATCAACCAGGGAATGGTTAAATAAATATGCCACATCAATAAAATGGAATACCAGGTAGACATTAAAATAAATGATGCATATTTGTATGTAGTTGTATAAAAATCTTCCTATAATTTTGGGTGAATATAAGCTAATTGCAGACTATTATGTATAGTATGATTGTGTTCTTTGGTATATACACATATAGATATATGCAAAATCAAAAGGATCTCTAAATCTAGTAATTAAATTGTTAATTGTAGTTACCCTGAAGCAGTGGGGGTTGGCAGTATATGAGGAGTAAAATTTTCACTTTTATTTTATATACTTCCATAATGTTTGAATGATTTACAGTGAGCATGAAATCTTATGATAATTAAAATAATAAAACATCAAGTAAAAGCTGGTATTTTACTTTATATGCATTGATTATCAGTTATTCACTGATTATTTTTTATAATAAAAATGAGAAAATATTTCACATTTATTCCTCTTTTCATCCATAATCTTGGAATCTGATAATAAAAATTAATGTAGTGGCCCTGGAATGATAGATTCAATTTGATACCAATTTACACTTTAAGATACAAGATTAAAATAGTAACTTAATAATTGAATAACTGATGTTATCAATTTATATTACAGAAAACACTTCTTATGGAAAAATAAGAGGACAAATCTCTTCTGACACCATTTCTATATTCAAGTTTTAAAGGGATATTTGCTTGAAGGAAAATAGCTGAGAAACCAAATGTATAAAACAAAGGACTCTGTGTACAAGAAGTAAAACTGAATATTGTGATAGAGTATGGGAACACCCAGTGCCTAGCTTATCAATGCCAGAATTAAAATTTTTGTTTGTATTTCTTGTTGTTTTTGTTGTAATAAACTGAATCATAAACTGCCTAAGTACAAGGACACAGGATAGTTAAGTGTATGAGATAAAGAAGAAAGGAAAGAAAGACTCAGGGATGAGGAGAGGAAGGGAAGAAAAATTTACAAGATGAACTCAAAGGCAAACATATTTGGAAGAGAAAATGCAAACATCAGAAACTAGACTTAGATATGACAGGGATGTGGGAATTATCAGACCATGAATTTAAAATATTTATGGTTAATATACTAAGGACTCCGATAGATAAAGTAGGCAGTATTCAGGAACACATGGCAATGTAAGCAAAAACAAGAAAATTCTAAGGAAAAACAAAACAAAACAAAAGAAATGCTAGAGATCAAAAACACTAGGATAGAAATGAAGAATGCAGTTGGTGGGCTTATTAGTATACTGGCCAGAGCTGAGGAAATACCTTCTGATCTTGACACTATCTCAATGAGAACCTTTAAAAATGAAAAGAGAATAAAGACTGGAGAAAAATACCAGAATATTAAAAGACTGTGAGATACCACAAAAGGTAGAACATTTTTGTGAGGGTAATATCAGAAGGAAAGAAACAGAGAAAGAAACAGAAAAAAATATTTGAAACAATAATGAATGTGAATTTCCCCAAATTAATGACAGGCAATAACTCACACACTCAGGAAGCTCAGATAGCAAGCAGAATAAAGGCAAAGAAAACTATACCTGGGAACATCATTTTCAAACTATGGAAAAGCGAAGATGAAGAAAAAGTCATGAAAGAAACTAGAGATAAAAACAAAAACAAAACACCGTACCTATACAGGAAAAAATAATTACATTAGACTTCTCCTTGGAAGACACATAAGCAAGAAGTAAGTGGAGTGAAATATTTAGTGATGAGAGAAAAAGCCCACCAACCTAAAATTCTGTACCTTGTGAAATTATCCTTCAAAACTAAAGGAGAAATAAATTTCTCTTAGACAAACAAAAACTGAAGTAATTTGCTACCTGTACATCTAACTTGAAAGAAATATTCAAAAAGTTTCTTTAGAGAGAAGGAAAATTTTATATACATATATCAGAAACTCAGACCTACATACAGAAAGGAAGATCATCAGGAAAGGAATGAATGAAATAAAATAAAATAAACTTGTATTTCTCTCATCAAACAGATAACAGTTTGTTCAAAATAATAATAGCAACACTTATGTGTGCTTATGTATATATGGAAGAGAAATGAATGAATGGCAACAATGATAAAAGAGACAAGAGGAATTATTTTGTTATTATAAAGTACTCAAACTACCTATAAAACAGTATAATGTTATTTGATAATTGACTAAGATTAGTTATAAATGTATATTACAAATTCTGGGTAATCACACACAAAAAAAGAAAAGAAGTATAATTGATATACTAAGAAACAAGAGGAAATGGAACCCTATAAAATGCGCAGTTAAAACCACAAAGGGTAATTAAGAATGGAAGGCAAAAATAGAAACAAAAGGACCAAGACCAAAACTATAAAATAGTAACAAATATCGTAGATATTGTTTCAATCACTTTGAACAGCAGTGGTCTCAATGTGCCAATTAAAAGACAGAGATTCACCCTGACAGGTATAGCTCAGTGGGTTGGGCGTGGTCCTGCAAAGCAAAGGGTTTGATTTCCCGGTGAGGGTTTGGTCCCAGCTGGGGCAACGAATTGATGTTTCTTTCCCTCTCTTTCTCCCTCCCTTCCCCTCTCTCTAAAAATAAATAAATAAATGATTTCTTAAAAAGACGGAGATAGTCAGAGCGAATCAAAAAACAATCAGTAAGCACCTAGTTGAACTCACAACGCCATCAATCAACTGGCTATCATTGACATCTATAGATTACTTCACCTAACACCAGCAGAACACACGTTCTCAAACTCACATGGAACATTCACCAAGACAGATCATAAACCACATTATAGACCATAGAACACACCTTACCAAATTAAAGAGAAAATTGTAGCTGAACTAACCATGGTAAAAAAGAGATACGGTACTAGAGCAAAAAGAAATAAGTTTGGGGGGAGCAATAATAGAGTATCTGCTCTCAGACCACAATGAAATTAAACTAGAAATCGGTAACAGAAAAATAACTGGAAAATCCAAAAATATGTGCAGATTAAACAATGTACTTCTAAATAGCACATGGGTCAGAGAAGAAATTTCAAGATTAATTTAAAAAATCTTCAACTAAATGAAAGTGAAACACAACATCAAAATTTGTGGGATGCAGTAATCACAGTGCTTAGAGGGGAGATTTACAGCAGTGAATGCATGTATTAGAAAAAAGAAAAATCAAAAATCAATAATGAAATTTTCCACCTTATGAAACTAGAAAAAAGAAACACAAGCTAAAGCCAAAGAAAACAAAGGATAAAAAATTAGAGCAGATATCAATGAAATTGAAAACAGGAAATCAATAGAGAAAAATCAACAAAACCAAAAAAAAAAAACAACCAGGCTTTAAAAAGAACAGCAAATAGACAAGCCTTCTTAGCCAAGTTAACTAAGAAAAAAAAGGGTACACAAATTTCTACTGTCAAATGAAAGAAGGATATCATTACAGATCCCACGGACATTAAAAGGATAAAGTAATACTATAAACAACTCTGTGCCTGCAAATTTGGTAACCTAGGTGACAGGAACCAATGACTTGAAAGACAGAAATCTACCACGTCATCAGTTTTAACAAATGTGTCACTCTAATGGGGGGTGTCGATCATGCAGAGGCTGTGCCTGTGTAGGGGCAGAAGGTATCTGGGAAATACCTTCGCCTTGTGCTAAAGTGTGCTAGGAATCTAAAATTGCTCTAAAAAATAAAGTCTACTAAAGAAGTATAAATCTTGAGGAAAAGAGGAAAACTATTTAATCATTTATTTTCAACTGAAGAGAACATAATGAAAAAAATGTTCAATTGGCCTCAAAGAATTGAGGAGATGGAAGGGAGCTTTTAAGTCTTCAAATCCAAACTTCCATCCATTAATAAGTGTTTCTATAACATTTTTGAGCATCACATTTCTGTTTAGGCATTTCTTATAGCAGGGAATTCATTCTTTCATTTTTAGACAGAATGTTCCAGAGCATGGACTTGTCCTAGAGAAAAATTGATGTCTGCTCCAATCTCTGACATCAACTAGCAGAATGAATTCTGGTGAGTCATTTCACCTCTGCGGGCCTCTTATTATTCATCTGGAGGGTGAGGCAGTGAGGTTCAGAGGCCATCTATATATCTTTAAACGGCTATTTGAACTCCAGTTCTGTCGTTTTCGTTTGGGGGAGGGACGTGATGCAGCAGAGTTAGCATGGGTTTGGAGCGAGTGAAGCTGGGTGTGAATATTAACTAACATTTTCTGGTTGGAAGACCTTGGAAAGATCATTCAATCTCTCAGTCTAACTTCCCATAGCCTTACATTAAAGATAACACTACCTACCTTGGAGAACTGTTCTGGGTGTTTACTGAAATAATGCTTTTAAAGCACTTAGTAACATATTGGACACATGTGTTCAACAAATGTTAATTCCTTCTTCCCATTTCTCCATTTAACACAGCAAATACATTGAGTAAAATGAAACAAAAGTCAATCCTTATTAAATATATGGCAATTTTTTAAAATATAGATTTAATGATTAGTATTAGTTGTGTAAAATTTGTTCAAAGCTGTTTAGATAATCCTGCTTGGATTCAAAAGGACTAGATTATTTTGGAAATTTATTTCTCTTCTCTAACTCATGATTTCAGTATGGACCATTAAGAATAATATAGCGGTGCAAAAACTATTTAACAATTACTAGTGAGAGACTTGGACTAGTAAGGGACAGCCTTTACATGATCTATTGAAACTACCCTCCTGTGTGAGCCTGTCTCTCAAAAGGGTCCTGGAGGAGGGGGCTACCCCAGCTCATTTTTGTGCCCCCAGCACACAGCATGGTGCAGAGCACATAGTAGAGATCATGAAGTAAGTATTAAATACAAATATTCTAAGTGGGTAAGTGAAGTAAAAGTCAATAACTTCAGAAGGACTAACTAGTTACTCCATACTTAACCCACTGATAGAACATACAAATTGTTATTTTGGATCAGGAATCTGGGGTCCAGGAAGATTACTAGACTGGCCAAAGTTCAAAAAGTATATTCCTATGAAAATGAAGCTTGGTGATTCAGCAACCAGCGGAACGAGCCAGCTTTTCCTCTCCTGTAATTCAACATAGAGCCTCAGAGCCAACACAAAGAAAGTAAAGGAATTCAAGTACAGGCCATACAGAGAAATAATATAGTTCCTGGTGTGCTATGAATAAACAGATAAAACAAACAAAAATGCTCAGACATAGCAAGCAAGGAATAAAAGAAAGAAAAATACTTGTGATTAACATTTTGTCAACTGGGTTATAAAAAAGATAGGGAGTTGAGTACAAGAATAAAAGACCAATACTCAAGAACAATATAACAGGAGAAACGAACATAGGGAAAAAGTGAAAGAGAGGAAAAGACTCACATTGCTTTCTGGGAAGCAAAAAAGCATTACAGAGTGAAATGCCAAAGCTAGATCCACGCCGCATGCAACTCACTGGACACCCGCTCCAGGGACACGCAGCACTGCACTGAGTGTGGCTCGGCCCGGAGGTTCCAGACCGCTGAGAGGCGGCTTTGTGCCCACGTCCCACTGTGCATTTCCTGTCACCGTTCTTCCGCAGGCTCGCGACAGAGTAGAGCTAACTGTAAGTGACTATGTGATACTGCTCATTACGTTTAAAAGGCATTTCAGCTCGATGTTCAAAACCAAAGAAAACTATGTGGTCAATTTTTTTTTTAAATGAGCATCTGTAAAATTAGGAAATGTGGCTGCCTTGGAGAAAAATGGTAAAAATTAACTTTCTGTGAATTTTTGTGGGACCAGGCTGAGAATTGTGTCCTTTGTGGACACACCACAAAATTAATTCCTTCATAAGCAATCTTTAAACCCTCATTGAGAAAGAAAAAAATTCCTAATCTCTGTAAAAGAGGAAATAAATGTAGGAAGTAGTGTTTGGGGGTAATTACCACTTTTTCACATTAGAAGATTTCAAGATTATCCAGATGTTTGTACAGTTCCCCAGAGAAAAATGAAGGCCATTTCCTGCCACAGTGGAATGAATTATGTAGTGTATATGTAACTCTTATTCTGTCATTAAAAAAACACCCCACAAGTTTATTCAATAACAATGAAACATTGTTAATTCTTGGAAGATAGGAGCAAACTGCCCCGGGCCATTTGTAGTTGGTTTATTTCACACAGAAGACTCCATTTATAGTCTACCTGACTTCTCTGTAATTGCCCTTTGTGCCCCTCCAGGCAGCTGTACCTCGATGGGTCCTCAGTCCACCTAACCCAACCAGCCTACCGGGACCCACTGCAGGCTGGAGCCGGACATGGGGACACTGGTAAAATTAGAAGGAAAACGGAGTGGCATACAAAGAACGAAACTCAAATTTCACCCCAAGAAGCCCTATTCTTTAAGAGTTTAGAAAATCACTTTCTGGTTTTAACATACTGCTTCCACCAATGTATATGGGGTAGATTTAAAAGCCGACACATGACCCCTTTTCCCCTCCTCACCTCATTCAACTTCAAAGAGGCGATAATAGGAGGGAAAGAATCTTTCCACATTATGAGACAGGGTCAGTTCTCCAAAAGCCCTATATGGGTAAGAATGGGAATTTGAATCGAAGCATTCAATTAAAGAAGCATGGGCCACATATTTCTATAGAGAGGGTAAAACTCTCCCAGATTTATCACTATTATGTTTTTTTAAACATTTACACTAAATATTTTAAAGCTTACTTGTTGTAGTTTTGAAAATTCAATCTCACAATTTATATAGTCAGATTTATATAATATAGTAAGAGTCAGAAAGATGATACTGTACCAGAGATAGTGTTAAAATCAGTGTAAATATGTGGACTCAGCATTAGGAAAGTGACTTGCCGAAACTCAGCGAGCAGCTGGTTTGAGACCTCGTGCGCAGGTGTGTTTACTCTCTTGATTATTTCAAGGCTCCCATTCATCACGGCATTTTCTGAAATTCTCTGTATGGTGCCTTGCACATAATAGTGTTTGACAACTTTTTGTTGAAAGAGTGGTGTGACAGGAGAGGCCTGGCTGATGTAAGGGGACTGGACTCCTGTGAGGGGAGAACGTGCAAGTGAGGGAGTGAGGATAACAGTTATGGACCATTTCACAACTGCATGGTTAAATTCTTACTCTGAGAGGACTGTTGTTTCTTCCTGCCTAAGTAGATACAATGCATTTAATGCATTTAGTGCTTGTAAGAGTGCTTGGAAATCAGTATACTATCTTCATTGTAAAGATGAAGAAACAAGGTAAACGGGGAGCCCTGAGACACTAGTGCAGTTCTCCCCAAGGTGAGGACCAATGCTCTTTCTCCTTGGACCCAGGATTCACTCAAAGAGACTTGCTTAAAAAGAATAAAAGGCCACAGACTGGAGAGAAAATTACACTAATGCCAATATACCCAATACATCCACTCTCCATTGAGTATAATTTCTGCCCTCAAACTATTAGCATGTTTTCCTTATGTCTTCTGCTTTGAAATTTGACGGGGATGCAGAAAGTATAAGTAAGGTAAGACTAGAAGTGCAGTCAATTCACAAGTAGGGGGGGGGAAGAAAGCTGAAAATGACTGAAGCCTTTCCCTACATTAATGACAAAGTCAGAGGGATTAAAGAAAAATTTCTGGTCCTTTAGTTGCCATTGGTTCACTTGACAGCTGGGAGTGTTTAACCTAAGTTTCTGTGATCTTTAAATAAATGGGAATGATATCCTCCACATTTACAAGTAAATAAATAAGGGATGACATTAGAGAAATTACATTAATGATATTTCAAGAAATAATATTTCATAATTACACAAAATAAAATCAGTGCCATCAGATATGTAAATATCCATATGTGGAATCAGAAAACAAATGGAGTAAATGGTGTATAGAACTAACCAAAGTCATAAAAGCATAAAATATTTTCATCCATATTTGTGTTATCCTACAAATTCTGGGTTGCTCCTGGAAAACAGAAAAAGCAAAACCAAAACATCCAGAGGTTTGCCAGATCTTGACCCACTTCACAAAATAGCTTCTAAATAGAGTACACTGCAGTTGTATATTTTTCAGACTGAGTAAAATTGTAGAATGGTACCACCAGCATTTGACTCTGCAAACCTTAATTTCCCATAGAGTTTACTTTCGATCTCTCTTGTCCTGCCTCTGGAGGCTCACCTGCCCCTCCTCTGATCAGGGGGTGCCCTGTCCTTGTGCAGAAGTCAACAGGAACCAACACGCCAGGCAGCCCTACCGGAGTAAAATAGGGTGCCATCTCAACACAAACCCAGTTGCAATATTTGAAATACAAAGATACCTTTAACGTATTTCTAGAATCAAGCAATACACAGGTTCATACTAGATTTATTTTTATTACTTCTTATTTCTGAATCCCAAGGTCTGAAATCATCAGTGCAATATTAATGTATATTCTAGCTTTAAAACAGACCTATAGGGTATATTTGTAAAATTTTAAAATAATTTTCTAAGAGGCGATTCAATCATAAGAAGAGGGAATAATACTTTGTGCATTATTTCAGTGCTGTTTTTCACAGAAATATATGGTCGACTTGGCACTCTATGTTTGCTATGTAGGTTACAAGGCTGAACAGTTTTAAACAAATATAAGTTTGGGATAGCTATATAATACTATGTAATTATATGTCATATCAATGAATTTTATTTATTATTTATTCTATGGCTTCCCTAAAATGAAAATACACTTATTAATGATTATATATAAAATATTATAAAATTTTATATCTTTAATTTAATCTGAAGTTATTAAAAAGAAAGTTTATTGTAGGACCTGAGTCAATATTGTCACTTAGGTTCCTATTGGATGAATAAAGCTACATATTCACTGTCTATGATGCCATAAAATTCCTGGGAGGTCACTCATGTTACTCATTGGATGTTGGTTTCATGGGACCTTACTGGATGGAAACTCATATACAGTTTTCCTTTGTAGCTACTCTAGTAGATTTAACCATGGTGACTCATTTTAGCACTGCACAACTGCAATAAGTAATTCCATGGGAATCCTAATGTAATTCAGTAATAATGAAAGTCCAATAAGCAAAAAACAAACAAACAACAAACAACTCTGGCAACGTCAGAATACAGAGGTGAGTTGTCCATCACAGGTCTAAAAAAGAGTGTGATATAAAAATGCAGAGAAAACATGTGTGTAGAAGGACTTAGAAGGATAAAGGAACAGGTTTACCTTAAACCTCTTTCAGAAGTTTGACCTGTTGATACCCACATTGAAGAAATAGTGGTAACAGCTACCATTTATTGACCAGTTACATGTCTACATGCTTTACAAAATTATTGTATTGAATTTTGGCAGCAACCATGAGACCAAAGCACTGCAGTGCTCACTTTACAAAGGCAGGGAAATGGTGCTCAGGGACGTTGGTGGAGTAGTCCGTGACCCCACTCACAGTGAGAGGTGGGGATGACATTCTAAATCCAGGGTTTCTGATCCACAGCCTTCCTCTGTCCCAAGAAGCTGTACTTCCATTGAAGACGATGGTGTATGGCTAGTCCTCAAACAGAAATCTCTATGCTTCTAAATACTTTTGGGACATTTCTTTGTGACTTTTGAATACTCAGTGGTGGAAAAACCTGGTTGCTCCGCTTCAAAGATGGTTACAGGTACATAGGTCATTTGCCTTGAAAACCAGATCTGTTAGGATCAGGTAGACCAGGAGCCTAACTCAGGGGTGTGACTTCAGAAGAACTAGAAGGCTCTTCTCTCAATAGAAGTATGCTCACAGACTTGTCACCCAGAGCTTTGCAGGGTTTCAGGGGGAGGAGGGAGTGGAGGGTTGGATGGAGGTTGAAGACTGAGGAAGTGGGCAGCTGGAGGGGTGGGATGGAGCCAAGGCTGCATGCCTGGTTTGTAACTTGTGAATAATTTGAAAGTTTTATTCTTTCTTTCTAGCATTTAACCTCATTCCTGTCACATTGCTTTTTGCCTCATTATTGTTTACTAAGTTGAATAAGAGTGTTTTTCGGGTCTTTCTATCAGGAAACTTCGGGAAGAGAGGGATAGAAGAGAATCTGAGAATCCTGGTTGCTTCGGTAGGACTTTCAGAATTGTGGGAGGACATGAAGAGGTTAGAAGTGTAGGACACACAGAACAATATAGTAGAATATATAGAAAATACAGTAGAATATATAGAACATATAGTAGAATGTATAGAATATATAATAGAATAATAGAATAGTATATTAAGAGCAAAGTCTCTAAGTCAAGCAGAATCCTGTTTCTTCCTCTAATAACTATGGGACTTTGTATAAATTATTTAATCTAGGGCTCATTTTCTCTAAATGAATATTAATTCTCTAAAGTGAGAGTTAATATTCATTCCATCCATCTGTCCATCTATCCACCCATCTATTTATTCATCCATCCATCCAACCATGCAATTATTTAGGGGGCAATTGTAGAGACAAATTTCAAATTGAGGAATAAACTTATGCTCAAGCTCCCATTTTCTGATTTTGCAAGTTTCGCTGCATGACCATAAATTCTCTCCTCAGCACACGCCAGGCAGAAGCAGGCTTAGACACTGGCAAAGAAACTGCCTCGTTACCAGTCCCACGTTATAGAAATTTCTCTCCTTGCTTGCCAAAGCTTTGGTTGCTCCTTTGCTTTATTTGAGGCATTTTAGTTTAATTTTTCATTATGACAGGTTTTCGTCTCCGATTCTTTATTTAGAGAGGAGTTCTCAAAACCTTTTCATTCTCTAATCCCTTTGAGGGTTTCCACAACCCTCAAGCATACCTTGAACCACTATGCTATCAAAATAAAAGTACTGTAGAACAATTCAGCTGTTGGGAAGCAGGTGACATTTTTACTTTTCTTCACACTGAAGAAGGGAGGAAAGCACTCAGGGGAAGGTGGGAAGTGAAGGGATTGCAGGGTGGGCAGGAAATCAGACCTTATGGTTCCAGAAAAAGAGAAGGAAGGGGCTGATGCAGAGGCAGAGGTTTTGCTGCAAATATAAAGCCTCCCTGTGCCTAACAGATGTTAGAAATGTTGAAGCTCTGGTCCTGTGACTCCCCCGGAATATCCCTGGGGGAAACGCAACATCCTTTCTGAGAAATACTGATTTAAAACCAGCAGTTGTTTTCTGCTTTGTTCCCATTCCCTGCCTTCTATCTCAAATCCCCTGCCTTTCCACCCTTTCCCTCCTCCCCTCTGCCTTCTGGCTTCTCTCTGCCCTGGTCCTCACTCACCTACTCTGACTTGGAGAAATTCAGTGATTCAATCTATTTTTCTTTGGTTTTTCAAGTGGTGTTACTCATAACCCTGTTGACTCCTAGAGCTAACTTTGCCCTCTGGCATGTAAAGCCTCAGTTCCCAATTCAGCTTTTGTCTTTCATACTGAATACAGATGAATAATACTAGAATTTTTGTCTTTTATTAGTGTGCAAAACCTGAGCTGGCTTTCTCTTTAACTTGCTCTCTTTCTTCATACCTGGTTTTCCCAAATCGAACAAACTGCAGCTGTTTCAAGTCTCTAACATCCCCTTTAGTTTCAGCAAAAATAAACTACTTCCTGACTACAGTGCCTGGCCATAGAGTGATGTTATCCTGAGTGAGTAGCCTGACTACAGAGTTAGGAAAAGTGACTTGCACCATTGTTTGCCAGTTGGTTATCATTTGTTATTTTTTTTTCTTTGGGTCAAAGAACCCAACTGACTTTTAAGGGCATCAGGCTTATGTTTTTCCCCAAAATAAAGATTACAGGTAGTCACAGAAGGTTCAGCTGCCACCAGGACTATACATGTTTATAGCTGGCCCCCTGCCACGTGCTGATTCCAGTATCCTCCCTGATGTCTGGTTCTCATCTGGTCCTTCCTGAGGCCATTTACTTTGCGATACATCACTGCGATTTCTGTCATCACTTACTCTGTAGTTTCCTATTCTAGCTGCAGCTACAAACTCATGCTCAATGACTCTATATCATGATGAATCAATATTACATCAACTTAACCATCTTGATATGTCTTCATATAATTTGAAATAGTTCCTGCTCTCTTTTGCCACTCCCTCTATATGCCTATATTGGCTGTTTGAATGTTGTCATTTTCTCTATCATCTTTTCCCTCTCTCTTTGGACAGCTGAACCTTACTAGCTCTCTCGGTCTTCCACCTGGGCAGTCTACCCTCCTTTCCCTACTGGGATCAAGGCCAAAATTATTTCCTCTTGAAATTTTACTTTGATCTTTCTGGAAAAAAAAAAAGATGTATGATGTGTGAACTTCTTATTCCTTGCCCAACAGGTAATTTTTTTATCCCTCCTCCTTTCTTCTGTCTCTTTTTCTCTTCCTTCAAAATAATTTGGTATAGCAATTTCTGTCCTTATATGTGCACATTAATCTTACAGAGTAATCTAACACCTAATTGTATTCCATTTATGTCATACATGATTTCAAAATCTAATTTTTAGCAACAAATACTAGGAATTCACTACCATATGCCTAATTACAAACCTAAATCAAGCATTAAAAAATAAGAACACAATTTACCACCTAACAAATTATTCTCACCTTGAAAATGATCGATATGCTGATTGTAGCTGACTTGTTTGGCATAAACCATGGATGATGTTTTCTCTAAAATATCAAACCAATAGATTATCAAGTGCACCTGGATGTTCTTTAACAGATAGGTTTACACACAGAATATACCAATCACTCATTTCCCTTTTCATTCCTGAGATGACACAGATTCTTGCTTCTGCCCTTACAAGACCACAGTGCATGTGATGCTAACTCTGTCACCACAAAGGCTTTTCCTGCCAAGAGCCACTTATGGGGACTTACTGATGTCCCCATAAGATCTGAAGTGATAACAGAAACAGTGGAGGTTGAATAAGTTAACAATCATTTTTGGATTGACTTGTTTGCATTTCCCAGGACAGCTGGTTTTAAAATACAGAAAACAAAAAAAAAAAAGAAAAGCTATGAATTTCTATAGGGTTTATTAACCTCACTAACAGTTTCCCGCCCCCCCCCCCCCCCGTTTGTTCCAAATTTACATTATTGTGGTGTTGTCACTTCTCAAAGCCTTTTGGGGTGAAGCATGGGAGACTGGAAGGAGCTGGGGTTTGCAGTCAGAGTGAGGTGACAATCCCTTATCTGTGTCTGCAGCAGTGAACTCAGCTCTCTGGGCCTCATTCTTTCATATGTAAAGTGGGGATAACAATTCCTAACTTTCCCTCAGGGTGATGTGATTGAAGGTAACATGTGATAACACCTGGGAGTGTGTGGGAAATAAAAGGTATGGATCAAATATTGTTAGTTTATTGAATTGTACAATTCATTTTATGAACTGATACCGACATCAACTTAACAGGTTTATGCACAGGCAGACCAAGTACCGCATCCTTGATTTGATTTCTGGAACACTGGAAAGGTCCAGAAGATGTTCAGCAACCACTGTCTGAGATACTGGCCTGATGCCTCTATTCCCACCTTCAAGGTGTTCTTTCTTTACCTTAAGATGATTAATACTTTATCTCATCAATGGTTACCTTTTGATGTGAATGGATTTATCAGAGACCTTCCTTTCAATGTGGTATTTTGATTAGACAAAAAAGTAAAGAGAAAGAGAGGTTTAAGGTCCTGGGCTTCTGAGGCCTGAGGGTAGGAAAGAACATATGAAGAGGCAATGAAGAACAATGCCCGCAGGGTATGGGGTAAGAGGTTGCTCTAAATTCTCTTCTCACATTAGATCACTGAACTGGGGGGGGGGGGTCATCAGGGGCGTCAACCCCAGCTGCTCTTCAGAATCGTCCCTGAGGGACTGAAGCTTTCACAGAATACCATGAACAGGCCCCACACCTCAGAGATTAGGACTTCCTTATTGGGGGAGAGCATTCAAGTCCCTCAGGTAATGCAGATGTTTAGTGGAACTGAAAACCAGAGTTAGAAGAAACAGAAGCACAGGAAACAGTTGTGTCTAGTTCTCTTTATATTACTCACAGATTCTAATTGAATTAAACTACTTAAAACCTAGTCTCTTATAAAGATTATTTCTTATTAGTTTAATTATTTTAAAGACCCATTTAAAAAGGGGGGGCCATATTTATTGACAATCATCACATTTTATTGAAGGGCATACAGTTTTATAATTACTAAAGATTCTAGGTTCAGTTCAGCAATCATCACTGCAAGGTACAGACTTTCGCACCGGTAGTTCTTACATCTCATAAGCAAGCTTCTTCTTTATTTTTTTTTCATTTTTCAAAGAAAGAGATTACGATAGGATCTTTTTGAAATTCCCCAAAATAACTAATTCAAGTAACTAACTGTGGTTACTGCTTTATAACACATAATGCAGCTTTTTACCTGTCATGATGCCTGGGGAGACACTATCACTACTCTCAGTGGTCCTAGGTGCATGGGTGTAAACAAAGCTTAGAGACTCCAACTTCCCCAAGTTACATGCAGATGTTAAAAATTGTCTCCTTTCTACAAGATCATAATTTTGAAGTTCATTCTATGTTTTTCGACGCATAGGCTGCATTTTGCTGATTTTTTTGGTTGTGTGGTTTTTTGGGGGGGTTTTTTTGTTGTTTTTTGGGGTTTTTTTGCTTCAACTATTTTCTCTGCAATTGCTAAGAATTTAAGGATTATATCACACAGAAAAGCCTTGACCTGAAGGGAAGGGTTGGTTTTCTCTCTCTGTATCTTTAATTTTAGAATACCAGAAATCAGACTATGCTAACAAAAGTGTGACCTAATCCCTGGTTCAGCCTGGGATGGTCTTTGTTTATGCTTTTGTCCTGAAGTAATTACTAATAGTGACCACTTCACTCTCCAAAGGATGCCAAGTAGGACGATAAATTAAATGCTCAACTTACCTAATAAGCATGTGTCAACTTCTACCCTTTATTTTGTAGAAATAAGTTATTTATTTGATTGGGTTTTCTTTCCATCAACACTTTTCATAGTTTTTTTTTGGGGGGGGGGGGTTGTTTTAAATCTTCCACCAGGTATTACTTAGAGCTTCACTGGTATTTGAATATGTAGTGCACATAGAATAAAGGTGGTGATAATAATCATAGTGATTTATATTTACAAATCATTGATTTACCTAAATTACATACTTTATACCCACTACCTCATTTCATATTTATAAAACCTCATGAAGTGGATTCTAATGTT
Source organism: Desmodus rotundus (assembly GCF_022682495.2). NCBI lineage: Eukaryota > Metazoa > Chordata > Mammalia > Chiroptera > Phyllostomidae > Desmodus > Desmodus rotundus. Next base: position 17,327,532 of record NC_071395.1, read on the forward strand.
GTCCTCATTTAACAGATGAGCAAACTGAAGTACAGAGAAATGAAGTAACTTGTCCTGGGCTCACGTCCTGGGCAGTCAGGACTTCTGCCCATGTCTCACTTCAAAGTCTAACTCCAGACCAAGACACTAAAATCCACGTCCCTCTCTTCTTACCCATTCTACAAGAACAGATTTCTCACACAGCCGTGGAATGCAAGTTCTTTCCCCCATTGTTTGACAGCTGCAGTGGGCTGTTCCAGAGTGTAGAAAAGGAAAGTGTTAATGGAGTCATCATGCTTCTGGAAACTTCAAGTCTTTGTATATGGTTGTGTGTATAGTTGCAGGAATATTTGTGAATAATATAAAAAATTTAGCTCAAAATCACAACCTGTGTTCTAGTGTAGACTAAATACCCAGAAGATTAATTTCTTCTTTTTCATCCATCTGTTTTAAAATAGTCTAAACCATTTAAAGTCAGTAACTTGGCCAGCAATTTCTAACTTGCAATATCTTGAGTTATTTGAAGCTAGACCTCCCTTTCATTATTCACATTGACCTACTATAAGAAAAGGATCCAAGGATAGAGTCTAAATAAATGGTATTCAGCATGGTTAGCCAAATATTTGTCCTAAGGATGAAACAGTATAGGTACACAATTATACAGCAGAAGAGACAGAATTTTCCCTGAACTATTTGCTATTGGGCAGAAGTCTGGAAAATGGCAGAAGTTTGAGCAGTGGAATTGGGGGGAAAATATCTAAAATTCTCTTGGAAGTACCCTCATGAAAAAGAAAATCAAAATTACATGACTAAGATGGCATGGTAAATGCAAATAGAGTTATTTTGTGCTCAGGCTGAAGGACTCTTATTTGGAAGGAGGAATTTAAGAATTACTGAATGTGAGGCCTGCCCTCAGGGAGGCCAGGGTAGTAGGGAATATGAACAAAATATGGTGTTGACCTTTTTGCAAAGTTTGAGGCAATATTTTGAGGGGAGGGAGTTGAGAAAGTTTCCTGAATGTGTAGGGATGAACAACAATTGCAAAGATGAAGGGCATTTGCTTTGTGGGCTGAAGGAACACAGCTGTATGTGGGTGTGATGAAAGACCATTGACGTGTCAGTGGCCAAAGAAAGGCAGCTTTTGGAGCTCTGCAGGGGGCTAGGCTAATGGTGGCAGGATAGTGGGTGGGGAGCACACACAGGTGGGCAGTATCAATAGTAAAATTATTTGAAGCCAGCACTGAAGACTAAGCAATAAAGTGGGAAAATGACTGTGATAATACACATATGGTGAATGTGAAACGGTCATGTTGTAGGTGTTGAGGATTCTTGGAGGGGCCAGAAAGTAACCCAAAGGTATCACATGAACAGACCTAGATCAAGGGAGTTAGTAGAGGGTGCTGCAGAGGGAGAATATAGAAAAAGATAAATATGGAAGTGCTGGAGATTAGGAACAAAGCACAGGTATAGTCTTTATATGAATTAGCACATATCTTTTTTTTTTTTTTACAGAGGTGAAATAGAAAGCAGATTTTCTTCTATTCATCCAAACCAAACACTAATAATATTGGCCAGCATGAATGCAGAAATAAATCATCCCAAACATGATTAATGTGCAGATATAATAGAGTTTCTGAAAGCAGGTACAAATTACAGTATATTTTTTCTACCGTCACACAAATTTTACAACATTTCCATAATTTGGGATTTCAAGATAAGAAAAAAAAGCTCTAAATTTTGACTTCTCTGAAGAGCACTGATTATAGATACATTTGACAAAAAAAATTTAATGATTAGTTAAATGTGAAAAGGAGTGACTTTTGAAGTTTCATTTTTCAATTTAAATTCTGAGACTTCATTTTTTTAAGAGTAGTGTAAGCTTCACAGGAAAATTTGAGGGGAATGTACAGAGATTTCCCATATAATCCTTGCCCTCACACATGCATAGTCTGTCCATTATCAACATCCCCCATCAAGTGGTACATTTGTTACAACTGATGAACCCACAGTGACACATCATAATCGCCCAAAGTCTGTAGATTGCATTAGGGTTCACTCTTGGTGATGCACATCCTATGGGTTTGGACAAATATATAATGACATGTATACACCATTAAAGTCTCATACAGAGTAGTTCCACTGTCTTAAAAATCCTCTGTGCGCCACCTGTTTATTCCTTTCCCCACTCCCAATCCCTGGCAACCACTGATCTTTTTCTGCTTCTCCAGAAAGTCATAATGGGAAACATACAGTGTGTAGCCTTTTGGGGTTGGCTTCTTTCACTTAGCAACACGCATTTATGTTTCTCCCCTGTCTTATGGCTGTAAACATCCATCCACCTGTTTTTGTGTGGACGTTAGTTTTCAACTCCTTTGAATATAAATACCAAAGAGCATAATTGCTGATTGTAGGGTAAGAGCATGTTTAGTTTAACAAGAAACTGCCAAACTATCTTTCAAAGTAGCTGTACTATTTTGCATTCCCACTGAAAATGAATGAGAGTTTTTCCACATCCTCACCAGCATTTGGTGTTGTCAGTCTTCTGGACTTTGGTCATTCTAATAGATATGTAGTTGTATCTCGTTGTTGTTTTAATTCACATATCCCTGATGACATACAATGTGGAGCATCTTTTCATGTGCTTATCTGCCATCTGTATATCTTCTTTGGTGAGGTGACCTATCTGTTCAGGTCTTTGACCCATTTTTTAATTGTTTATTTTCTTATTGTTGTTTTTTAAATATATTTTGAATAACAGTCTTTTATAAGATGTGTCTTCTGCAAATATTTTCTCCCAGCCTGTGGCTTGTCTTTTTATTCTCTGGACATGGCCTTTTGTAGAGTAGAAGGTTTAATTTTGATGAAGTCCAAATTATTAATTATTTCTTTCATGGAACATTCCTTTGGTATTGTATCTAGAAAGTCACTGCCATATCCAAGGTCATCTACATTTTCTCCTCTGTTATCTTCTAGAAGTTTTATAATTTGTGTGTTTTACATTAGATCTGTGATCCATTTGGGGGTAATTTTTATGAAAGGTGTCGATCTGTGTTTAGATTCATTTTTTCACATGGCTGTCCAATTGTTCCAGCATCATTTGTTGAAAAGGCTATCTTTGCTCCATTGTATTGTCATTTGTTCTTTGCCAAAGACCATATAACTATATTTATATGAGTTTATTTCTGGTCTCTCTAGTCTTTTATTTTTCTTTATTGTGAGAATTTAGTAGGCTTATACTATTTAAAAATGTATGTTTATTAAAATAAAAACCAGAGTGTCTATTTTTCTGTATATAAAAGGCCTAGTTAGTAGTTACAACAGCAATAAAAGGCCCATGGGTGTGAATAATAACTCTCCTTGGAAGGCTGCTGAGATATTAGAAAACCTCTCCACCAAAGCAAAGCCCCAGAAGACTAAGTCAAATTGTGATATTCTCTCACCCCATGTGTTCTTTCTTCTCTTACTTCCATTACCAGCTGTGTTCCTTCTCCAATGTAGAAATGGTCCCCAGGACCATTCCTTCAATGCCCTTATGTCCTTTGCAAGCCAAAGACCCTTGCTGACTTCCTCCTTCTTTCTGCCTTCAACAGAAATTCCCAGCCCATTTCTCCTCCCTTGGGGCACTGCATTCTTTCCTGTGAAGTTGCTAATGAATAAACAGTCTCAATGTGTGTGCAGACAATGTTGGTGTCCTGCTCATCTCCCTTTCAATGCCTCGCTCCTATTTTAGAGGCCCTCCTGACTTTGTGCACTTTACCTTTCAAAAGTCAGTGTCTGTTACTTTCAGAGACTCTCTGCCCACAATAATCTAGGAATTTACATTTTGGAATAGGCTTTAAAGCACAGCTCAGGAGTACAGGAGTATAAAATCTCAGTTCTCTCACTCTGGGTCAGAGAGAACGCTGGGGCAAAACTTATCCTTCAGGGCTCCCCTCCTGAAACAGGCTGGAGCACGGGTGGCTTCCTCTTTGTTCCTCTCCTGTTCACCCCCTCCTACTGATATTCCCTGTTAGCATATACATCTCTTTCCCATAAACCCTTGTCAGGGTCAGCTTCTGGCAAGGATACTATGGAGCCTTCAAATAGAGTGGCTCGTAAGATAGTAAACTACTGTTTTAGATTTATCTATATTTTAGCTATGATTACTGAAGACACATGCTTTAGCTCAAAGGACTGAACCCTGTACTGATGGAATAATATGCCCATGTAAGACAGGTGTGTGTGAACATGTGCCTGTAAATGGTTCCCTTAACTCTGCAGGTGATCACCTGATGGTCTATGTGTAAGGCCAGGATTAGTTACCGGTATGAACTAAATTGTATCTTTAACGCCGTTACTGTTTTTCACATTAATAAAATGGGGCAAATCTCTTAAAAACTCTTCAGGAGGTTATTGTGAAGTTCAAAGTCCAAATAAAATAATGGCATTACTTAGTCTGTGCTTAACACACAGTAATCATCCATTAGCATGCTAACTTCTTGCTAAGTAAGTTGTGTACAGCTAACATTAAAAACCTTAAATAAAAGTCAAGCTGAAATGGACTTAAATTGTAATTTCCCACTTTATCAAAGTATTACTTTGAGTAACTACTTTAACTTTTGTAAATACCTCAGTTAATTCTGTTGAGTGAAAGCCCTCAAATCAGGGAAATTCAATTAAAAATAGAATAGTGAGAATTATAAGCAGCAGATTTGTAATGAAATACATATTATATTTGTTTAAAAATTGAGGTCTTGAAATTAATGATTCACAAAATAAATTATTAAAGGTAAATCTCGATGTATAGTTTATGGTACTACTTGATAAACTCGAGAGCTACTAGTTAGATGTTAGATGCATTCAGTTGACCTTTTATTGTGACTATGTTTTGGGACAATGGGTTAGCTTTATTAAGAAGGACATCAATGAGATTAAGTTTATCCATTTGACCTCAGTGTGCGCCAGTGAGCTTCTTTGCTCTGTTTCGTGGCCACAGACTGGACTCCTAACTCTTGCCAGTCATTATGTGGATTTGTAGGGCTCAAAATGAGAACGCTAATGAAACTGGTCAGTGTGAACATACCAGTACAGATCCCAAAAGGCCATTCATACCTGTGTATGTGTGTATACATTTATACACAGGGTCCGGGAGAAGTAACATCCGCTAGAGTGTGGTTGGTAGGGTAATAATATGGGTGTAATAATTTATAGTTCTAAGTTGAACATTTCACCTAAAATGCCATATGGTGTGCTCGAGTGTGATATTGTTATGTTACAGAATTACATGCTTATGATTCTGAAATAAAAGATCTTATAATAAAAAGTGCATTATTTGTGCTAGACCCTGTATGTAAATGTGTGTGTATATGTGTGTATACACACACGTATGTGTGTATATATATATGTGTGTGTGTGATGATTAGGTGAGGAGGAGAGTATTAGTATAACTATGAAATTCACTAACAACTCATAACAATGACTGAGCAAGACACTCAAAGTACATGTATAGTTTTATGAGTCTAGATTCATTTTCTAAAAGGAAAAATGGAATGATTTTGAGATTATCTCCCTGAGACTCAATTCTAAATTTATAAAATAAGAGTAGAAATATTTTTTCTCATATATTACATCACGTCATTTGTTTAAAGAGAAATGGGGAGAAAAATCTTCTGGGTTCTCTAGAAGAAATGCACAATATCTAGCTCAGTAGGTCTATTATTTTTATGACTTACATATAGATTAGTTGTAAGAATAGAGAAAGTCTATTTTGCCCTGAGATAGCAAACCACAGAGTTAATCAAAGTTGATTGGAGAGTTGCCAAACCTAGCTCAGAAAGAGCCATGTAACTCCTTGGTGTCTACACGGGCTGGGGCTAGACCTCAAAGGACCATTCTAGCTCCACGATTCTCAATCCCATGATTCTACAATTTCACACACACATTGGATTCCATGTTTCGAGTTGCATTAAGTAGGCCCCTCTTCTATAAATGTTTCCATTTTCCTACTCACTTCCTCCTAATTTAATTAGTTCTTTATCTTGGTCATTGGCCTCCTCTATGGGTCTTTCATACAGGATTTATAACTTTTCCTATATTCTGAAACTTTTACCAAACCAAAATGATCCATCTGCTAGTAACTAGGAGATTATTTTTATTTTTAGAAAGAGCCCACCCTTGACTTTGTCTAGTATATTTCTTCACTGCTCAACTTTACATGCAAGAGAATACTGATACTATGGGAAATCTAAAATTTCATGCTCCTAAATACAATTGGTAAGGACAAGGTCATAAATAATGAGAGAACAGGTTTACTGGGCTTTTGAACTTTCAAAAAGTATGGGATACAAGATAAACTGGCAAAAATGATCAAAGAAACTAGAAAAATTAAACACTGGTTTGATGCTGCTCTGGATCAGGCCAAGAATCCCCAAACTGAACAAATACGTCAGGTGAAGTAGAGGATGGCAGCTCGCACGCTTGTGCTTTTCCTCCCTGGGTAAGTGAGGGACGCTGCTGCTAACGACTACATCTCATGGAAGAACATTCAGCTGAGTCTCGCCTCCAAGTAGCTGCCGTTCTCAGATGGTTTGTCTTATGCTGGGCATGGACACAGCCCTGAGAGAGACCATTTTAAAAGACAGGGCTAGTGGCTTTCTCCTACCTTGTTTCCGTTCTAAAATCAAGTACGTGGTTAGAGCAGAAACAATTGGCCCATGCAGCATTGCCGATGCTCTTGTGAACGATGAGAAACTTTGGCAAAGACAGAAAGAAAACTATGTGTGGGTTTCTTATTTTTATTATCCTTTTTCCTTTCTAGGTTAAAGTTTTCTTAGAATTTTAATTTAGAGATAGAAATATTCTTTCTTACTTTAGTGGTATTTCACTGGACATAACAGCAACTGCAATTGCCAAGTAGCTGGAAAAAAATGGTTTCTCAAGTAGAAGGGAATGTTATTAATTCCCAAGATAGAAGTGTGGTCAATTCAATGGAATTAATTTGTAAATCTGACTTGGTAATGACCCACTAAGGAAAGAAAAAGTGCCTGAAATTTCCCCTAAATCAATAGCTAACATTGGATACTTGAAATGCCATGATGCTTTCACAGAACAGTGTAAGCAGATGTGGAAATAATACTAGTCAGTTATATCATAGGGCTTGACAGAAAAGAGCCACAACTATTGTGTCTTGTGAATACAGACTTAGACTAGAAACCAAGAAAAAATCCTTATAAAAGTTGGGAAATAAGGGCCTTTTGTGTTTTGACTGGAGAACTTAACTTTTAAAAGGGAAAATTCAAGAATCCCCGTTTATAGCCCGTATTTTCCCAGACAAAATCCTATTTGTCATCTTGAGTACCTAGTAACCAGGAAAGGAGAATCTCACTTTCATAATGAGAAAGAAAACAGAGGTAAGTTTTGAGCAAAAAAAGAGACAGTGGAACAGGAGAGGTATTCGTAACTCTAAATCAATAGGGCTCTGTAGAGAGGACGAGCAGAGTGGGAAAAGTCTCCCAATGTCTAGTTCAGGACACTTAGTACCTGAACAATATGATGACGATCAAGACAACTTTTAGTGAAATAAAACGTTAAACTATAAACTTACATATAAAAATAACACTTAAAAAGAAATATAATTTGAGGTTTTGTGTTTTGAAAATTAAATGACTTAGGAATTGAGTTGAAAAAGTAAAACATATATATATGATATATATATATCATATATATATCTTATATGTATGTTATGTATATATCACCTCTCCCACTTTCCATCTATTAAATACTTGCTTTCCCCACCCCCCACTTACTTCACTTCTTTATTACCTATTACTGAATAAAAATTAACACGATCATCTGGTTTGGGGGGCTCTTTGAGGCTATAATACCTTCTTTTAGAGGTGAAAGAAAATGTAGGCTCTTATCCTTGTGGTTGGTCAATAAATGCACAATAGTAATTTCTCCTATGGGTCATCCTAATGGTGGTGACAGCCAAAAGTTCCTGCTTATGTTCGCTTGTTAGAAATACATGTTATTTTCATCCATTTAAATAAAGGAAGTCATTGTAGAGGAGATGGGATTGAAGCTGCAGTTTGCAGTGGGAAGGGGAGCTAGCCAGGTGGGAAGCACTGTGTCTGAGGAGCACATGGCTTTAGGGTAGAAGTGGAGAGCAGGGCGGGGAAGCAGTGCCCAAAGGTGATCCACGTAGATTGGGAGGGCAAAGCCAAGTTAGAGTGCTCTCAGGCAATGCATAGATCATTGCTAATTTCTTAAAATGTTTTAAGACAAGGGGCCATTTGATTTCAAAGGCTCAGGGAACACTTCTCCTTTGGTCCCTTGCACATTTAGCAGTTTGGGGTTGCTATTTGTTCACCAAACTAAAATTGAAAGTTCCTTTTATATTTGACTATTTTATGTGTGGTCACTAAGGTAAATGTTTAATAAGCAATCACAGGTAGTTATGGGTGCTGTTTCTTTTTTACACAGATGTAGTTGTGAGCAGCTCTGTTAGAAGAACAAAACAGATGCAAAAGCTTTCAAAATGAGTTTTATTGCTTCATTAAAGTTTACAGTGTTTTCCTCCAGCATTACTAACTGAATGAAAAAAAGGAGAAGCTGCTTTCAGAGAAAGATATAGTCACTCCCTTTCCCCAGGTGTCTTCTTCAAGTGTCTAATCCTTATTGTCTTTATATGTTTTCTTCAACAGCTAAAATCTCTTGCTTTTTATATGTATGTATTGTTTGATATCTGTTGAACTACATTAAACTAAGGGGTGATTTTGCCCTGGATTAAAACAACACAAAGGAGACAAGTGAACTTTCTGGATTTTCAATTCCCATGCCCAACCCCTTTTGCTAACAACAAAGGATGGCATTTTCTCTTGCACTTGTTTGTATGTTTTTCTTTAAGCTTTTGCCCCTTATTTCCCTTAACTAACCACATTGGCTGCAGTTTATTTACTGTGGTTAGTTACTGAGTGATTTGGATTTTCTCTTTGTATTTTTCTGCTAATAGAGTCTATGCTTTTCTTATTAAAAGATGTTTTAGGCAATTTTACTTTCAGCGACACCACTCATAAGCTATTTTATTCTTTATTCCACTTCATAAGTGGGCAATAATAAATTAACTGCCATCAAAATACTGCAGCAGGATGCCTGGAACCTTGATTTTGTAGTTAACACTTCATATTGCCTGCCTGAAATGTGGTCTCCATCACCTTCCCTTGGTTTTTTGCATTGTGCTTTTGTTTCATTTTCTTGGTTTTCACATTTTTCCTCATTAAAGTCAGTTCCTCACTTCACTGTAGAGCACTAAGGCCAGCAGAGCAAGGATCAGCAAAACCCTAAATGACTGTGTAGTTCTCCCATTCTGAACTACACATACAGGTGTAAATCACACTTACACCACTGTAAACCTACTTGTGCCGCACCCTGTATATAGGCATAGATATCAACACACAGGTGTGTAGATATACGAGTATGCATACAAAATGCTAGAAGAGTGTACAATAGGTTTTGCCTATCTGTCTGTCTATCTATCTGTCTATGTATCTATCTATCTGTCTGTCTATCTAATAATCATCTATCTCTACCTTTTCAGAAAAGAAATTCAAAGACTAGCATATTTATCATTTACCTCCAGAGAATTTTTTTTTCTTTTGGTGGGGAAGGCATTAAAATATTCAAAACCAATCTTTTAAAGCTTGACCTATCCTTCAAACACCTGTCTAGATGAGTACTCCAATGCTTTGACCCCGGTTGCTCGGTGAGTTGTCACCGAGTAGCAGCAATCCTCAGAGGTGTGAAGGAATGGCCACAATCTAGTGTTCATGAGTATGTGCAGACGTCTCTCTGGATGGGGTCATGATGCTAAGGAGGAGGACAGGCCCACAATACTCTGTCATATTCACCAGGAAAGAGACCCATGGTGGTCATAACCTTCCCACCAGCGACTGAAACCAACTCCCAGCTTCCCTGGGCATGGCCTTCCCTGAGGCCACAAATCTCTACTCTAAACCTAAACATATAACTTTTTTTTTTTTAAGGAGCAAAATTAGATCAGTTCCAGAGTTCCCTTTCTCAACTATAGTATCTGTAGTTCTCTGTCCTTTATGGGAGTGAATTAACTTGCATGGGCCTATGGTGCCACTAACATCCATGACACACTAGCTGGTCTGTTTACGCCAGTAACAAGCAAGAATAGTGAGGAACAGCAATTCTCATGAACAGCTCTCTCACGAGGATGCAGATACTCGTAGACTTATCAACACCCACACTGTCTGAGCTAAGAAATAATCACCTGTGAGATGAGTCCGTGGTGGGCTAGGAGTTTAAGTTTCTTCAAGTAGAGACTCATCTTCCCCAGGGCCTTCACTGTTTGTCATATCACATGATGATAGTTTCCGTGTGCCAGAAGTGATCTATGAGCTTTAAATACATTAGTTCATTTAATCCGCACAACATACTTGAGATGGGTTCTGTAATTATCCCTATTTTACAGATGAGAAAATTAAGGGACAAAGAAACTAACCTTCCCCAAAGTCATAGTGAAAGTAAACAGAAGAGCCAGGATGTGAATTCAGCCATTCTAGACCCAGACTCTTGCCCTTATCTACTATGAGGGACTCAGCAGATTGTGGGCAGGATGATTCTGGGAAGCTGCCTTCTCTCGCTGTCTCTTTACGGTTATCTGAAATAGGAATGAGCTCCCAGCATGGCTCTTCGGAGCCCTGAGGACATCCCGTGGATAATGGTAGATGATGGTTCCAACACATTAAATATAGGGCATTAGCCGTAGCTGTTAATTTGTTCCTGGGTCGCTGAGTAAGGTACACACCAAGTGATCTAAGGGAGAAGAGTGCACAACCGTGGAAAACCTTGAGCAGACCACCCTTCCCATGGTGCATAGCTTCTCTAAGTACAGACAGCGTGGTTGAAACTTGACGTGACGTTATTTGAGAACAGTGGAACAACCTTATTTCATGGAAACTATATTCATAAGATCATGAGCTTAAGGCCTAACTAGCTTCTGGAAAATTTTATAACATTTTGTGGCACATGCTAACATTTTGAGAAAATAATTGAATATGTATAAGTATCAATAACTACTATGTTATGATTTATTAGAAATAAAAATACTAGAAGAAGAGATAGAATAATACCTAACTTTTTCAAGTGAATTTCATTATTATCTCATATAATCTTGTATATAGACAGGGAAGCTGGACCTTACAGATATAAAATAACTTTCTCAAGATCAAATGTAAGAAGAAAAGAACTGGATTGAAATCAAATTTGTCTGATATGAAAGCACTTGATCATTTTATACATCACTGCGCATGTGTATAGGGGTGGGAAGAGTGTGTGAACTAAAAAAATACAAAATGTTTTCCTCTTATAGTTCCAGGAATAGCTGAGTGGAATCACTTCTATGCATACACATAGAGGTCATTCAGTTAACAAATGTTCCTGAGAATGTGTTATTAATATTGTGAAAAATACTGCTAGAACATAATGTGAGTCACGTCATATGAAGGCATATTCACATAGCAATGCCTCATTTATCTGACTTCCCAAAGAATGAGGAAACTCACATCCCATAATTTTCTGGAAAATTGAAGCTCATTCCTTTAACTACCCAAATCTTTTATTTTAACCTCTTTATTTAAAAAATGATTCTTTTAAAAAACTTAAAGGATATAAAGAGATAGAAGAGCCCAGGGATACCTTAAGCTATAAAGATGCTCAGCACCCTTGTTCCAGCTGATAGTTGGAAAGTTTGACTCAGTGTCTCTGTAGCACCTATTTGTTTCTTGTTCAATGCTCTCTTTCTGCTTTTTCTTTGAATGTAAGGTGATTTAATTCCATCAAGGCAATTATCATTCTTTCAAGTATTACTTATAGTGGGCCTACACCACAGAACTCTCATTTGGAACTAAATGGTTGAAAAAGATGTAGGAAACATTAAAAAGTAACAGAAAGCATGAGTACTGATGAGAAGGGGGTGGTAGAGTGGAAGGGGGCTTAATGGGTACAATGCTTTTCAACAGAAAAAAATCCCTGATGACTGCAAAGGTATTAATGAATCATTTTTAGAATGACTGCAAATATATTGTTATTGATTAACATTTTTAGAAGGCAGATAGTAATAGCTATTATAAACAATAAGCTAGGAAAAAACTGCTCTTACTAAAACTAATGGTGATAATAATCATTACAGCTGTGGCTGAACAGGCTTTCATTCTGGAAGAGATTATTAGGCTTCTAGTGGGATCACTGCTATAAAACATTTTTTCCAGGGAAAGAAGAATTTCTGTTGATTCTCATTATGATATGGCTATGGGGTTTAGCTCTTATTCTTCAGCCACAGAGAATAATCAGGCTAGCTGTAGATCAACATGGAGTTGGAATCCCAAGTTTCTCCTTGTCAGCTTGGTACATCCACTGGAAGAGCCACTTAGTTACCTATTATTGAATGTATTTCTTGAGAAAGGAAGTGCCAACTTTCCCTACTTCTCCACCCCTCTCTATACATATACCACACCCTTGTTTGGTTCAAGAGTGCTTAATCAGGGAATAACTAAATTGGGAGTAATAAGTCATACGATCAATGTGATACGGAAGTGATAAGTACAAATGGAGTGTTCGATAAATCTCAACAGTCTGGTCAATTAAGAAGTAGAAGGTACAGTAATTAAGATGAATCTCCAGTTGGAAGAGGTAACCTGAGATAACCTGGGGGTGAGGGGAGGTGTAGAGTTATGCTGCCCCCGGGAGTCAGCAAAGCCTTCATGTTCCTTGCAACTCCAGTATCTCCCTCTATGAAAAATGCCATGACATTGAGTAGATAAACACCTTAGGTGTGACAAATCACAGGGATTGCCCAGATGAAGGGTTAGTTAAGAACAAACTGACAGTAGCCAGAAGGGAGGTGGGAGGGGTAATGGGGGGGAGGGGGAAGTGTTTTCAGGAACAAGTATAAAGGACACATGGACAAAACCAATGGGGGGTGGGATCAGGAGAGGGAGGTGGGGATGGCTGGGGTTGGGAGGAGTGGTGCGGGGAAAATGCAGACAACTGTACTTGAACAATAAAAAAATAAAATAAAATAAAGGGTAAGTTTCAGTGCACCTTAAAGAAAAGGAGCCTGTGGCAAGGCTGCTAGTAAAGACTTAGAATTCTTGAGAAGGTAGCATGATGGATGAATGAAGTGTATCAGAAATGAAGACTGAGAATCAGAAGGCTTGGATCTTCCTCAAAGGAGCTTGCACTCCACATCTAACTTCAGTTTCCTTGTCTGTAAAAGGGGGAGGGTAGCCGAGGACAGTACTAAGTTCCTCCCTGGGTTAGAGCCTTATGGTTCTGAGGTAATATCATTTCAGAATCTGTACAGAACTGACACGTAGCTTTGATCACCAGTGAAATGCTAGGTTGCTTGCCCGACCCCAACAACTCCCTGCCAACCCTATAACCATTTCTCAAACTGCATAGTGTTCTCTGGCAGTATCGTTTCTTTTAAAGGATGTTCTTTGGGGGTAACTTTGTGTTTTGATATAATTTCTAACTTATGAAAAAGCCATAAGAGTTGCATAAGGAACTCCAATAAAACCTTTTCCAGATTCACCAATTATTTACATTTGGCTTCATTTGCTTAATTACTCTCTTTGTGCATGCATATGTATTTTATACACACACACATATATGTTTATAGATAGGGTACCATTTTGAGAGGATGTTTGAAACATTGTGACCCATTATTCTTAGTTTATTGCACATTTCTTAAGAACACAGATATTCACCTATATAACTGTAGTCCAGTTATTAAAACCAGAAAAATTAGCATTGATATATATATATACTATAATATAATAAACGGTCCATATTAATTTTTTTTTATATTTCCTAAGCTATTGTGTCTTCTATGCTCTAAGAACTATTGGTCTAAACCAGCTTGGGCAAAGTGAGTACTATGCCTTCTAAAAGGCCTTCAGAATAGGAGAGCTCACATTTTGTTTATAACTTTTTACAATGATTACCAAGGTGACCAAACATCCCAGTAAAATCCCAGTCCAACTCTACATCATTGACCCAGCATAATTATTAATCACATTCTCTTTTACACTCTATTGTGTCTTGATTTGGGATAATCCACTACATAGTCACCAACCTGTCTGACATTTTCTGAGCACCAGCCCTGGACCTGGGAATTACTGGAAATACAAAGGTTAGTATGACAGTTCCCAGTCCCCAAAGAACTCAGGAATGGAAGATCAGGGCTGAAGAGGACCGGAACTACTTAGTGACAATACAAAGTGATGAGAGTCACAGCAAGGTCTATGCCATATGCTGCTGGGATCACAGGGAAGGAGGACAGATGAAGCAGAGGACTATGGCAGGTAATGGTAAAAATACAATAAAAAATTTTTAAAAAGAAAAGAAAAATTATATTGGCTTGACTCTTGTCCTTTTGAGATGCTGCTTGCTAGTGGACAGTCTACTTACATGAGTATAAATTTAGGATTAAAGTGAAAAAACACATACAGTTTCCAACACATATTTCTTCAATGGTTGTAAGAAAATTTGCCCTGCTCGGTGAATCTTGTAATCTATAGAGATAAATAAAAATGTTTGCAGAGGAAAAATATTATCCATTATTTACTAGTTTTAAAACTTTCTTGCTTAAAACCCTTCATGGGTTGACCATTGTTCTCAGAGTAAAACCCACACTCCTTCCCGTGGCCCACGAGCTCTGCTCTTTGTCTGCAGCCATGACTCCTGCTGCTCTCACTCCAGCTCACTAGGCTTTGGTCACCTTGAGCTTTGTGTTCCCTCTGCCTGGAGCACTCCTCTTCCAGCACTTTTCAAGTCCGACTTCTATAAAGGGAGAGCCCACCTGAGAATGACACCAGCCCAGAAGGAAGTTGGCAAAGCCAAGAGGTCAGGAGAGATGATTCCTGCTGATGTTACGGAGTACCTAGGTTATCAGCTGTATGACAATAAAGACCTCTGCCTGCTTCACCCCCTGCTGTGCCCGGTTGTCTGGAACCCGCCCAGCTGGGTGCTGGCCTTTCCCCTGCAAAACCACATTTGTTACTGGTGGGAATTCCCATAATAAAGTCCAAGTATGTACTACATCACTACACTCTTCTCCAACTACAGGATGCACAGCCCCAATTCTGTGCTGAGAGGATGAAAAACAGTATCCAGTATGTCTTTCTGGAGCATCAAGTTAATTACAAAATTTGGGAGAATCAAATACTTTAGTAAGAACCTCTACAAACATGGGAGCAAAGGAAGTGCCGGGTACCCTCCTGATGTGAATTCCACGCAGGGAACGCTGTAGCAGTTTGCACACCTCTATCACCCGCTAGACCAAGTCCTTTCACCTGCACACACAGCGTGTATTTCTGGCAATGCTTTCACCGCAGCTGTTTGCATGCAGCCTCTGGCTCATCTCCCAAACCACATGGCTCAGCACCTTCAGGTTCAGCATTTAAAATGCAGGGAATGGGGCTTGATTTCCCAAGCATGTTTGCCTGTGGCCCTGCTTTGGCTGTCCACAATTTTAAAAATTATGTTGGCTTGGTAATGAAAATAAATACAATAAAAAATAAATGTAAAAAGTAAAGAAAAAATAAAAATTATATTGGCTTGACTCTTGTCCTTTTGAGATGCTGCTTATGAGTGGATGTCCTATAGCTTATAAATTTTTAAAAAACCTGAACCCTCCTAGCCACCCCCTGCCAGCTCTGGCTAGGGCCAGGCAGAGGCTGGGGTCCCACCATCAGGCTGCCCAGCTTGGAGACAGTTTTCATTGGTGGCTCCCTCTGGGGCTCCACTACCACTGCTGCTGCTGCTGTGGGTAGTGGAGGAGCCCCCAGGGCCATGCTGGAGGGCTGGGCTGAGGGTGGATGTCCTGGACTCCATGCTGGGTCAGGGAACAGTCATCTTCGCTTCCATCATCCTTGCTTCCTGGCTGGCTGAAGGAATGATCACACTTGAATTCAGACTGGTTTGGGGAATGGTCTTACTTGTCCACAGGCAGCTTGGGGGAATGGTCTTCCTTGCTTCCAGGATGAGTTGGGGAATGATCACCCTTGCTTCCATGCTGGGTGGGGGACTGGGCCTCCTTGATTTAAGGCTGGCTGAGGGCCTGGCAGACTTACGGGTTTTCTGCCCTGCAAGTCTGCTGTTGGAGTCAGGGGAGGGGCATGGCCTTACTTTGATGGCATGGCCCTTCATCTTGTTTTCTGTGGTATGTAAGATCACATACATGCCTATAATATGGTTACATTTTTTTTCTGTTACTGACTCCTGTATCTCATGAAGCTCAAATCCAAGGATCTTTATTGTTTCTGTCACCTGGGGGTCAAGGTCACCCCAGGGAGGCTCAGTGTATGGCTTCAGTTTGCCTTCCTGGCCAATACTGACCCAGGGATCTTTCATTATACTTTCCAGGGTTCTGTGGCTGGGGTCAACAGACATTAACTTTTTATAACAGTTTTTGAATTCTAGACACATAAACTCTGATACATGGAACTGCCCATTCAATGTATGCTGCTTCAGTTCCCCAAAGTTCTCCCTACGAATGGCAGTTCCCCCATCACCATCCTATAGTGTAGAGAATGACCCCCAGGCTCCAGGAAGCATCAACCTTCAGGCCGGCACAGGGCTGGAGCTGCAAGATTCTGTGACGGTATGGGAGTCGGTGCCACAGAAGGTGTGCAGGTTATGGCCTGAAAATTCTGTACTGAAGCCAAAGCCTGTCAGTTTGATATTTAGCTCCCTGTCTGGAAGGATGTTCTCTGGCTTCAGGTCCCCATGCACGATTCTCCTCTGGGGGCAGTACTGTACTGCTGACATTTGCCAGCACATGGCTGAGGCTTCCTCCTCAGTCCTGTGGCCACAGTTCTTTAGATAGTCAAGTACATGTCCTCCGCTCACATGTTCCACGAAGAGAAACTATTGGTCTCAGGTGGCAATCACCCCAAATAATTTAGTAATATGGGGTGATTTAAGCCTTAATGAACTTTTGAAAAAATTCAGAGAAGCCTCGCCAACTCATGATTTTTACAGCCACCTCTATGCCGGTCAAAATGTGCCAGGCCAGCCTCACCTTAGCAAAGGATCCCTTGCCAATGGCGTTCGGTAGTATGTAATTGCCAATAGGGCACTCCTTGTTGACAGAGATGGCTGCAAAGTCTAAGACCTGGTGACTTCAGAATCAAAAAAGAATTGAGGAAAAGAGTAAAAATAGCAATAAAACAAAATAAATTAAAAAATTGAGAAATAACAATAAAAGTAACAAAATAAATTTTTAAAATGAGAAAAGGAAAATAAAAACTGAAAAAATAAAAGTACAAATAAGAAAAATTAAAAGAGAAAAAACAAAGAATTAAGAAAAAAATGGGGAAAAAAATGAAAAAATCGAGAAAACAAGCGAACTTGTCCTAATCCAACAAGTCACCACAAATCAGCTTCTTGGGTCACAACTGACAAAAACCTCAGCCGAGCCAGAAGCTCATATAGAAGTGGTTTGTAATTCCCTCACCATTGTGCCTTATGAGGTCAGAGCAAGAAATGGATCAATCACAGTTGGGGATAAACTACACTGGTTTTCTTACTTTTTGGTCTCATAACAGTTTTACTCTGGAAAAAAAATAAAGGGATCCCCCAAATCTTTTTTAATGTGGGATATTAATGATTGATATAAAAATAAAATAAAAATGAAAAATATGACTTAGTCTCATTTCATATGAATTTTAATTAATTATGCCACTAATATCCTTTACAGATATCTTCCCTCACCTAGTATCCAATCCAAAATTACTAATTGCATTTAGTTGTACAGTTGTAATGTCTCTTTAAATATGGAATGTCTCCTTAGTCTTCCTTTACCTTTCTTGATCTTAAAATTTTTGAAGTACAATGCAATTGTTTGTAGGCTGTCCTTTAACTTCAGCTTCCCTAATGTTTTCCTATGATTAGATTCGGATGATGCATTTTGGGTCAACACTTATACTACTGAAGCTGGTGTGCACTGACTTAATTCTGAGGTCACAGTTGGTGTGCACTGTGTCCTCAGTGAGTCACAGTCGGTAGCATGTGTTACTGGTTTATTCTTCGATTGATAATAGTAACTCTGGTATCTTGGTTAAGGTAGTGTCTGCTAGGTGATATTGCAATAAACTTATGATTTTTCCCTTCACAATTAAATAAAATTTTAATTTGCACCGTGGGATTCTAATTAGATATACTTTAGACTGATAGTGCTACTACATTTTTTCACTTTTTTTCTGTGTTAAAATTTAGATGATTTCCATTGACCTGTTGTCAAGTTTACTTATTCTTTTCTCTGATGTTTCCAGTCTGTTGATAAGATAATTATATGGATTTTTCACCCCAGATATCATATTTGATTTGTAACAATTTTATTTGGTTCATTTAAAAAAAGTCTCTACTTCTGTGTTAAAACTACCTGTCTGTTCAATTACATCATGTACCTTTCTCCCTAGATACTTTAATGTATTTATCAAAGTTATATTAAAGTCCCTGTCATTATTTTAACCTCTGGGGGCATTTCTGAGTCTGCTTCCATTCCCTTTAAGATGTTTTAGTTTTCTGTGTGTGTTCTGTAATTTTTGATTGTATACAGGACATCATGTGTATTAAAAAGTAAAGCAAACCGTAGACACTGAAGAAAATATTTCTGCTCAGGAAAGGGAACACTTTCTTTTTTCTGTGTTTTGTCAGTAGTCTGTCCAAATCATAGTTGAGCTAGGACTGGAACTTATTGTTGTTTTAATTAGATTTAGTTCACCACTAGTTTAATGATTCAGGGGTGAATCAGTACTATACCTATGGCATGGCAAGACTTCTCTTTACACAAGCAGTCTCCAGCTTTCTGAACCAACTGGAGTCTCATTCTGCTTTATAAAGTCGCTTCCAGCTTTTTATATAGCTAAGGAGGTCCCTTTGCTGTTCGGTCCTGCCCCTTGGCTTTCTGTGGTTCAAGGGATCTCTCTCCACTCTTGTGGCTTGCCCTTGTCTTTGGAGTGCTGAGAAGTGTTTTCAGTGAATGATCAGTGTCTGTAAGGGACTGAGCATGGAATGTCTCTGAGAGACAGTAGAATTGCCAAGAGCCTCTCAGGTGTGGAGCACCAGCTTTCCAAAGTGGTCTCTCCTAGCACTCCTGCCCTTCCCCAGGCTGTGGGAGGCCTCTAAGAAGCACATAATGATGGCCTGAAGTGACTTGGAAGGTCTCTCTCCCTTGTCCCGTCCTTATCTCAGCAGTCAGTAAGTGCCTGTGTTTTAGGGCTTCCATCTCAACTCTCTTGCTCTGCTCCTAATCTTTTGCATGAGCACTTAGGGAGAGTTTATGGGGAAGATTTGATAAATAAGTGTAGATTCTAAACATCATACCAACTATCATCTAGTCTCTAAAATTCTTAAAATGTTCAACCAGTTTTTCCTTAAGCCCATTAATGGTGGCTTCTTTCTATTCCCGCTCTCCTACAAAAGATGACAGAAGCTACTGGGCATTTCCTATGACGGGTGTGTTACTTTCCAGATTTTAGTTCATTTTGGTTTCTTCCATCCTCAGCTAACTGATGGGCTTACAAAAAACTACAATGACCTTGTAGGTTATTTAGCCTGTTTTTCATATTAGAGTAGAAGTAGAAGCAGAAATTAGGATATGGTGTACTTTTGGCATATTTGCACCATTTTCTGTTTCTTGACTGGTTTCTTTGTTTGAAAATAAAAAAATAATAATAAACCACAGTTGACATTTAATACTATATTAGTTTCAGGAGTACCACATAGTTACTTGACCACTTTCTTAATTTCTGTATAACGAGATATTCCAGAATCATTTCCCTGCTCCAGCTCTGTAATCAGTCCTTCCCCATGATCCTAGGCTTCTTTTACTATAGAAGTCACCATTGCTTAAAAGCTAAATATGAGGATTAGATATGCTCTTTGCTACTAGGTGTCATTGCTTCTAAGTCCTTTCACGTAGACAGAGCTGGGAAACTAACTAACTTCCTTCCTTCCTTCCTCCATTCCTTTTTCATTCATCTATTAAAAACTAAGAGTTTATACTGGTGCCTCCAATTTCAATCTAACATCACAGTGTACGTTCCCATCTTCCCTTTTCCATATTTGTTAACTTTCTTTTATAACAATGAGAAACTTGACTCTAATTATCCTTAATACATTTGCTCGTTTGCTCAAGATTAAAATCCATAAAAGTTTAAGAATCGATAATCCATATGACTGAGGGAATAAAAACTAAACCTACTAACTAGACTTTACATTTTTGGCCTTTTTTTAAAAGCAAAATTTGCATATAGGAAAACAAATAAATATTAAGTGTATAATCCAATGAGTTTTGATAAATAAATACCTAGAGTAATCTATACTTCTATAAAGATACTGAACATTTTTATTATTCCATTATTAACTGGGATCCCCTTCCCGGTTAATCCTTCATCCTTCCCCAAACACTACAGTTTTAACTTTTTTACTCTCTATTAGTTTTGCCTGTTCTACAGTTTTAAATAATGAAATAATACAATATATATTATTTTGCGTTGGGCTTCTTTTGCTCAGCATACTTTCTGTAAGATTCATATGTGCTGTGTATATTCTTGTTTCTTTTTTCTGAGAAGTATCTCCTAATATGTAAATATCTTACAGTTTGTGTATTCATTCTCCTATTGACATTTGGGATGTTTCCAGTTTCCTTGCAATTATGAATAAAGCTGTTATGGACAGTGTCGTACAAGTCTTAGTGTGGACATATGTTTTCATTCCTCTTGGATATACAAACATGTAACTACTGTGGCATGGGCAGGTATAAATATATAAAACTTTATAAGAAATTGCTAAACCTTTTGCCAAAGTGTTTCCACCTCAAGTCTGTTTTTGTTTTAAGTCATTTTAACACCTTTCTCTTGTAACTAGTATGGGGCTTTACGACCTCCCTCTCTGTATGAGGGTCCTCCACAGGAAGGACTGGATTGGTTTGAAGGTACACAGGGACCTCTGAACTACCTGGATTAGGCTCATTAGGCTTCTACATGAGCTTCAGTGAAGTGATAACAAACCTACATTCCTACTCTCAGAGTTCCTGGTATACCCTAACTGCCCCTTCCCTCCTTCACCATGCAGCTTGTCAGTTCTTGACATCTAGTAGAATTGCCTTCAACTACAACTGGATTTGGCATATGCCAGGGAGCATTATTCCCTCTGTGGATTCCCTGAGACTTTACAATTTTGGAGTTTCTCTTAATCCTCTGCAACCATGAGATGCTATGATGCTGAGAAGTGGTTGGGTGGGCAGGGCCTCACTACTGGCTGACTAGACTTGTTTTTCTGGTCACCTTCCAGCAGAGCAATTGGAGGCTGCTTCATGGCTAACCTTGACTCTAGTCTTTGTGACGTCTGGACTGCATGAGCTCTGTGTTTATCTAAGGATTATCAGAAGCAAAATGACTAAGGTGTTTGAAATGCTGCAGTATTCTGAAATACAGTAAAGCATCTATACCCCAAAAGTGCACTTACACAACACTGAGAGTGTGCATTCCCTTTCTCTTTCTTCATCTCTCTGGACGCTGTTGTTGGACTTTCTTTCCCACACCAGTTCACCCTATTACTTCAGCCCTTTCTTTGAATTCAGTATGTGCAGTTTTCTTATCAGATTCAGACACTTGTCTCTAGCAACCTCCTCTCCTTCAGACTCATTCCTGATCCTCCTTTTCAGGTTTATTGGTGTCATATGACATTATCTACTATTGCCTGGCTGTGTCTCCTTAAATGCAGGAGACACTAAACCCTTGATAATTAGAGTGCTAGCCTTCTGAAGGACTTTTGTGATTAAAATGTTTTATTGTCCGTTATTGTCTTGCATGATGTTTTTTAATGTGGCAGCTGTGATGAGCATTTACGCTGTAAACAGAGCTGTGGTACTCAGCTAAAAGGAGCAGTAAAAATACATTTCCTGATGAGTCAGTTCATTTCAGGTAACAAACCAGCCCCTGGGTTACAGTGCATGCAGCAGAGATGGCAGGTTCAGAGGCTACATGTCAGAAAAAAAACTTCTGTGGATAATGAGAACAGCCAGGCACTTTACTTTGGGGCAATGGAGAACATGTCAAGAGCCTGGTTCTCTTCAAAGAAAGAAACTGTTGCCACTACTAAGTTGGACTCTACCCTCTTTCTACTTCCTGAAATGTGACATTCTTCTCAGGGAAATCTGGAGTCTCACCTGAAGAGCTCTTTAACCCCTCCCTCGTGCCTTAAGAGTGCTATCTAAGTGTTCTTTCTCGATTATCCAACTAGCAATAAGTTTAAATAGCACCCAAGCCATAACATACTCACCCTCCATTTACATATCCAGCCTTCCATTCATCCTTCTAACAAACATTTATTGAGTAATCAATCTCTAATGTACTTAATAAATGTATTGAGCACAGTGGACAATTGGCTGTGAATAAGATATCTTTTTCCTCTGAGAAATTATCGTGTAGAAGAGATAGGGAGGCAATAATGCCTATGTATAAATGACAATAATAAAAGAAAGTATAAAACAGGTAAAAACAGTGCCATGCCAGAAGAGTGATCACACTTTTTGATTACACAGTCCATTAAGAATTTTTTTGCACATCTACCTATAATACATAGTTATATATAAATTATTTGTATGTAGTTTACACTAATATGTCACATACATTATGAGTATAAACAAAATTATAATTTAAAAAAGAATGTAAATATGAAATAATTTTTTGAAATGATTTGAACATTATAGAACAATACAAAACTGTCTTTACTTTCCTTAACATACTATTAATAAACTTGTTGGTGACAGTAATGTGATTTTCATGTTAGAACGGATCCAACAGTCATCGTTTTTGCATCTAATGTGGTTGCTATAAAGATCATATTGGCAGAAGGGGAAATGTTATGTCTGTCATCTAATTCTTCTTTGCTGGTGCTCACACCATCACATTATTTTTAAATTTCAGGTGCTTGTAGGAAACAAAACAAACATGTTGTGAGAGGTAGTTTAATTAAAAACTAGATGAAACTATCCAAATACCTACATAACCTGTAATATATGCCACGATATGCTGAAAATGAGTGATGGGTCCGTGTCAGAGCAAATGCTTCCTCACTGTGGAACTCCAGACTTTCCAAAGGCTACTTCCCACGGCTTCTGTGCCTAATGCATGGGCCTGGTGACGGTCCCAATGTCAGTTTGTATACAAAATAAAATATACCTTAATTTATTTCCTGTTCATTAAAGTAATTATAACAGATGTTCAAATATTTTCTTCCCACACTCTAGTAGGTCACACTCTAATATATTAGTTGCAGACCTCCTGGGTTAGGTATGGTTTGGATATGAGTCCCCTTAGGGAAAACTTCTTATAAGTACTTCACTTTGAATGATGAGTAGAAACTGGAGAAGAGCAAGCATTTGGAAGAGGGTGAATGGTATGTATCTGTCATGGGAGTAAAGGGGATGCTAGTGGAATAATGAAATGTCCATTATATTGGAACGTCAAAGAATTATGGAGAAATTAGAGAAAGAATATGAAAGGCATGGAGTATCTTACTAGGGTAAGAATTTGAACTTTACTTAGGAGGCTTTGGAAGGCCACACACACACATACATACCTTTTTTGAACTGGGAGATATATAGTAAGGGAAACAACTTTTCCTTTATTTTAACATCTCTCTTCATTTCAAAGAAAGTGGCCTTCCCTTACTTGCATTCTTTTCTCTATGCAGCTTGTTATTGGAAATACCAGTCTAGAGTAGATAGGGACTGGGATGAAGGGGGGGGAGGAATTCAACAAATTAAGATGTTTGTTACATGATCAACAAATGTGTTTTAAGGCAGAGGTACGAAGCCTGAAAGGAGTGTGATGGCAATAGAAATGAAGGCAAAATGGAAGACTGTGTAATGAAGGAACAGAACCACAGCCCAGTGTACAAATTTTCCAGCCTGGATAACCAGGAGAGTGGGGATCAAGAGATATGGAGATTCCAGGAGAAGAAGCAGAGTGGGGATCAAGAGATATGGAGATTCCAGGAGAAGAAGCAGAGTGGGGATCAAGAGATACGGAGATTCCAGGAGAAGAGGCAGATTTGAAAAGGTCATTACTGATGTGGGGAGATGTTTAGCTAGAGATGCTCAAAATAAAGCTGAAAATGAGGGTATATAAGGTACAACTTGCATAATCTACATAGGGTTTTACAGAAATGAACGAGGGGGAACTGGTTAAAAGAAGAGGATCGGATAATGTTGGGTGAACACAGCCTGGCATTTTCTCCCAGCAGTTCCAGTGGGTCTGTAACTGGGGAATCCTGGCTCTTACTTAGGCTCTTAATTCAATCATTAATGCCTTTGGTGACTGTAGTTACTTCACAGACTCTTTCCTACCCATTCAGTAAAACTAACGTGTTTCAAAAACCAGGTTTCAATAATCTTAGGGAGTTAGTTTTTTTAAAAAAATCTGCACTGTAAGAGCTTAAGGAGCAAAGCAGTCCAAAAGAGCTAAGCATTACTTTGAAAAATAACATAAAACACAATGAAAGGTGGAAACAAAAAGAAGTTCCTGAACACATAACTACATTTGAAATGGAAGTAATTTGGAATATTAGAAAGGCTATATTTAAGGTTTCTGGCATAAGTGATCTTGACAATGTAGACCAATCAGCGCCATTAAACATGCAGGTTATTTTTTTTCTCAGTGAATCGCCCAGTTTGACTAAATTAATGAGTTGTTTTGTTGTCATTAAAAAAAAAAAGTCAAAGAGATTTTTAGAAAGAAATAGAATTAGTGAGGCTTGTAGAATGACAAAAAAATCTAAATTAGGACTTGGGAAAAAAATAAAGCAAGGCAGAAAAGAATTTTTAGCAAATTGTCAATATGATACTTAATGGAGGAAGAAAGATATTATGGGCTGAACTGTGCTGCCCCCAAATTCATATGTTGAAGTCCTAATACTTTAACAAGGCAATTAAGATTAAATGAGGTCTTTGGGGCGGGCCCTAATCCAATGTGACCCGTGTCCTACTGAGAAGAGATTAGGACACAACAGGCAACTACGTGAAGACCCAGAGAAAAGCCAGTTGTGTACAAGCCAGAGAGGGAGGCCTCAGATGAAACCAACTCTGCCTACACCTAGATCTTGGACTTCTAGTCTCCACAGCAATGAGAAAATAAACTTCTGTATAAGCCACCCAATCTGTGGCATGTTGTTAGAACAGCCCTAACAGACAACAGACTAATCCAATTTCTCAAGTCCAAAAAGGGTGACCTATTAAAGCTTTGTGGGTTTTTTTTTTCTTTTTAGCTTGGACAGATTACTGAGTACTTGGAGAAAAAAAGCCTTGTTAAACTTATTCATTATGGCCTTGAAAGGTGGATTTGGAAGACTCACAGTCTGTTTTGACTTGAACATGTTTAAGATTACATTCTGTAGGAAGTATAATATATATTTATATTATATAATAATGTAATAATATATACTCATTAGTCCATTAGGGAATCAGATTACAACCATATGGAGGCTAACTGGATGGTGAACCAAACACAGAGCGTGGCTATGGAAATGTCAGCTTGGAGGAAGGGTGGTCAGGACAAAGGGGCCGGGAATTTAGAAAAAAAGAAAACTATACTAAACTTGCTGCTCGTAATGATTTAGGTATTAGAGGATAGAATCAGCATTATTAATGTAAATTCCTCACTGATATAGACAAACAGTAAGAGATTCACAGAGACTTTCCATTGAGTGTCAGAGCAATAATTACTAAAAGAGAATCCTTGCTCTATAATTTTCCTCAGTCTTTCTGATGGATATTTTAGGGGTGATTATCAAGCAATGAACCATTAAAGTATCCTTGTAAGGGAAGGGTGGAGGCACTATAATGAGAGGCAGGAATAGAAGTGAAGAAATCAGAAACCATGAAGTCATCTGCTAGTTAGGCCTATGACTAGAAGCCAGAGTCCCTGGGCCCCATTTTTAAGCATTAGATTCTTCACTAAAGAATATAGAAGACATATTTGGAAAGATATTAGAAACATAAAAATAATTAGAAAATAAGATCTATGAGTATAGGTTAAAATAACAATGATTATTCACCTAAACACGAGAAGCCTGGGTTATTAATAGCACTTATTTTTTAAGAATGGTTTAGTCATAATTGATGGTAATCCACTATTCCCCATTACACAGCAGGGGTCAAAACAGGAGGAAATGGGCCCCTGCTGCAGCATGTGGGATTCAGATTAAACATAGGGGAGAACCGGCTGAGTGGTATGAATTACTTTGGAAGGATATGGAATTTCCTACTTGGGAGATCTTTAAAAATAGTCTCTCAATTGTCAAGGCTAATTTAAAAATTAAATCCTGTCCTAATAGTAGTGGTGAATTGGACAGTGTAGGGGAACAACATAAACACTGGAGAGAATTTCTAATCTTAAAATATGATGATTATCTTGAAAATAATACTAGTTATAAAGTAGGATATTAGAAAATCAGTGAGAACTAATGTCTGTGTTGTGATTTATACTTATTATTTTATCTTTCTTCACCCCATTAATCTGGGCAGCAGTTTGGGCATTTGCCAAGCAAGTTACAATTATCTATTGTTGAGATTTAAATATCTTCATTATGCAACAAGCACTCATAATCACTGGATAAAGAGGTTGGGAAATCTCTGTTTTGAGTAAGAGTAATAATTGATTGCACTGGTCCTAAAGTTTATCAATTTATCAGTTTTTGTTCTAAAGTTTCATTTTATGAGTAACTTCTAGATGCTCACTAACTGAACTGGATGCTGTGGGACTGCAGAAGGGAAACAGGACATGCTTTCTAGCCTGTAAGAGTATGACCTACAAGGGGTGACTGGATACATACATGTGAAAAATTAGCACACAATACCAGACAGAATTATTGAATTATGAGATAAGGGCTATTTGTGCTGGAAGGGTTGGACAGTGAATGGGATTTATGGAATGAAAATGTCACAGAGTAGATAAATTCTAAAGGACGGGAAAGAATTAAAGAGCAGGGATATAATCTAGCAGCACTGTGATGGAAGTAAGAGCGTATGTGCTTGAGTTACACTTTTGATACCCGGAAGAGCCTTGCACGATTAGCCTCTGGGAGAAATTCACAGTTGTTCACAAAAGCCTCTATGATTTACTGTTGCTGAAGTCTGTGACCTTATCTCATCCTATCTTGTTCCTTCTCACTCCCCTTTCCTCATCAAAACCCCAAGGTGGGTTTGGCTGGGGTAGGGTGGAGGGGTGGGGACAAAATGCAGACAACTGTAATTGAACAACAATAACAATTTTTAAAAATTAAAAAAAAACAAGTCTGAGTTCACAGTCAAGTTCTGCCACTTTATAACTCTATGGCCTTGAATCTTGGTTGTTTCACATATAAAATAGTAACAATGGGACCTACCTCAAAGTTGTTGTGAGTATTAAATAAATTAATAGATGTAAAGTGCTTAGAATAGCATCTGGCATGTTAAGAGCCTCAATAAAATAGTATCTATTACTACTGTTATTATTAATACTTTATGCCCAGGTGTTGTCTCCTGGAAGTCTGTCCTTTCCTAAGCAGCTTGTATTGGCATTGTCCCCTGTGCCTGTCATACCTTGTTCTAACCTTGCTCACAGCACATCCTATTCTGCACTGTAATCCTAGGCTAACACGTCTGTCTCTTCCAGAATTGTGGGGTCTGGAGGTAGCCATGTCTTGTTTATTTCAGTATCCCAGAGTCTATGGGCAGTCAATATGTGTTGAACAATTAGATGAAGGAATGAATAAATAATTCATAGCAGGACATAAATCCATGAATTCACACAATATACTCTCCACCCACCTCCACTCCACTAACTTGATCCATCTTATTTGGCTATTAAGACTAAAAAGTAATATTAGACCACAAAAAAATCAGTGGAATATGCAATGAAAGTGTATGGGTCAAAATTTAATGTTTTTTTATAATTGGTCTCACTCAAGAAATCTTTACAAATTGGGTTTGCATTCATATTTCGAAATTTAAAAGCTAACACTATGTAATGTTAATCATATTGTGCTTTGAAGATGCACATGTGGTAATCAAGATACGAGAGATTTCCATAATCTAATTAGTTGTAATATGTACTTTCTATTTTTAAAGATTTTTTTTTAAATCCTTAGACCTGTAGATGTGGAGGTTTTACAGGGACAAAAACAGGAGATATGACAATTAACTTCTGTGAGCCTCAGAATTTCTCCTTGGAGAGTATGAACTAAAAAGTCTTTAAAATATCTTTTCCTCTGACTCTGGCTCCTGTGAGCTCATTAAATCTATGACGTCTGTGTCTATGGGTTATGAATATATGCCCTATGGCTAATCCCTTCACCTTCCTTCATCTAGTCCCCACTCGCCCCTCCTCTCTGACAATGCATAACCTGTAGGCACAGACAACAGTGTGGCGATGGACAGAGGGAAGAAGGTATGGGGACTGGGTAGAGGTGGACAAAGGCGGGGGTTAACACAAAGGTGTTAAGGACATCTGTAATAGTGTCATCAATAAAAATAAAGTTAAAAAATAAATCTACGATGTAGTTGGGATTATAATCTAGGTTTTCTGAATGTAGACCAGTGGGCTTTCCATTAAAACCATGTAATTTTGTTAGTCACACCATTAGTCACACTTTTTAATTGTTTTTAATAAATTTGCTTTATTTGCACAGAACCTTAAATAGACAGGAGTATGGCAATGGAGATTTGTTCATAGAAACAGACTCATGGATAGAGAGAGGGCAGGCTGACAGCTCTGGGTGGGTTAGAAGGTGGAGGGATGGAGTGAAAAAAAGGATGAATGGACATGGACAACAGTGTGGTGATTGTGGGGGTGGGCGGAGGTGGAAGAGGATATAAAGGGGGTAAATGGTAGTGGAAAAAATAAAAATTAAAAAGTAAAATAAAATGGTAAAGGTAGAATGTTTTATGTGAAAGTAACAGGTAAAACCTTATGAACTATTAGTTAATGATAACAAATACTCCTTGTTAGTTATCAGTGTGACAATTTAAAAGGCTCTAGTGAACAAAGTAATCACTTTTTGAGGCTATTTAATTTATTGTTACATATTTTCCATATTAGAGATAAAAGATAAAGATTATACGTATTTCAGGTATAGAATCCAGTATTAGAAAATGCATACATTTAAAAAATCAGATAGACCTAGTATATATTTGCTATCATCCCAGGGCTGGTTCTTTTTTGAGGAAGAGGAATTTCAAAGCCATAATTGTATTACTGAAATAGCTAGAACACCATATACAATATTGCGAGTATCTTAACCAAGTGGGTTAGCTGAATGGTGGATCAGGTCAGTTACCAAAAAAAATCAAGAGGCAGCAATGAAATCAGCCATGGCACATACAGTCTGCTACTCACTCTCATCTATCAATTGGATTGTTTAGTGACTGAGCCAACCCACTATTTAGCAATCAAAGTTCATTAAAACAGCCAGGCTGAGCGTACTGTGCTCTGGTTAACTGAGCCATAAATATGGGCCCCGCTGTCTTGGTTATGAGAAGAGCAAAAACAGGATGATGAAGGCACTAACCTGGTAAGATTATCAAACCCAAATATGCTCATCAGTTTTGCCATCAATACTCTAAGGAAAAATTTTCTATTTTCATTCTTTTCTACTTTCACTTGTAAAGTTAGTATTATTTATTCCAGAAAGTTATAAACATACTTTCCCCTTTTCCTTACAATAACATCTTGCTCTCTGTTGATTAGGCAGTACGGCATACTGCCAATATTCTGGGAGTGTGACATAGTGGCCAAAAGCTTTAGAGTTAAATGACCTACATTGTTGTTCTTCATCTTCATAATGGAAGTTACAATATCCACTTTCTAAGGCTGTGGGGATTAAGGACATGATGAACATGAAGCACATGTTGAGTGATACATGGTAAATTATCAATTAATGTTACCTCTTGTTTGTGAGTGATAACAGATGAGAGTCACCAGAAACTGATAGCCATTTTTCCCCCATAATCGTTTGATGGAAAGTTTTGACTTAACTCTTGTTAGGATTCATTGTTGCTTAAATGGAAAATGATATCCCTAGAGGAAAGGCAATCTGAGAAATGGGGATGTATAGTACTGTTTAGAATCAATATAATTTATCTTTCTCCTTTGGTGCCTGATTATCCGGTGGTATTAGTAAAAGGAGAAACAGCTAATATAAAACCAACTAAAGAAAACACTGGTCCCTAGGACTATATGTCATTACCTGAAATGTAGTTTATTTAAAACTGATGTACACTAAATTGAATCATGTTTTACTCTGTTGACAGACTTTGTTATTTGAAGAAGAAAGTGGTAGGTAGAAGGTAAAACCAATTTGAAAGATGTCATCCAGCTCCGGCTTCTGCATCTGAGAGGAAATAAGGACAATGTATGGTAGGTTCAGAGATCAGACACAGATGCCAAGAGGAGGGAAAGTGAAGCCTAGGAAGAGAAGCTAAGGGGTGACTGTAAAGCCTGGAGTGAAGGTCGACAATAATGCTACGAACCGTGTGCAGCATGGCAGCTCTACGTGCGGGGAGGCCACACCGTACTAAGGCTGCTCCCTAGACACGAGGAAGTCCCCTCTCTGTACACGCATCTCCCTTTTCCCTTTCTCTCCCACTCTACCTTCCTCTTGGGGGCTGCTCTCTCCAGCATGTCTTGGTGGAAATAATGCAAAATTTGGAGCTAGAAGTTCTGAATATGAGGTTTCAGCAGATAATTACTAGTTGCATAAACTTGAGCCTGTTCTGAGCTTCATTTTAAGGAAAATAAATGAATGTTTCCTAATTTGTAAAAGGAAGATAATAATATCTGCTCACAGTGCTGCTGAAGATAAAATACAATGAGTTACAAAAATCACTTTGTAGCATGGAGAGTAAATGTGAATGTGTGTTTTTAGTATTATCAATATATTTCCTCAATCATTACATCTTTTCCTTTCTCTCTTACAATTCCAAGTAGCAGATAGCAGAGAAGAGAGAACAAAATTGCCTTCTTACCTTTCTTTAGAAGATAAGTTCTTATCTTTAAGAAAAGGCTTCATGATAGAAGAATAGATATTGGGTTCTGCTAGGTTTTATTTCAGTCTTAAGATTTCATGATAAATAAGCCTCCACATATTTCCTCTGTGGGGCTGCTTATTGCTTTTTTTCAGGGCCCAGAGAAATCACTATCCTCTTCTAAATCTATAGGTTGAGACCCTGAAAATATTTTAAAGAGAAAACTAAGAAAAGGAAGAATTTCAGAGGCATAATTATATTGGTATGGATTGTGCAGTGAGCCCATTCTAGGTTTACTACCACCAAATCTTGTTCAACATACGTAGATTATGTTACAAGTTAAGTCAAGTTGGTTGATCTATATGTAGTGAAATTCATCTATTAGGAGTACAATCCTATGAATTTGGACAAATCTATTCAGTTCTATAACCATCACCACAATCAAGATTTAGGATATTCCATCTGACACTAGAGTTTTAGTTTTTGCAAATATCATATAATAGAACCATAATTATTACATAGGTCCTCAATTTTCAACCTGTTCTACCTCGTGGCATACATAAACTAATTACTAAAATTCTGTGTCACACCAAAAAATATGTTTTTTGCTGATCTGACAAAAAATAAGTATAATTCTGACTTATTCACATCAAATGGCAATTGTTGTGTTGACTGGGTTTGTTCGTTTTGTTTTGTTTGACAGTTTAAGGGAAAAGAGGTCAGTGCCCCTGACTAAAGAGTCAGGTGTTGCATGTGTTAAAAATTCATACAGCACACCGGTTAAACATTGCTGATATAGGCTATGGAATCTGGTCTCTTTCACAGCATAATGCTTTTAAGATTAATTTATGTTGTTACATTTATCAGTAGTTTGGTTCCTTTTATCATTTAGTAATATTCCATTGTATAGCTGCATCATGATTTTTTAAATCTATTCACCAGTCAATGGATATTTGGGGTTTTCCAGTCCTTAGTTATCACAAATAGAGCGTGATAAACATTTTTGTCTGGGTTTTGTGTGGACATATGTCCCCATTTCTCTGGGTAAAGACCCCAGAGTGGGATTGCTGTATCATAGTTAAGTGTATACTTAAATTTATAAGAAATTATAACTTTATAAGAAACAGTACCCAAAATGATTAAACAATTTTTCACTTTTGCTATATATGAGTGTTCTACTTAGCATTCTTACCAGGACTTGATATTGTCTGTTTTTTAAAAATTTATTTTAGCTATTCTAATAGATGTGCAGTATTATCTTACTGTCATTTTAATTTGCATTTCCTTAATGATTAAGGATGTGGTGGATATTTTTAGTGCTTATTTGCAATCTGTATGTCTTCTTCGGTACTATGCCTGTTAAAATCTTTTGCCCTTTGGGCTGTCTTCTTATTATTGAATCTTTGGAGTTCTTTATATCTTCTGGGTCCTAGCCCTTTATCAGATATGTGCTTTGCAAATATTTTCTTCTACTCTGTGGCTTGACTTTTTTTTTTAAGTGTCCTTCAAAGAGCTCAAGTTTTAAATATCGATGAAGTCTGTTTTATCAATTTTTTAAATTTATGGTTCATGCTTTTGTATTCTATCTAAGAAATCTTGGCCTAACTCAAGGTCACAATGACTTTCTTTGCTGTTTCCTTCCAGAAGCTTGTAGAAAGTGAGGAATTTATAAAAACGCAAAGATGTATAAGAACACACACTATGAACCCGGAGGGTGTGACAGAGGCACGTGTCAGAGCCATGTGCCACGTGGAATGGGACGTTTCACTCTACACCCCTGAGAGAACGGGAGTGAAGAGGCGGGCGACTTCTTAGAATTACTGTATTTTGTTGTGAACAATGCACACCCATGTTTTTGTGTGTATCATACACAGGATTATTGTATACATTATTCTACCTGTGGTATGTAATCATACACTCACGTATAATGTGCATCCTTATTTTCCCTCAAAAATTTGGGCAAAAACATGTACATTTACACAGGAAAATACAGTATTCTGAAAATATCAACCACAAGAGCTTTCTGAAAGGTCTCAGGGACTCCTGGAAGTTCCTAGACCATATTTGAGAATCATGGATCTGAAATGTAAGGACAACCAAACACAAATTATGAGTGGCAAGATTAAATTTCAAGTGAAGTAAAATGCAAGGCCAAAATTTGTAAAAGATTGGCAAAGAGTCACTCAAAAGCAAATTTAAGCCTTAAAGTTAGTTATATTAATTAACCAATAAGAAAAGACTTCTCAGCATCCAAAAAAGAAAAGAATGACAATGAATAAACTTAAGTAGTGATAATTAAATAAATTAAAAAATCATAGAGAAGGAAATATAATAAAACATTTTGGAAAATCTAATGAAAATGGAGAGAAAATGCAAATACAATATTGTAAATAAAAGTGAATAGCAAAGAAGTGACATTTAAAAAAATCATATATATAAAATTTCCTTATTAATATGAAAATCTTAATGATGTAGACATTCTTTTAAAAATATTTTCTAAAATTACCAATGAAGAATAGAAAAGCAAAATATACCAATAAAAATTTTTTAAATATCATTCAATAAAAATCACTGGGACTAGATTTCATAGAAGTATATTTTTCAAACTCTCAAGGAAAAAATTACTTGTTTTCCATTTAAACCATTTTAGAGACCAGGAAAGATGGTTTAATTTTGTGAAGGTGACATAAAACTTATGCCAAACATAAAATAGAAAAAAAAACTGTACTCTTTTCCAAATGTTAAACAAAATACTCAAATGTCCTGTCAGAGTTTAGCAATTATTCTATATAAAAAGCATTCGGTATATTTAGCCAAATACATTTAATAAGCCATGGGTAAAACAAATCTTAAATTTGTTTAGTATAATGCATACTAAAATGCATTTAAGTCCCTGCATTCTATTGACCATATGAAACACCCTCCCTTATTTTTTCTACAGCACACTGTACACCTAATAGCTAAGAAATGTTTGGCCCCAAGTGTTCCCGGCACTGGGTGTTCTGTGTTCTCAGCTACTGAAGACTGGCAGATACCAATCTCCCTAATTAACATAGATGTTGAAATCTTAAATTAAAGGAGATCAAACTGACAGGGGCAGGGTATTCACAGGATCATTTATCTCCATCCTGTAGATTTTATCCTAAGAATGTAAGATTGATTTACTACTGTGAAACATATGAATATAAACACTAAAAGGTTAGATTTACAAATAGGATAATTTAAGCCAATGGCAAAATGGACTCTATTTAAACATATAAACACATCTATGAAAGTGACAAAGGTAGAGAAAGCCTGTTACAGGGCAGGGGAGATTGCTGGGAGGCAGGCTCCCTCAGACCCCCTGGCAGGAGTGTCACTTAGCACAATGTTCCAAGAGGGGGACAGTTTGGGGATTAATATGTGGAATTAAAATGTAATGTTTTAAAAATTAACATTCTTAGAAGGCTTAGATTCTATGAGAACTGATTGGGGAGGGGAGGAGAGAGGGGGAGGGAGAGGAGAAGAGGAAGAGAGAGAGCGAGTGAGCTAGTGAGCGTGAGCGCCATTTGACTAACATTGTCTTACACACTTTCTCTAGCTTTTAGAACAAGCCATCCTCCGCCCTGCCTTCCTCCCCAACTCTCACCTTCATAGCCAGAAGGCTTTAGTGTTAAGAAAAATAAAATTAAGTCTCCAACTAATAATCACTACTGAACCCCAAGTAAGAGGCATGTAAATGGTTATCTGCAATTGTGGGTTAAAATATCACTGAGTTCTCAGGCCGTATCAGGAAAACAATCTTTGGCTTGGTTGGCTGGGCTGCACTAGCCAGGTTTTCCTCGAACAGCAGTAACTCAAATTGCTCTATCATCCAGATTCCTGAGAACTGAAAAATGCTCATAGGAGAGGCCAGCAGCTTCTCTGAAAGTCCGGAGGAACAACTGAAGGGACAAGGGTGGTTCTTCATCAGAACTTTCTCCCTTTAGGATTTAATGCTAATGAAGTTTTGGAAATTTAAAAACATATGTTATCCATTAGCTTCCTGCCTCCAGAGTGTCAGCCAAAGCTGTAATGCAATAATTCCCCTGCAGTCCTGCAACCACAGTGCCATGCTAATGCACCTCCTGCACAATCACAAAGAACTCATAATGTGGGCAGTGGAGGGGCATGGATGTCTTTTACACCTATTTGTTACCTTCAAGTGCAGGAGAGACGCACCTGGACAACACAGGTGCTGTAACCCAAATCCCACCTACTCACAAAGACTTTCTCTGATTAGGTTATTTGAATAAAACATCATTTGGAATCTCACGTTATATACGGACACATGCTTATTTTAAAAATCTGGGTTTTGTGGAATATGCTATGTTTTAAAAGATTCACTACAGTTTATCCATTGCATATATTACTTTGCTTTTTTACAGACATCTGATAGCAACAGCAATGAGACTCCTGAGTAATATTTCATGTGTATTGAATAAAATGAGAATGTAGATAAATGTATAAGTACAAAAAATACTGTGAGCGTATGTTTTCATGTGTATATGTTTTAGCTATGTATGTATTTCCATGGCAGCAAATGGAGATGAAATAGAGCAATTAACAAAATTTGACAAATTAACTAACCCTTTGCTATTTTGAAATCTACCTGGAAATGTATTTAGATTCCTCCTCTTTCTACCACACTTGCAGCACTTGATGTTCATAGTAAAGGATATTCAGTTAAACACATTTCAAAGCAACTGTGTCACTACTATAGCAATCATGATTAATTTTTCAATTGGCCTTCATTTAAATATCTAGAGCAGTATTTTTTTAATGAGAAAGAATGTGGATGGGGAAGGTTTCTATTGCAAAAGCTCTATTAAAATAAAATATTCCAAAGAACACAATTTTAAGAATGTAGTTTCATGCTGCCAGTACCATTTAATAATGTCATTCGCACTAAGCTCAGTGGATGGGCAGCATCAGAATAGTGGCATGTACTAAAAGTCATTAACCAAATATTAAAAATATTCCATACTTTTAGGTATATAAATAATTTATAGTGTGCAACTGAAATCTGGATGAAAAGCAGGGAATGGCTGTGAAAAGTCTCTGGCCAGTGCAAAATGTAGGACCTGATTGCTTTTAATGAATTATCTGCAATTCATTCATGGCACATTGAATCAAATAATGCTAAAGGATTAAAATATGTACGTTTTAATGAAGGGTCACCAAAAATTCACTTGGACCAGTCACTTATCCATCTAGTGCTCAGTTTTACAATCTGTGAAATGGGCTTCTTTGGACCGTGGAATGCGAAGAGAAATGCAGACACACTCTGAGAGCACTGCTGTAACGGTGATGAAAAGCCAAAGACGGCGAAGTCGGCCATGGTCAGGCTCGCCACACAGCTTTGTTGTTAATGCTTATAAGGGTAAAGTCGTGGGATACTTAAAAATATATAGATAGATTTAAAAATATATATATGTATTTAATTAATTAATTTATTTATTTATTTAAAAGAGCTGAAGAGAGGGAGAAAGAGAGGGACAGAAACACCAGTGTGTGGTTGCCTTTTGTATGCCCCCTACTAGGGTCCTGGCCTGAAACCCAGGCGTGTGCCCTGACTGGGAATCAAACTGGTGACCCTTTAGTTCACAGGCTGGTACTCAATCCACTGAGCCACACCAGCCAGGTCAATCTTTAAAAATAAAATTATACTTTAAGGAAGTGCTTAGAGGAGTATGCTTGTGCTCTTTGCATATCTGTTACATTTTTTCTCTCTTAATTAACCTTTTACCCTTACTAATAATATTCATTTCTTTATAATTTTACTGTGTATATGTCCCATCACATACATCTCAGTTTTAATTCTTACTCATATCTTGCTCATTTTATAGAGTTCTTAGTTCAAATTTTTGAGAAAGGAAACTTAATGGCCCTGTTAATTGTCCACATCAAGCCATGGGTCATCTGTCATTAGCCAGCAGGAAGCTGGCTATTGCTGAGACAGAGCCACCCCTGGTTTGACCAGCTATGATCACCAGAGGTGAAAGGTTTGTATGATACAAAACATTGCTGACTAGGCAGCCAGAGACCCTAGGCACAGAAATTTCACTGATAAGAGCCTTTGGACTAGTAGGTACCGATAGATACCTTACGTTCATCCAGATATTCTAAATTATTTCTAGCTTCTTAAAAGTGACACAATCTTTCTTTCCTCTGCATCTTTGTTGGCATGGACTTTTCCTGTTCCATTTCTGTAATGGACCTTGAACCTGGCTCACTAAGTAAGCTTATTCCACTGAACTTCCAGTGTCCCTTCCAGTATGGAACTGTGCCTTGGCCCTCACTCAAGATGTTCCCTCTATGTGCTTTCAGTGAGTTGTGTTCACTGTGGGTTGGGGAGACAGAATCTTGACAGGTGGGATGAAGAAAATCAACGCAAGTGAAGTGGAAATACTTTCTTCAAGTTGGGTAAAAGCAGTCTCTCAACAACTTAATGCTACTATGCAGCTATTTCTCATGTTCTGATTCTACAGTATACAAAAACAAATAAATAAAGAAAACTGAAAGGAAGTTGAAAAGGTAAACTGGGGGTGTCTCTTTCATTAGTATACAAAGTGTAGAAAAGGTGACTAAGCTGAGAAAAAGAGGAAACCAAGACTTCTAACAAATAAGCAGCTGGGGAAACTTTGTTAGAAAGAGCTTCATACTGGAGAAGAAGAAACTGCTGAGAAGTGATTTTGACTTTCTGAGAGGGGAAGAAATAGTGAGAAAGCTCTTAAGTGCGCCCTACATTTCTTTTCCTTTCAAAGTATATCTAAATATAGCAAACATTATTTAAGTTCAATTATTTTTATAGTATATTATTTAGGAGCAAAAAGAAGAAAATGTTCACTTATCTCTATGTCAATGAAATTAGCCAGGAGTTTAAAGCATAACAGCCGGGGTCATGTGACTGACACGCTACTGCCACCTTTTGGAAGCTTGCCTATCTTGTGCGTTTGTCGTTCTGAGTTATTAAACTCAACCTAGAATCTGTAAAATTAAAGTATTTAGTAATAGTAATGTAAAACTGGGTAAAAGCAGTAATTAATTTGATAATGGAAAGGACCAGAATGTCATTTAGTTCTGAAAAAAAAAACATTACCTTTTATGTCTTAGAGGGCTGAATTAATTCAAACTTTAGGATTTATCTTTTATACAACCTCAAAAGCAATTTTCCTTACACATCTATTCATTTATCCACCATATATATGAGTGTTGATTATGTGTTAGATGTAAATGTAATGATGAGCAAGACAGAAGTCATGTTTTTCAGAAGCCTAAGCTAAAGACTAGTATTAACTTGTATTTTAAATATGAAGAAAGTTTTAGTTCTCATTTTTTAGATTGAGAAATATATAATTAGTCATTTTAATTATTTTACACAAATTTGAAAGGTTATTGTGAAAATTTGATACTTTATAAA
Source organism: Desmodus rotundus (assembly GCF_022682495.2). NCBI lineage: Eukaryota > Metazoa > Chordata > Mammalia > Chiroptera > Phyllostomidae > Desmodus > Desmodus rotundus. The sequence continues at coordinate 17,366,033 of NC_071395.1, forward strand.
ATACCTACTATAAGTACTTAACACATTGTAAATATTCATAAGTGGTATTTATTATCCTATGGTTTCTCCTAAAATATTTAATTTGGGATTACAGTGGTACTGGCAATAAGCAAATTGATATTAGTAATATAATTAACTAAAAATTTTAAGTTACTTAAGTCAGGGAGATAAGTATAATACACAGTGTGATATAATTTGTCTTGTGTATAAGAAAAACAATTTTTTCCAAGCTGATCATATATGCCACAAATTCTTTTTTAGAAGACATTGGAAAATAAACTATAAATACACAATATTTACTGTTCTAGAAAGACTTTATGAAAAGTGGCTTTTTATAAGCTGTTTAAGTAAAGGGAGGGAGAAAAGTAGATGAGTGTAGATGGGGGATGTTTTGCATTTAGAGTGCAGCTTGGGAGAAGGTTTGGCTGTGGGTGGAAGTGGAATGCAAATAGGAAGAAGGCTGTTTGCCCATGTGCTCAGAGACGCAGAGTGAGGCTCCACAGCAGAATAAAGGAATCGAAGGGGAATGGAGAACCAAGAAGCAGTGATCAAACAGGTTAATCTAATCCAAAGTATGATGGATGACCCCAAAGTGAAACAGTGCACTCCACTGCTAAAATAATGGCACAAGTAGAGGGAAGGAGGCTTCTGAAGTGAGACATTTCGCTGGTGGACTGTGAGAGTCATTTACTCACTAGAGATTAAAGGGAAAACAAAAATGAGATATTGCAAATGGTAGGAAAGTAGCGGTTTTAGGGAATGCTACCTGGAATTATAAGCAATTTACTTGCCTTTTTTTTAATTGTGATAAAATAGACATAAAATTTACCATCCTAACCATTTTGAAGCTTACTCTTTAGTAGTAAAAAGTATATTCACATTGCTATGAAAGGATCTCCAGAACTTTCTCATCTTGCAAAACTGAAACTCTATGCTCATTAAATAACTCCCCATTTCCGTCTTCCCCGGCCCCTGGCAATCACTTTGTTTCCATCAGTTTGACTTCTCTAGCTGTTGCTGCTATGTAAATAAGTTGTTTCTAAAGCAGACACACTAACATAGTTGTTCAAAGTTGTTCCTGGAATTCCTAATATCTTGAACTATGAGTACATTATGCAAACACTTGTAGTATTATTTGATCCATTTATTCCTAAATTCATCCTAGAAATATTTATTAAGTACCTTCTATGTGCCAGGTACTGTTCTAGCACAGGAAATATAGAAGTGGATAAGCAAAAGTTTCTGCTGTCATTGAGCTGACATCCCATTGGTGGTGAACAAGGAGTAGAAACTAAGAAGAAGTGAGTTATTAAACACACAAAAAGATACTTCTAGGTCATGATATGTGTGACACCGAAAATGAAATAGAATGATGTGACTAAAAAAAAAAGCCACAAGGTGGCATGAGGCTTGGGTGCTCATGAAAGACTCTTCTGGGGCAGTGGCTTTTGAGCTGAGACCCTAAGACAGGAAGTCAGCTGGGGGTGGGCATTGGGAACGGCTGAAGGAGGAACACATGCGAAGGTCTAGAGCACAAAGGAGCTCGGTGAGGTCTCTGGAACGGAAAGAGTGGGTGGAGCTACAGTGAGGTGAGAGAGGGCAGAATGGATGGAGATTCAGTTGGAGAGAAAGACAAGTCTTGATCATTGGGCCATAGCAGGGCACAGAATTTGGACTTGATTCTTAACCTAGTGGGAAGCCGTTTGCTGAAGAGCAACTTTTTTTTAAGATCAGAATATTTAATTTATTACAGTGATCATAGTGATATTAGAGAATGTCACCAAAGTATCAACTTTATTACCTAATAAAATTGATATTTATTAGAATGTAACTAAAATATCCACTTCATTGTTAATAAGACAAATATTAGAGAATGTGGGTTACTTCTGTGAACAAGTAGGATTCCAAATACTATCCACTACAGAATTAGAATTGCCCCCATCTCCAATCATAGGCAGCACTGGGCTGCACTGCCCACCCCTCTCCACCGGGGTCCTATCCCTATAAGACACACGGCAGAAAGCAGAAAGGGCATGCCAGAAGTTCAGATATCCCAAAGGATTCACTGGAAGATTTCGAAGCGACGCCATACAATTTCAGAAGTGCAGGAAAAGTTCCTGCGATCTTGTATTTCTTTCTGCTTCCTTACTCCCTTCCTTATCAAACATTCACTGAGAATCTATCATGCATCCATCACTGTTCTGGGTGGGGGATTCAAGCAAGAGATCCAGCTCTCAGAGATCTTCTAGTTTTGAAGTGGAGGTAACAAATCAGTGCTGGGGATGGTTTGAACCAGCAGAGTTTCTTTTAGGGTGACAATCCTTAAGAAAAATCCTTAAGAAAATGCTAGAATACGCTGTTTTTAATTCTAAAACACAAGGTTTCTTAGGGGTAGTAGAATGGGAAAGGTTTGGACAGAAGAGAAAAACGGACCCGGATAACACAATGTCAGGTATTTGGGGTTTTCATATTGGTTCCCAGGACTCAGAATAAAGTAGAGAGAGCAGTGGGAAGGGTTTTGGAGGTAGAGACCCAACATGGGAGCAGGGAGCAGGCAGCAGGTGGGGCTCTTGGGAGAGAAAGAGTCAACGAATGTTCCCATTGATGAAGTAGTGTTAAGGGATATGAATACAGTGTTATTACACTTCCTGCCAAGGGCTGCAATTATTCCCCCATTATTAATGAGTTATTCTGAAAAGCATGTTGTATAAAACAGACCTATATTCCTGGTAAGCTGGAAGAGTGCAGGAGAAAGGGAAATGTCTGTTATGGGGTAAAATGCTGGAAAGAGAAGGGGTAGCTCTAGGAGGATGGTGAAAAGGAGCAGAACATCTGAGTGGCAGGAACATCAACCCTTGGAAATGCAGGCAAATAACCAGGAGAGAGACTGCCTGCAGCTTACTATGTGAGCCATCTGATTTAAGGATTAAAGGGGAAAGTGATGATCCAGAGGGATTGAGGGCTTGGGGACTTTTGGGTGGTAAACATTTGAGTTACACAGAAAGTTGTAATATAGGATGATGAGTACAAGGACTTGGCGCAGAAGCCTGGGGTTTGGGAGTTTTCCTAAGGAGGGCTGTGGGAGTTGGTGTGAAGCTGAGGAAGGGATGAAGAAGGAGGATTCTCAGGCAAGAAAGGTGAAAAGCCCACAGCAGTTCAGGCCATTGCCAGTCTGTTCCTACTACCTGAGATACAGGACTAAAGGTAGTGGGGCTGAAAGGCTAGTGAGCATCTTAACAAACTAAAATATTGGATTGAATTTTCTCCAACTTTTTAATAAGAAAAAACCCATACATAAAAAGCTTGAAAGAATACCATAATAAAAACTACATACTGAGTACTTGGGTTAAAAAATTGTTGACATTTTATCAGTTTTATCTATCTTTCTAAATATCTATATTTAACCATTTGAAAGCAAGTTGCAGACCTCATGAAATTTGACTGCTAAGTGCTTCAGTATCTCCTAAAAGTACATTCTCCAATATAACTATCACTACTGATCACACCTAAGAAAACTATTAACAATGATTCCATAGATCATAATATCCAGCCCATATTCAAATTTTTTTATTTTGGTAAAATATTCATAATATAAGTAACATTAACCTTTTGACCACTTTCAGTGTATACAGTTCAGTGGCATTAATACATTTATGTTATTGCACAATCATCACCATCATCCATCCCTAGAATGTTTTCATCATCTCTTCAATGTTTGATTCACTGAATTTGAGATTAAATTTGTGGGAACGGTGCACGTAATCTTACACTTGGATCTAAAAAGCAACTTCATAAGCACAAGGCTGAGAAGATAGGGACAGATCTGTAGCATAAGCAATGTCAGTCAACAGTAAGTTCACAAAGTGTGAGTGCAAACTTGGGCTGCAAGCACAGTCCTGGAGTCAGGGAGGAGAGAGTTCGCTGTGCTCTGCCCTGCTCAGACCCTACTTGGAGAGCTGTGTCTAGCTCTGGGCTCCACAACATTGGGTAGTCAGGAACTATTATCAGGAAGGGATTTAAAAAGACATCATCTGAGAAAGCAAGAAAGAAATTGGATATTTGGAGCTTGTGAAAAAGCAAAAGTCAACACCTTGAGGAAGAGATGTCATTTTACCTGCCTTGGAATAGTTAAAGATCTGCCATCTGGAAGGTATATTTGTTCAGTCTGAGGAGCAGTTCATGGGATAAGAAGAAGAAAATACCATGGGAAAGGCTTCAGTTCAGTACAATAACTTAATAATAACGGCTAGAGTTGGGGTAGAAAGTGTTGCCTTGGGAAGTAGCTGGTCCCCTGTCACCCGGGGCATTCAGTGTAATACATGGTAGAGGAAATCCAGGCATTGAGTGGCTTTTTAGACTAAATAACTTGAGGGTCTCTTCTGACCCTGTTTTGCTTAGGATTCTTTTTATTGCATGTAACAGACCCCAACAGTACCTTCTTAGGCAAAAGAGGAACTTATTGAAAGAATGCTTGAGCTACTGCATAGGATCAGTGGGAGGGTTCACAGTGAAATTCAGGCAGGGCAGGGGACACTTTCTCTCTCTCTTTCTCTTTCTGTCTCTCCCTCTCCCTGCCTCTCTCCCTCTCTCTTTCTCTTTCTTTCCCACTTGCTCTTGCTCTGCTCTCTCACTCCTGCTCCACTCTCTCTCTAGCTCTGGCCTCAATTTCTTTCATTGATTCAGCTGTAGCCCAGTCAGAAAGAAAAAAAAAAAGGCTCTTCACTGTTTCTGAATCTTACGATGCCTGGTTGAAAAATCCTGGAGAAAGACTCTGTGTTACCACTCAACTCTGGCCAGAAAAAAATAATAATCAACTAATTTGCTTGAGCTATAAAATTGTGAGTTCTTTCAGGTAACAAAGGACCCTATGATGGGAGATTCGGGTGCTACAAAGGACAAAGGTGAGCATTAAAACCCTATCCTGCCTTAAATGACACGAATGGCCATTCCTGAAGAAAAACACCAATTGCAGAGTCCTCATGGCAACCTCAAGCCACCCTGAAGGAGAAAATGCTTGAAGGTCACCTGGCAGTGCCACGATGAATGTTGAGCATATTTGGGGCTGCTGGGAAATCCTTGATACCCACAGATGGGCCAGGAATGTAGCGAATAAAGTAAGGCTTTTCTTTTCTGAGAAGGCAGGAGAAAGCTGCGAGACAAGGGCAGTGGTGCATACCAGCTTAGGCTCTGCAAACATTTGTACTGTGGCTGAAAGTCAAGGGTGAGGCCTAGGACCCACTAGATGACTAGTCGCTAGATGAGATCCTAGAGACTTAGTAGAAAAGTCCATTCTCCCTTCACAGGCAAAAGACCTTTGAAGGTCTTCAAGTTGAAATAACAATTCAGTAGCAGAAATGATCCTTTGCATGGGGTCCCCTCGACCCTGATATTTCTTTCTTATACACACACACACCATCCTGCCTCTGAGAAATTACCTTATCTTTACAGAGGCCTGGGATGACTTCCTGTGGAGTATGGGCTGCAAAGGAGCCTGGCTTGCCTCTCTCTCTGTGGGGACAAATATCTCCAAGTGCCAGTTTAGGAGATCACTGCAAGGACACCAATCAAGGAAGTTTCCATTTTAATTTTTATACCAGTTATTTTTATATTTGATGAATATCATATGCATGCACAGTAATTTTGCTATGAAATTATTCATTTCTGGGGAAATTCTAAAAGTTGTAGCATGGAACTGAGAGAGAGCACATAAATGCACTACAAGTTCCTGGCAGCTAGGTACCCTCACTGTGTCACTGCCCACCTTTGACTTTCCAAGTCCTGTCTGTATCTTCCCTCCCCAGTCTAGGGCTGACCTGGAGCCAGGAGGGTTCACGACAGTGGCTGTTAGTACAGCCAGTCTGGCTTTTGTATACTCTTCTGTGGAAGGGGAAGTAGAATGATGGTGATGATGATGATGAAAATAGGTTGCCACTGCCAACCGGCAAGTGCAGGTGGGTCTGCTTTGTGATTCTGAGAACGTCGTTCAGAGAACGGAGGTAACTAATGAAATGAAAGCTAAAGCATGTGTATGCTGTGGCTTAAGGAGAATGTCAAATGTCTGAATGTTTCATTATATTTTATATTTCATAAGATGCTGCAGGGTACAGAATGAATAAAAAGTAATGGTTACAAAATGAAGGAGCAGAAGTGATGAGTTCTGAAATTGAAAATAATCATCACCCTTGGTTACTGTGGGTAAATAATACACTATAACAACCTTGGGAGGGAAAAGGCAATGCCTAACAAAAATCGCCCTGACATGGATTTCAATAGGTCTACAAAAAAAAAAAAAAAAAAACCCCACCACGAACAACAAAAACAATTAGGGCAACAGAGAGACAACAATATTTTATCTTCCTGAACACTAGAGCCAGAAGTAGAAAAGGGGTACCATTTCGAAGAATTTGCTACAGAATGTAATAGTGGCAGCAGTGACAACAAAAGCATGCTGACTTCACAATGAGTTATGGATAAGGCCTACGTCTATGACAAATGTGCCTCCTGTGAAAGCCACAGCACTTTAAAATATACTTTTTTCCTCCCTGCATCTCTTGATATGAAACGCACAAACTATTAAAGTCATATACATGTTTCATGCACAGAATAAATCAAGAGTGAGATCAGTAGGCTTGGGACCTGAAACACAGGCTGGTAAAGAGGACCTGCTGCCTTGTGGCAGAGCTGTCTGCTGGCCTCCAAAAATGTTGCGTCTGCATGTCTGCTTAGAGGGTAGGCTTCTAGAGGGTGGTAACATGTCTTTCTAACCTGGTCAGCAATGCAACCTGCAGATGACTACTGCAATGTGCTAACTGGGGCAAAATGTGGGAAGGCATCACAATTTTTCCCCCATAAAAAATGTGTAATTTAAGCACAAAAGGCTCCTTGGCCAAACAGAGCACCCTATGTGTGAAGAGTATTGCCACAGGTACCTCAGGGAGGATAACACAGACGGTGTGCAATTTGTTAGGGCAGTATCTTCCACATTTTCTGACTGTAACCTACACTTAGCACATTTGATACCAAGATGCATCACAGACACACACACATAACACACTTGAATCAAGATTTCATGAAACAATAATTATACTATGTACAATGCTCCTTAATTTTTTCATTCCATTTCTTCCATGCTTCCCCCCTCCCCTCCTGTCTCCTCCTTCCTTCTCTCCCTCCCCCCTTCCTTCCTTCTATCCTTCCTTCTTTCCTTCCTTTTCTGCTTTATATGACAATGGTTGTGGCTCACTGTTTGAACCACTCTAAATTAGAGATATAGCAGTGCTTCTGTCCTCCCCCACCAGCAGGCTCACTGTAAGCTCTAGGAGGGTAGAGACATCCCCAACACCTAGCACAGGGTTCAGTGCATCATAAACACTACATAAATGTTATTTATTATCAATGCCACCTAATTATTGACCTTGGGCAAGTCACTAACTGCTCTGTACCTCCATTTTCTCATTTGTAAAGAGATACTAACAATATGTGAGCATGAAAGGGTTTAGAATAGTGCTTGGATAGTCAGAATAGTTAGCCATTACTTTTACTGATCATGTTATGATTAAAGACTCAGTGGCAAATGCTGTCAAGTACAGGCAATTTACTTGGCCATTCTCTCATTCATTCATCTCTGCAGCGCCTCCTAAGTTCTCTGAGACAAAATGCACATCATATGCGACATGAGAAAGGAGAAAGAGAAGGATTTTGAGTTCCCATACAACTACTTTCTTTTGGAAGCCTTCTCCTCAGTGCTGTGGGTGAGTTGGAGTCATCCTTAGAGATCAGAGCTCTAAACTTGTTAAAGGTCAAGGAAATGTGGTCAGAGATAGTTTGTCTGAAAAGCAGGAACAAAACAGAGCCCAGGCCAAATAGACACATCCTAGACAAAGGAGTGTTGAGTGAATAAGAATTTACAAATGAATGAGGTTCTGAACCTGGTGTTGTCAGGGATCCAGGCAGAAAGGGCAGTGACTAATTTCCCAGGGTGAGTTTTAGTTGCTCAATTGCCACTTTTGAGGGCGTGAGGTTACCCCAGTTTTGTCTCAAACCTCATTTTTGGAACCCAGCTTTGAAAAGGGTGGCATTATAGCCACCAAGTTCAGAAGCTAGTGGCTCTTTCTTCATGCAAAATTCCATTCTTCATTAATTACAACTTGTTTACTGAAATTTTCTTTTCCAATTTATATCCTCAGTGGAGTGAAGCATATTTATCACACCTCCCGTCTGGTTCTCCAAGATGAGAATTGAAAAGCAATTTATTCTTGTTCGTCTTGGAGGAGAGCAAGGGCTATCTACCTATTGCTCTAGTTTGGTATCACAGGAAAAGCAGCTCCACACGGTCTATTTCTGAAGCCATTGGTTGAGGTGTTCTTAATTTATAAACTGGGCCACGTGCAGGATGAGAAACCCTTGCTTGAAGCAACATGAGGGAATTTCTTTTCTAGGTATAGTTTTGTTACAAACTTTTCACCCTACTCTGCCTATTTTGTAAAGTTTGCTGACCTTCTTTCCTGATGGATCCACGGCCCATCCTAAATTATTCTTCCCTAACTGGAGAAGAACAAGTCTCTCCCTACTGGGAACTGTAAGGTTAAAGACGCTTTGATATGAAGGACTGCCATTATATGGTGTCCTCTATACACCAGAGAGCTCAGATACTATTAAACCCCCTTCACCATTTCCTGGGCTGCTTCCATGCAACTTTCCCCATTCTTATCAAACCACCAAATATCCATACACATGCATGTACATATTCAAAATATTTAACCTGGTCCACCATGGACCATCAACACTGGCTCTATCAAACCCTTTTGTATTAACTAATAGCCTTGCTCACCAGTGCTTCATATTAGCATTCCAAATCTTACATATCTTGGAAAAAAGTTTTCTTATGTGAGACAAGTATTCCCTACTGGTAAGAATGGGAGGTTTGGAACCAGGATGACTGAACTGTCCTTCGAGTTGCACGTTTAGTCCTAACACTTTGCTTTCTGCTGGGGCCACTCCTCCCTTCACTGGGAACTCCTGGACTACCCTCTGCATTGTAAACCTCTTTTTTCTCCACTGCTCATTGTTACTGCCTGCAACTTTATTCTCTTAGTTTCTCTGAGATGGTTTTACCTGTAAAGTGTCCTTGCCTCCTTCACTCTCCCTTTTTCTGTTAACCTTCAGAATACTACCAAACAAAGTTGGGTGCAAATATGTAAGTCTACTGAAGGGCTTGGGTAATTAAAGAACACAGCAGCGACCCAGGGAGACTATGAGCCATTCTCCTTTAAATATTTATCACAACCCTACCCATTATCTAAGGCAAAAACACTCAAGAGTTAAACCCTTCAGAAGGAGCTCTCTTTGGCAGGGCTTTGCAACATTTTAGGCCAGATAACCCTTTGTTGTGTGGGCTGTCCTGTGCATTGTGGAATATTTAGTAGCATCCCTGGCCACTACCCACTAGATATCAGTAACACTTCCCCAGTCACAACAGACAAAAATGTTTCCAAACATCACCAAAGGTACCTGGGCAGACGATTATCACCGCTGGTTGAGAACCACTGCTCTTTAGAGACTTACTCTTCCAAACATGCTCTGCAAACTGGCAGCACCAGCATTACCTAGGACCTTGTGAGAAATGCAAAATCTCTGGCTGTGTCCAGAACACACTTAATTAGAATCTGCATTTTGACAAGCTCATCTTATAGGCACCTTAAATGTTTTAAAGCCCTGCCTTGGAGAAACTTCCCATTTGCTACCTTTTCTCCTCTGTTAACAGATCTCTCTCAGAGCTCCTAATCTTTCCTGACAAAATTTCCACCCTTGTGGAAATTCCTCAAGTTGCACATAGATATCTATGTTGACTTGGGAGCCATAACCTTCTGCCTGCCTTCCAGCTGTTCCTTTCCAGAATCCTGAGTTATTTAGGCTGTAACAGTGCTCCAGAGGTTCTAGAATAATATTCCAGAAGACAAGCCTGGACTAGGGAGGGGAGAGGGATATGATGGGTAGGTCTTTAAGTTCATAAGAATAGCTGAGATGGGAACTGACACTCCACATCTGTCCTCTTTGATGTTTGCTTGCTTCTGGGATTTACAATTAAGACTAAGCTGATTTGGTAGTTAAGGCTATCATCCTTCATTAACCAATACTGCCCTTGGTCACTCACGAGATTCAGGATCGAACTGGCACTGGGAAAGGTTGCCATTCTTTTACCAATGACTCTTCTCATTTCCAGAAATCTTTAGGAGTTGGAGTCCAATACTGGTGCTTTCCAATGAATTAATTTAAACACTTGAATATGTACCAGCAGCGCTAATATACCTGCCTTATTTTGGCCCCTAATGTCCAATTTCCTTTGAAAATTATTGCTTAGTCATGTATTTAATGTTACTGAAATTTGGAACTGGGGCATAATGTCTACAGTCTTTCATATACTCTTTGCATCTTAATTCATAGGTGGTTATTTTGTAATTAAGGAAACTAGTGGAATCTATACACACAAGCATCAGTCACTGGGAGCCTGCAAACTGGGAGCTGTGTAATTATAGACCCAGCACGGCTGGGTGTAGGGTGAAGGAAGAAGATGCCTAGGGCACATATACTCTCTCCTAGGCTCCTGCAAGTACAGGTGGTCCCTCACTTACTATGGTTCGACTTAGGGTTTTTCAACTTTGCAATGGCGCGAAAGCAACATGCATTCAGTATGAACCATACTTTTTTGAATTTTGATTTTTTTTTCCTGGGCCAGCTATATGTGGTGCAATACTCTGTCAGTGATGTTGGGCAGAGGCAGTGAGTCCCAGCTCCCAGTCAGCCACATGACCACGAGGGGAAACCACTGAAATGCAATGGTATAGTATTAAATGCATTTTTGACATCACATTTTCAACGCATGATGTGTTTATCAGGATGTAACCTCTTCACAAATTGAGGAACATCTGTATCTCTATTCTGTCTGTGGTCTGTCTTCTTCCAGAGCCGTGAATAACAACTCATTTCTCTACTGTTGCAAGATTCATACTGTATTTTTGTTCCCTACACCATTTTTCTAATCTTAACCATGAGTCTTTTTATTCCATGAAGCTTCCTGTCTCCAATGGACATAACTCCAGTAACCTGAAGATTAGGAAAGAGGACCAGAGGTAGTTTCTGTCTCCTGTTTAGATTAACCCTGACTGATTCCATCTCCAGTCCAAAAAGGAGATCTACTGAAACCGGAGCCTACTCTACTTTCAGAAGTCATCTGCAGGGGATACTGAGCATTTATAGGGGTCCTCATCCTTTTCCTTGTACATTGACTAGAAATGACCTTCCCTGCATGGAACTACTTGGAAGTTACAAGGGCTTCACTAAAAGGTGACATTCAGTGCTATCTTTGTTACTTTAGCTTGTGTTTCTTGGTCTATGCCTTGCCCCCTTCTCTAGTTCTCACTGTAGTATAGCTACTACCAATCTGTTTGGACCCTATTTCCCTCCTTTTTGTTTAAGCCTAAGTTATATGTAAACATAATATACTTTATATGTAAATTTAGGAACATACATATATGGGCAAAAGTAGGTTTACAGTTACATTGTGACGTTCTTTTGAGTTAATAAAGCTATTGTAATAATCATAACCTGCCTGTCTCTTTCCATAAGAACAAATGTAAACCTACTTTTGCCCACTCCTGTGTGTGTGTGTGTGTGTGTGTGTGTGTGTGTGTCGGATCTCCCTGGAGAAAAGTACAGATGATTAACTTTTTTGCTTTTAATTTTGTTTGTTTTTTGACCAAATTGAGTCACTGGATTTGACTTTGTCCATGGCTTTCAACTCTCGATGTAGAGTCTTTCTGAGTAAGTTCTTGCTTATACCCAGTATTAATGCTTTTGTGACTAGCTGTTCTAAGATTGATAGCAACCATATTGCTTATGGGGCTTAATGGGAAAATACTAGATTTTTCCATTTTTCACCTATGATTTTCCTGTCAGCTAGGTCAAAAGGCCACCTGATTTATAGTAAGAGTTGCTGGATACTAACTTCCACAGGACTGTGATTGAACTGATTGGCTTGAAAATATACATTGGTTTTACTATGCCTTTATTTCTGAGTTTGACCAGAGCTGAAAGGGGACATGAATACATTTTAGTTTGCATATTTAGAAAATAGGTCTCTAGTACTCACTATGCATGTTTATGAAAAACAAACTATATATTAGCATTTTAGCCAATGGTCTTGGCCCAAATTTGTAGCAGTAAAATACTGCAACACTGATTTATGATTGATAAAACCTTTATAAATGGATCTTATGCTTCCCAATATGATTTTGGCAAGTATATCTTAACTATTTCATTTTTCTGCCAATAAAATTGGCATAGAATTATATCTTAGGGTCCATACATTGGCTGCACATATATTAAATCCACAGTATTTTTACTAACGATAGGCACATTGAGGTCTGAGAGTTGACAAGTATTTAAAATCACATACTAATGTTAACATAGCTGATTAGGTAAATGTTTGATTTACCAAAGTGGCTTTCACAATCTCCTATGCTTCTTATCCTAAACTTTTCATTTGTATGTTCATTTGTACTTTGAGGGCTCTGTATCTCAAGATTTTAAAGTATCCTATGTTACCTATCAGTCCAGGAAAAGATAAACATACCATGTAGATTTGACCCAAATATCCTATAGGAAGACTTTTTATTTAAGGTAGTGGTCATTTCTAGATTGTAAATGAAGTAAAATAGAGGCAGAATTTATTTTTTCCATCTTTGTGGTCAGCAGCTTCATTTACCGATTTTGCTTTTTAGTTATACTTTAGTGCGGAAAAAACATGAAAAGCTCCATGTCAAATAAAAAAAGCCTGAAAAATGATGTCTTCTTGCTTATGCATCAGTGCTATTATGAAACACAATTCCTGTGTTTTGAAAAACAGTACAGTTTGTTATGAAAGTGAGTTTCCCCAGCGAGTGCCACATGACTGCAGGCTATTAATTGTTTAGTTTTATGGTTATCTTTGTTCAGAACACTAGTGTTCTGAGGTCCTGTGGAACTTTTCTCCTGTGCGATCCTGTCGAGTTTTGATTAAGCATCATTATATACAGTTCATTAACAATGTATCTTAAAATGAGTTTTTGATTGAACATTTTTATTGGTCATTTACTATAATTGATGGATTCTGTTGGAATTCTACATAGAAAATTTGCCAGCATAGTTACAGTATTTTTCATTATGTATCATTATTTCTTTTTCCCCTAAAAGAACCCAAGTTTCTCTTAAAAAATTAACTTTTGAAAATTAGATATTGATCTATTGCCAATGCAATTGCTCCTTCCATAGTTCAATTAGGAGAGAGACAGAAACTGGTAACATTGAATAGGAATAAGAAAAATTTGGGACATTAAATAATCCCGTTAACATCGCCCTTCTTTCTCTAGTGCCCAATCACTCTTTAGGACAGTAACTGAACTCTTGCTGGTTGATGAGTGTCCTTTTAATGCATTATTAAACGTGATTTGCTTCATGGGATTCTCTAATTTTATAATATTAATCATAATGTTTACCACTTCTGTTCTTACCTTAATCAAAAGGTGAAAAATGATTTGGCAATGGGTCAACTAATTACTTTTTATAATGCCCTTATATTTAACAAAGAGCTAAAAACCTCTCAGAAATTATTCAATGTGTTAGTAAAAACAGCCCTGGAATCTTTTGAGAGTGAATTTCTTGTCATTAAAGGGGGTCAAGCAAATTCTTGACAGCTACTCATTGGAAAGAAGACAATGAGAAAATAGATCATCTTTACTGTCTCTTCAAACTCTAACTTTTATAAATCACTCCTGTAATATAGCATAAGACAGAGGACAAGGTAGAAAAAGAACTGGAGAAGTTTTAAAACTGATACTGTTTGGCCTCCAGCAAGTTACTTAACTTCTCTAGGTTTTAGTTATAATGTGATAATAAGGACACTGGATTAGCTGATATTAAAGGTTCCTTTCCACTGGAGTGGTTCATAATTCTTTATTTTCCTAATTGCCGAGGAGTAACTAGAAGTCCTCCAAGAACCTACTCTTTATTTAGGAAACACCAGACACTTTGGGGGATACAGCCCACTGACAAATATTGGCAAATTTATAAAATCTGAAGAACTTAGAAGTGCATTGCCATCTATTATATTAGTTATATATTCTTATCTAGTCTAACTTTCTGTATAGCTTTACTCCTACTGAAAATGTGAAAAAAATAAAGAAAAATTTTTTCTCTATAATTCTCTATGTTTTTTCTTTGAATAGCAATTACTGCTGCCACTGGAAACTTCCCTGAATCAGAACACACTTTGTCACTGTCATCACAGAGAAAGGGTCAAATTAAAATTTTAGTTGTTGAGCTTTGGTTATTTTTCAGGAAATGAAGAGCTACTCATTGCTTATTTTTCTAAATCTCATTTATTATCATTACCCTTCCTCTTGTATCTGCTTTCCCCTTCCTCCCCTGGGCAGAATATAAGGATATACATATAATATATCAGCTCATAAGTATACTTCTAACACTGGGGCAATCATAGGGTGGGACATTTAGAAGTTAGTTAACCACCCAGAAATTTGGGGGACCAAAAGTGCTCCATCTTCTAAAACTTCAAATAAAAGAACCCCTAAAAATGTTCATTATTTTGTCTACTAAACAATGCTCTTTTGACTTTTTCTCTCTCTTATCTTACTCCTTTAAACTGCAGGCTGCCACTAAAGGAAGGAAAATGTGCCAGGAATTTAATAGATTATAATTAATTTGGTCACTGTTCACTCTACTGAGTGAATCACACTTTCTCTTTAAATTGTATCTCAGAACTTATTGATTGTTAACTCAAGTGTTGGCCAAGTAGGACACTTTCCCCCTGTTCTTGCCTTGATTCTCTTGTGACTTAAGTGGGGGAAAAATCATGGAAAAATGTTGTGTGAAGAGACTTAATCCATTGTTGCATCAGGTTCATAGGGCAAGTTTAAGACTATATGTGAAGTTCATTCACATGACATTTTTATTTATTTCACATATATGAAATGAATGAGCAAAGTAGCTTTGTATTTAATATTTTAACTACGTGAAGGAGAATCACTTTTTCTGCTTACACGTAAAACAAGAAGATAGATGCATTTTATCACCCATTTTATTAAGGGTTAATATCTACTGAAATTAGAAGAATTTGCTACCTCATAGTATAGCTCTACATATTTGGATAAAATAAATATGTTCTGGAGTCAACATGTCATCTTGAACACCAACTAACCATCCTGTTAATGGTGTTCTTAGCCAGAAGGGTGAAATATAGGCAAGTGCAGTACTATGCATCATCTATACTTAATATTGAAAAACAGCTTAGCATATGTACATCCTATGGGTTGTCAGGTAGTATTGTAATCTGTAGAGAAAACAGAGTATGAAAATAGATTTCAATGATCCAACCTGGGAATAAGATGGGAAGACCAAAGCATCTCATCTCTGTGCTAGCAATAAGGTATTCTGGGAAAAGCATAGAATTTGGTGGTTAATACTCATGACCTCTAGTCTTTGGTCTCTCTTTACTACTTGCGTTACCTGGGCAAAGTAATTCATCTCTATCAGATTAACTTTCTCAGCATATGGACAAAGAAATGAGACATCCTCAGAAATCCCTGGCACACTGCCTAGTATACAGCAGGTACGCCTGAAGTGGTCATGGGTTCTGAATCTTTTTCAGTTTCCTCATCCATGAAGCGAGGCATTTCTATAACACAATAGTTTTCAAGTTTTTTTTTAAAGCATTAGAACCCATTGTATGACAGCAACACATTTTACATGCGATCCCAATATATTAAATGGATAAAAGCTAAACTGTTCTGACTGAAGTGAAAGCAGAAAGTCATTTCTGCTTTCCTGGTCATTTTTGTTAATCACGTCAAAGGTTTAACAGTCATTCAAACTTTCAACCAATGCATGTGCATGAATGTGTTCTTGTACCTGTGTGTGCCATACACACACACACAATCACAAACTTTTTGAAGCACCTTAAAATCATTAACTATTTCTTGGGCCAATACATATCCTATGTAGATTACACATGATGATGATCTTTAGAGTTCTACCTGCTATTTCCTCAGGGAAATTCCCCTGACAATTCCAGGTGAAAAGGGGGTAACACTGATGTGGTGAATGATAACGATCCTTTGGAATTGTGTTGGAGATCACACTTTTGTAAGCGATGGCTGGCACACCCAGCTGCAGAAAAGCCTGATTCAGGCAGAATGCTATAATGGATGTCATCTATCTGTTCTGCTGACTGTGGGTGCTGGAATTTTTACTAAAATTATCATTTGGGGCCCACTCAGTTCAGATATCTATTTTTAACAATACACAACATTTTTCTTTTAATTCAAGACTATACAAGAGCAAAAGAAATGTTTGATTTTTTTCTAAACCAGAGTATCTTAATAACTATACACACATGACTAAATATTTAACTTACTCATACAATGACTATACCTACCAGTATGATGTGGTTGGGAGAGGCTTCAGAGTCAGACTAAATTAATTTTAAATCCAGCTCTTTGACTTGCTGGTCTTGTAAACTTGAACAATTATTTTACTCTTGTTAAGCCACAATTTCATTAGTGAAATGAAAATGATCATTCATTCCTTATTTGGGTTGCTATGAGAGTTAAAAGAAAAAAAAAACCCAAACTATTCTAAAGCCTAGGGTTGGACCCAGAATATAGTAGATGCCTGATAACTAGTCACTCCTTTTTCTCTTAAAATGTGGATTGGTGCTGATGTTCAATGAAATACTGGTAAAACTTGAGAACAAAGTTTTTGCCTAAGGAGAAGCACCTGTACAGCTTGGTTCCTTATCTTATTTTTTTTCTTTTTCTAACTCTGTGTTATTTACTGCTTATCTTTAGAGTTATGAGAGGACTTGGGGTTTTTATGCTAATTTACAGAGATTCTCAGGTTCTCTGTCGTTAGTTGTTAAATGTTTACACATGAAAAGAGATAAGGAAGTGAATGTCTGCACTAACTGTATGCCTGTAATCCTATGCGCTACGGTAGGCACCACAGATCTACGCAAAGTTAGAACAAGAAATCAGCTCTGCTTCAAAATGCGCTACACAAACTACCTGCTACTGTCGTTGGTTTACATAGGAATCTCTCTCTCTCCTATTAGGTATTTCTCAGGTAGTAATGACTTAACTTTATATATTACATGAAAATATTTGCTATTTTCTGCAGATAGCACTAACTGTAGAATTAAATTCTCATAAATCTAATGTGTGGACACTTGGGGATCTTGTTACAATGCAGGCTTTGATTCAGGAAGTACTGTGTTGGCCTGGAGACTCTGCGTTTCTGATAAGTACCATGATGGTGCTTGTGCTGCTGATGTGCAGACCACAATTTGGTAGCAAGGTTCCAGATACATCCTAGGTCACCCTGTCAGTCATCCATTCTTGTTCCTCCACCATCTCCTGTGCCCATCCACTTAGCTAAATAAGCAGATTTAGGTTTTGTTTTTGTTTTTGTTTACTTATGTATTCCATGCCAGCCATGTTTGAAATAAAACAGATCCAAGAAAACCCTACTGCCAACTTGGAAATTTTTAGCTGTTTATCTCCTAAAAGTTATCTTCTAAAAGAAAAAAAAGCAAACATAACTTATCAATTTAAAATGATGACCTAGTTTTATATGACAGCCTTCTTTGAGAATTTAATATTTTTTGACCATCTTGCAGGTTGATTTTCTAACCGCAAAGAAAGTAAAAATCCCTCATGGAAAAAACCCACTCTTATGACTTTGAAAACTATAAAAATAACACTGGCATGTGACTGAGGCCATCCCCCCCGCAGGCCAAGCATTTATAATAACACACACTCTTCCTCACCAACTTCCATTCAACAGAGAGATGTCTGTAAGTCCTGTCCAATCAATGAGAATGGTGCATGTATAAAATGGATCTCCACTAAATTATTAACTTGTCAGTAGCCACATTAAAGGCATATCAGACAACATGTTGGGCTTTCCTCTCACCCCAAAATCCCTAAGAAGGATATTTAGAAGTGCTGTCATAAACTTCATGATTTTAAGAGATGATTCTTAAGAAAACTGTGGGCCAAGCATTTAGAATATATTATCGCTTTAAACACAGATTTTCATTGACAACATTCTGTGGGCATCCATTTAATATTAATATTAAGCCAAGGAAATAATGGTCCTTGTTTCTTTCCTTTAAAATGACAGGAATAGTGGGTACTTGTTCCTTCTGAAAAACAGGAAATATCTAAGCCAGCAGCATTCACACTGGTGTCATTACTTGCATTACTTCAGTTACTGATTGAACCTTGCCAAATTCTCCATGATGCATCTGTCTACCAGAGAGGAGGCTTGTGTGCGAGACTGACTTGTAAAGGTTATCTCAGGATCGATGATTTGCAGCTCTCTGCCTTTTAAAAAAGTCTTCAAAGGCTGGGAAACCAGGTACTCACTGAAGCACAGAAAATGAGGCATCTGGCTATAACTTTCTGAAATTGGTAATGTAATATTTTTATATAATCAGTACAGAATTTGGACTTAATTCTTTAGGATGGATGCACAAATCAAATAGGCACTCATCAGTACTGTTTTCTGTCACCTTGAAACAAATAAAGCCTAAGAATTGTTTAGGATTAGGACTCAGGAGTCCCTAGGAGTTTCCTAGAATCCTTAAGTTCTTGCTTACTAGGTACAAGGTGGGAGGGGTGTGCGAAATATCTCAGAAAGACTTCTTGTCTGTACTCTTACCAACATTTGAATGTGTTTTATTTTGTCCCTTTTGCTGAATCTAGACTGATAATACCCCCAAAGCTCTTGTTCTGGGGTCTGTACATTTAGAGACACAAGGAAAGGAATTGCTGAGGCCTCGGTTTGTTTTACTGATCTGCAGAGTGCTGCAGGGAGTCCCACGATCAATAAAGTACTGGCTTCCTTCCTTTCACCTCTTCCTTGCCAGTTTCTGCTGTCCCAAATTTGCCTTTTTCCTTTTCTTGGGTATCAGTACCATAGGAATCTGATCTCTCTTTTAGTCTCTCTCGGTGAAGAAAATAACCCTAACTGATGAATAATTATATCAGGATTTTACAAGTAATGCATTTCAAGGTAGATGAAAGGAGTGCCAAATTCATATGACTACCTCTAGGTTCAACTTTCCTGTGTCTGCCTTTACCTGTAATATGGTGAAAAGGTGCAGAGCTTTCAGCTTCAATAGACACATTTGGCTATTGTGTTTCTGGCCTTGGCAGAGGCTTGAGCATTAGTCTGTGTAGCACTGTCCATACCCAGTATATTTCTTTCTCTATTCCTTTTCCCCAATCCCATTTGCATGTGTGTGTAGGTGTTTGTGCACCCATGTGTAAGCAAACACACACACACCATGGACAGCATCTGTATGGAAAATAGGAGAATATTTTTTAAACAGAAATGATAAATCTCAGATGAAGATAAAATGTCTAGCCTCAGGCCAACACAGACACACTGATAATTCAGTTCTACCTAAGATCCTGGTCCCCCTCTCTAGAAAAGCACCTTACTTTGGAAAAGCCTTTCATCAGATCAACAGCTAGGTAGGCAATAGGTGACAGAGACCCTCCCTGCACAAAGAAGGTATTCTGAACAAACTGCCTTTCATCTCCCCAAGCCCAGGGGTGAGTTTCTTCCTCCCTCCCTCCATCTCTCCCTCCTTCCTTCCTTTCACTCTGCTGTAAGAAGACCCAGAGCAAGAATGAAGTTATTCAGATGCAGTTCTATATTTTCACTTAAGAAGAGGTCTTTATATTGCCCTGAATCTTTCTCCTGTCCTTATTCCCTCAACTAATACAGAAAAGCACAAAGTGAAACAATAGGTTATAGTAAAAGGAGGTTTGGATAAAGTCATCTTCCTAGGTAAAAGAAATACAAGATTATGTTATTTCCACTGCTGCAAACTACTCCTACCCCTCAAGAATAATTTACTACTGCTGCAGTCAGCTAAGGTTTCCAGAATTCATTCTGAGAACTGTTGTGACCAGTGTCCAAGGGGACTCTCTCCTCTGCAACTCTGTGCCTCCTTTCTAGACTCTGGTGTCACCTCAGGGGAGTGGCTATTCCTTCTACCTGGGAAGAAACACAGTCAATCTTCATACCCACCCAGAGGGGTCTTTTACATTAGAAGCAACATTTTTTTCAATGACCTATGAGTGGCATATGTAAATTGGAGAATGGCTAGAAGCAAGGCAGAATGAACAAGGTAGTCCCTTACTTGGTTGCTCATTTCTCTCTACAGGGCGTTTAAAGAAAAACTCAGCAGTCTTTCAGATTGGTCCGGAAACTCCCTGAAAGTAAACAGGTATGGAGTTGCTCCATTTTAACTTCTGATATTGGACCCACACAAGAAGTGCTCCTGATTCACAAGCTACACTCCAGTCTCCTGTTCAGCCCTCCCCCATGCCTGACAGTCCCTATCCTGTACTGAGGAACCATCTGTCTTCACAGCTCGCCCACACAAGGATGGAGCTGCCGTTGATGCCACAGCCAGGACTGCGGCAACAGGCCCTGATGCCAGACGACACAGGTGCTTGAGGGCATTGAGAGTCACCAAGGAGACTCGGAGAAGACATTATGGGGATGGTATGCATCGGAAGGTATCACAATCCTGTCCCAGTTTAAGGAAATCTGAGCCAAATGATGGACACTAATTCCCAAAATGTGTTCATCACGTTGATAGAGATATTAATAAATTTAGTATCAGTCACCATTCACTGAAAACTTTTCATAAGTGCTCACTGCAAACCACCAGACTTCAGGGCTTTTTTTTGACTTCTGGAATTAAGACAGAATGTGTCTTCTGGTGGCCAATGTCTCTAACTCTAGGGTTCAAAGTATAATTAGAAAAAGGTACAGAAATATTCCAAATATTTTCTCTCCAGGTGACACAACCATTCAGATGCCAAGAACCCACTTCCCAGACACTAAGATTTTGTTGCGTGTTATACTGAACTATCTCAAGCAATTCAATCTATTTAGTACTTTTTGTTTTTAGAAAATGGAGACAATATTCTCTATTGGTCTAGGAGAAGTCAAGCAACAAATAACTAATGAAGTTATATAACAAAAACTTGATTCTTTAACTTCATGTCCTAATGATGACTCAAACTGATGAGAAAACAGCATAATCCTTATCCTTCATTTTCTTCTTCAGTCTAATATACAATACACCCCTATGGAGTCCTGCTGATCCTTTGAGTCCATCTCCTTCACTTCACTCTCATTGTGTAATCTCAGTTCTAAGCCTCATCGTATCTGCATGATGCTTTAACAGAATCTTAATTTACGTCTCTATCTCCAGTCTCTCTCTAAGCTCATCAAACAATCCAGAAGATTTGCTCTAAACTGCGTTCTTTCACTTGTTCCTGGTTTCTTTCTTTCCTTAGCACTTACTGGCTTCAAATTTACTATATACTTTTCGTATTTATCTTGCTTGTTGTCTATCATCCCCCATTTGACTTATCAGCTCCATAAAATCAGGAGTTCTTACCTGTTTCTTTATGGCTAGAATGCTGAGCCTAGAACAGGCCTGGCATATGCTAAGGTGCTTAATAAATACATTTGAATGTCTGATGTATCTTGTTTAAAAAGTCTACCTTGCATTTTTGTTTCTTTCAGGAAGAAATACAAACACCTTCACATGGGATTTAAGAACTTTGCATACTGGTTTCAACCTGGCTTTTCATCTCATATCCTTGCATCTTTCTCTGCACAAACTTCCTACTCAAGTAACCCGAATATCTTGTCATTCCATAAGATTGCCATGTTTTGTTTATGCATCTCTGTATCACCTGCAAATCCCCTTATCTGGAGAACTCTTCCCAAGACTGCCTAGAACACAGCAGGTACTGACGATCATCTTTTCAGTCATCCTGTCAAACTATTCATTCATGCATTCATTCATTGTCTGACCGATCTCTATACATCCTTGAAGGCCCAGGTGAAATTCTGCCATTCCTATAAGGCCCTTTCAGACTCCCTGAGTTGGGTTCAGTCACATTTTCTCAGTGCTTTCACAGTACTTCATATATAACTCCACTTTGGTTCCTATTACACTGCATTGTAATTTATCTTATAACTTTTTCTTCCTCTGGACTATGAGATACTCCAGAGTAAAGAATGAGTCATTTATCAACTTGTCCCCAGTATATTTTACAGCATCTGAAACATAGTAAGTCCTCAATAAATACATAACAAAGCTATCTGGAATAGATATATGTTTGGGGAAGCACGGATCATTGCTCTGGATTGAAGATTTAACAGATGAACTTCATAGCAGTCTATCCAGATATCTTAAAAACCTCAAGGAGTTCCTTTAGTACTTATGTGAAGTGCATATTTAAGTTTTACTAAAATAATAACTTATATTATGTGAGGTTCATGGAACAGTAACCAAATAACATACAGATCTTGGAGCTGTAGATCAAGTAATATAATAGTGAGTCATATACACTGAGCAAAAGATAATGTGGCCCACAGGAAAATGTTCAGGGCTCCTGAGGTCTCAATTATCTGTACATAATTCTCTACAAAGCCAATAAGAACAATGAATGATGCATGACTAATGACTAAGTAGCACAACATTCGGTTTCTAGAGCAGAGAAGTTAACCATTTTTTTCAAAACAAAAATATTATAAAAATGTGATGATTATCCTTGTGTTTCTTTTGAAAGTGATGAATGTGCCAAAAAGTGAGTTAAATTTAAATTTAATTTGTTTTTTAAAATAGGTACTTTTGTGTTTCTTAAAAGCCAAAAGAACTGTCTAGCCATTTTGTTTCCCAATCCTTCATTCATGCTTCCTACATACCCTCCTCTGCCAATGAGGTGTTTCCCCTCCCCCACCTGAAGCTGCCCACAGAGAAAACAAAACATTAACATGTTTAAAGGACATTGTAAATGAGCAAGCAGCCAGGCTTTTCCCAAAAAAGGGTGCTTCTTAAATAAACTGACAGTTTTCTTTGTTGGTACAAATGGAAAGCTAATATAAAAATACCCTCTAAGCTTTACTTTTAGTTTTGTAAGAATGGAGAGCAGCTATGACATATTTCTGTGCGCCTATCTTAACCCTCCAGGACTGAAGATTCTGAGCAAACTGCTGAACGTACAGTGTTTGCCTATTTATCTGTCTTCCATCTGCACATAGTATAGACCTCACATTGTTCATTTGGGAGTCCCTATTATTGTCCAAATGCCTATCACAAAATAGGGCATCTCAGTCCTCTAGGGTAACTGGCCATGGTACCAACAGACACAGATGGTGAGTGAATACATTAATATGCTCTGTTCATGGAGGAAATTGCACAGAAATAATATATTAACTTAAAGGATTGCTTTCCATCTTTGTTACAGAGTTTTTGAGGTCATATCTGCACGAACAAAATGAATTGGAGATTTTAGGCAACTATGGATAATATTTGCCATGAAATACACAGCTACCTGTTAATAAAGAATTTGTGATTAATTTGAATCTGAAATTGCTCAACCAGCACACTTTTCTGATGGATTTCACTTTATGTATCCTTTAATTTACCCTGCCATGTTTCCTTTGTAGTCATAATTATAGTATAGGTGAGGGTTTGGAATGCAAAGCTATGTTTCCTGTCCCCTAAAGATAAAGGAGGGGGAAAAAGGCAATGTTCCACTGTAACTCAATTATAATTTATAGTTTGTTAAGTAAAGAGCTTATGTTTCATCTGTGAAATGGGAAGCACAGTGCCTCTCTCCTCATAGGAATAGGAATGGGAATGTGATGAAAGCAGTTTATAACAGCAAAGTCCTTTACAAATGTCATGCCACTGGGTCTATTTGTAGATAGAGCCAGCAGTGATAATAGGGAATAGCTAATAGACCTGGATTTACATAAAATTTTCAGCATGAAAGTAATCCCGCCAAATTTTCCTACATGTGAACATCAGTAGACTGATCACCATACATAAGCTGCTTGTTTTATTAAGAACTTGTGTATTTAAATATATGTGCGTTTGTTGTTTTGGTTAAGGAAGAGATTTTTTTTTTTGTCAAGCAGAGGAAGTAATACCAGTAGCAAATATTTCCACAACATTAGTATGTGCTAGGTATGTTCTAAGTGCTTTGCATTGATCTATGAGTGAATGTTTCATCTACTTCCACCTTCATCCCTCTCACATTAGCAAGAATTCTTCACATTCAGCCTAAAATAGTTTCCAGTAAATTTTATTCTTAAAAGTAAAATTTAGGGAAGACTCTCCTTTCAACTTTTTTAATCTTCAAATCTTTTCTCATGTGACAGTATAAAAGAACATGGACTTCTTCCTTACTTATAGTGTGCTTCCTATTCCTGCTTCACCACCTTGCACTTTCCCGCCTCCTGACAGTGTCCCCTGATGCAGACTCATCTGAGCACCACCCCAGCCAATGCAGTGATGCAGAAGGAGGTACGGATAGGGTTTCATGAGCAGCTTCTTATTTCCACATAAAGCATGTGATGGACTTGTTCCTATCATAGAGTTGAGCAGCTGCTGATTTCTTTATTCTCTTTAGTTTATCCAGAATGTCTTTTTTATTGTGCTTACCAAGAATGAGTCATTTTCCTAGATCTTTGGTTTTATTTTCTTTACTACCAGCACCATGGGTTGACTTTCTATTCAGAGCTGGTTTTGTCAATGAAACCCAGCTCTCATCTCTCTGTGGTCTACTCTCAGGGACAAGCAGCAGTGAACAAGGATAGGAAGTACTTGCTTAGGGCTTGCCATGTGCCAGGCTCTAAGTACTTTGCAGACTACCAGGTGTACAAAACTTACATGCCTTCTCAGATCCTTCAATCACATCTTTCTCTTTCAACATTCAATTTGCAGTAGGCTCCTCTCCATTTTCAGGCCTGCTTGGGGCAGGGGTGGGGTTTCTAGAAATGCCTGTCAAGGGACCACTATTGGTAGAATAGGGGAGTTATCTCTCTGCCAAATGAACCACTGGAATTCAAGTGAACCACCAGATGCAGAAAGGAGCCAAACTGGAAGATCCCCCTCCCTTATTTCATTTGTGGACCGCTGTGAGGAGCAGCTCTTCTTTGCCATCCTTCCATGCTGTTTGTGGATTAGCCAGTATGGTAAAACCTCAAGCTGCACTGCACTGTATCTTCTCTAGTTTCTTCCCCCTTTTACCCTTGTTACCACTTCAGTCTTGTAACTCCCACACCCTCACCATAATGTTTGCCTGTGGATCTTCTTTCCAGAGGACCAGAGCTAAGATCTCTACATCAACTAATTTAGTTCTCCAGTAGGTAGATATTACTCCATTTCACAGATGATGAAACTGAGGCACAGGGGCTTACATGACTTGTCCAAGGTCACAGAGGTACTTTGAGGCAGCAATGGATTTCAATAGTCTGTCTCTGGAATCTATGCTCTTAACCATGGCTTTCAGCTGCCTTCCAATATAAAGCCTATAACAACCACAAAGTTTTCCTCACTAGCTAAGTGACTTGCTCCTAAGCAACTTCTTTGCATCATAAAATTTAAATTGAACCTCTGTGAAATGATAATTTGTTATGTTATAGACTTTCAGGGGTTTTGGGGAAATGTAAGAACTGACTGTTGAAACTGAATTCCAAGGGTTTGTTGTAAATGTGGTAAGCCTCAGATTTACTTTTCGGAAACGCGCATGTTGCCACACACAGAAAACACCCCATACGATAATCACAGTTTCTGTTCTAAGCAGTAGCATGCATGGGTGGACATACGTGAAACCCGAACACCTCTCCCATGCTAGATGAAAAGTGACCCAGGAAATCTGAGACACATGGTTACAGCACATATATATTATATTGTTAATCCAGAGAACATAGAGAAAAGGTCTGAATGGATTTTTTATAGAATTTTCTGTTAGAATAAGGTTGGCTCTCCCCTCCCCCAATTTGACCTTCAACTCCCAGGAAACCTGAGCTTAACTGCTTTGATTTACTCCCATAATAAGGTGATCGATTAACGTGAAAGGCTGACTTTATGAGGCCTGTCCTGGAAGGGTGCTGGAGACTGCCATAGTGAGAGTTATATTGCCACCACTCTAAAAAAGGTCACTGGCTAAGAATCAAAGACAGCATAAGTGATGGTTTACACATCAGAAACGCCTCTGTAAAACAGGCTGAGAATGTTGAACATCATGCCTCTTGGGGTTTGGTGCAGATGTTATGTAGTAAATTCAGTTTGAATTGTTGCTGTGTAGATTGTCATTGTCAAAAATTATGCTCTTTGAGGCCCAACTCTGTAGCACTGTCCTGTGATGAAATGAGAAAGCCCCGGAGAAGCTTCCCCTGGAGTCAAAGGTCAAAATGACAGTTTTTGTTCCAGAATGAGATATTTAAAGTAAAAGAACGATGTTAGAGCACAGCCCAGTGAAAGATGATCTTGACTCCATGGTTTGACATTCAGTGACCACTGAGAAGGGCAGAAAGGCTTTGAAGGGTGTCTGGGCTTGTCAGGAATGAGAGCAGCCTATTTGCTGTGGGTGTCTAGGCATAACATTATGTGGGTATGTGTGTGACTCGCTGGCCATCTGAAAACAGGTGTTGGCTTTCTAAAGTTGGTGGCTCTCCGATACCCAAATTCTTCCCAAGCTCTGTGGGCTTGCCAGGGCCATTATTTGTCATTTGTCTAGTTTTCATCTTTCTGAGATAACATGGCAAAGCACAAGACCACAGCTGTGCCTCTTCTCAAATCCTTTCATATTTAGACTTGATGTTTGTCTCATGAGGAGAAATATACCATAAACCAGGAAGTCTTCTGGATAGGACTCGCAGAGCCAAATAGGATGGCAGTGTCACCTGGCTTTTGAAGAGGCTCAAACACTGACAGGCCAGTTTGCAAGCCTCACATATTTTGTTGCTGACACCAAGCTGGGAAAGAAGCTAAGATATTTTGATCACTGGGTAGGGGCATTTATAGCAGATGGTTTCTTTAGCAGTATTACATTTCAGGGGTCAGTGGGGGAGAGGGGAGAATATTCAAATAGGATATTTAAAGTCAAAGAGATAGAAACTTGGCTTCATTTTACAGGCTTTGTGCCAAATCTTGGAATACCCATGCATCTCCATTCAAGTGAGGAGAGGTTCCCAGTCTGAGCAGCGTTATAGGGATGCCAGTTCATTTAAACAGTCTGCTGGGAACACTTGCTGGTTTGGAAACCCAGGACCCAGGGAGCCTAAACAGGATGGGAAAATATGTATGTCTACACCACTAGTCATGAAGAGGTGGGCTTCCAGAGTGCCTGCATAAACCCCTGGAAGGAAGAAGATTATCAGAGGCATGTGTCTGTGGAACGGGCTTTGAGAAAGGCATCTGAGAACAGAGCTGAAATCACCTGACTTCACCTTAAGTGACTATGCATAGGACTGAGAAGTCCCCAGCACAGCTCCTTATCTTAAAACCTGGATACTGCAAGCTGACCTGCTGGTTGGCAGGGATCCAGAGACTGAGTTGCCCAGAAGATTTGGCCCCACCCCCACTCTGACCAAACTACAGTTATGATCAAGCAGATACACTCAGAAAACCATGGGGCACTACAAGCTACCAAGAAGACTGGGGCTCTGAGGTCTCAGGACCTTGCCAATTTCCACTCACTCAGGTTTTCTGTCTTGATATTGATTATTTTTATGCCTGGAAACTGCAGCTTTTATTTGTGTATGAAAACTCTTGGGCAGAGGCAAGAAAACAATTTGTGGGAAAATTACTTTTCCCAAGGGCCCAATGAATGTAGATGTTGTTAGAAGGAAGGCAAGAATATGATATCAGTGTCCAGAGAATGATATCGGTGACATAGTGGATCACCACTGCCTACTGACCCTCCCAGCTGCGGGTATCTTCCCGGTCATCTTTAGTTATTGGTGCACATGAACTTGGGTTATCCTGTATTGTCTCAGACAGCAAAGGCCACTGTGAGGTTCTCACAAGGCAGGCTTGTGAACCATAATACACTAGTGCCTACCTGATGACCAACTCAGGCAATTGTCAGCTCAAGTGATAATACTGTCTGAGCAACAGCTGTGTGTTGAGACTTGTTCACTCTCAGGAGAAGAGAAGAGAGGAAGTTGAACCTCAAGGAGCACACTGCTTATAAGTTATAAAAATTGTAATTTGCTTATTTTACATGACATAAAAAGACTGACTAAAGCCCCAAGGCAATTGTTAAGAGCCAGTAGTAGAACAGCTGTTTTGCAGTACATTTTTATATTGCACATTTTTATATTTCTTATTTGCAACAATAGGTATGGATGCCTCTGTTTTACAGATATGGAAACTGAGTTTTAAAAAGTCAAGTGATTTGCCCAAAGCAAGACAACTCATTAATGGAGAGCTGGGACAAAAAGGCACATTCAGGATCTCTGAAACAAAGCCTGGCATTCTTATTCCTTTTTCACAGTTGCCTCACTTACGTAGAGAAAGTGCTAAGTGAGTACATCATTGTGAAACCTATAGGTTTTTAACTGGGGAACATTTAAAATGGAAATAGCCTAGCACAAAACGAGGCTAATTTTCCCTCTTTGCAGAGGGAGAGATTAGCTTGAGAAAAGCTGTCCTGGTGCCAGCATAAGTCTGATCTGAACCGGAGACATCCTTTCTGTCCCTCCCTCCCCATTTCTGGAGCACAGAGGCAATTGGAAAAAAGGTATTTTTGCACATCTTTGGCACATATTGCCAATCAAGTTTCATCCTTGCTATGATTGTGCAGTTTAGGTCTTGGGTGGGAGGTGAGACAGGATGTTTGAGCTTCTCTGTCTCTTCTGAAACTTCCAACAGAACCTGCTGGAAAGCTGAAAGGGAAATGCAAAATATTCAAGTTCTCTTCTATTTTTACTTTTAACTTTTATATAATTTCTGACATACAGAAAATCCACCCAAATAATATACAGAATTCCAATATATATTTTATCCAGTTCTTAACACTTTACTATATTTTCTTTTCTGTCTTTTATTCAATACACATAGAGATGTAACCCCCACATATTTCCCCCCTGAACTTTATAAGAGTCAGTTGCTGATATAATGATATATTTCTTTTGTTTCTAAATACTTTGCTGTTTCCTAAAAAATCAGGACATTCTACAGTGTAGATATCAAACTCTGAAACTTAACATCAGCACAGTATTACCTAATCTGTAGATACAGTAGATTTTGCAGGCTGTCCCAATGTTGTCATTTATAACAAAAGAAACTACTAGGTCACGTTTTGCATTCAAGAGTCACATCACGTCAGTTGTCTTTAACCTAGAAGACTTTCTCAGCCTTTCTTTGACTCTGATGACCTGGATACTTTTGAGGATTACAGGTCAGTTACTTTGTAGCCTGCCTCCAAATTTGGTTTTGTCTGATAATTCATTCTAGTTGAAGTTTAACAGTGAAGAAAATTGTCACTTACAAAAACACAAATAAATAACTGGCCTCAATTTAAAAATTGCTTGTTTATTCTCCCCTATATTACTGTTTTCCATCCTTAGTACCAACTTTCTTTAGAACAAGAACACCATATATAAATGCTCATTTTAAACTAACAAATCTTCCTTTGTGCTCTTTTAAAGTTTTCTCATCACTTTCTTTTTTGAAATACATTGTAATAAGTGTGTTCTTTCATCTTTTTTTATTAGTTTATTGCACATTTCCAAGAATTTTTTTGTGTCCAGTGCCCCTAGATGTTTAAACTACTCCTTTCCTTATGCACTTGCTCTGTAAGTCCCTTTTGTCCCATGTTGAAAACACTCTTCCGTTTATGGTGATTGTTTCTCATTTGGTTAGTGATGTGACACTAAGGACCTGAATCTATGTGGTATTTAGCAAAGTGTGTAAGCATTACAAGATCTCTCAGAAACTAGCTCTGAAAGTCTGAGAGTCATTAGCAGGGCTGCTGGAATTGGCCATGGAGGGGTGGGCTAGACATAAAGTGCCATGTGGAACAAGTAGGCTGCATTCATTTGGAAGTGGGGCACTTTCTGTTTCTTTTTAATGCTTAGCTGAAGGTGATTCTGGGAGGAACTGGGAGCAGTTTCCTGGGTGCTTTCCACACCCCCTTCCTCACTACCAACCTACCCTATGTGAGGGTGTAGACACACACACCCTCACATACAGCACAGTGATACTAAGGAGGGATAGGAATTATCAAGAGCATTTCTGAAAGTACTGGAGAAAGGAAAGAGAAGCACAAGTCCGGAGGGTCATATAAAATGAATGTAAATACATCATTCTGCTCTTACTGTTTTATTATGGAGTGCCGGTTAGAGACAGTGACAAAGAGAGCCAAGTCCGGGAAGTTATGGTTTGCTGTAGAAATGGCTAGGAACAGTAGTAAAAATACAGTAGTTAAAAATGAAGTGCGCATTTCCTATGTCCTCACAGACTTGGAAACACTCACACGTGGTGTTATGCAGAACAAATTTTGTGGGTTGTCTCTGATTCATGCCAATCCTCCTGCAAACTCACTCTTAAAGATGATGTATCGGAAGGAAGGCCAACATGACATGGGTTGATTAAAGGGCTGTTAGCTAAAGGTTATTATAACTATTGCCGTAGAGCCAAGTTTAACTCCTTCCTTTTCACTGGTGATTCGAAATTCAGAATCTATGACTTGAAAGGAAACAGAAAAAGTAAGTGATGGATACCCTGTGAAGACCCAGCTTCCCTTATGTTCCTGAGTTCCGTATCCTAGATGTGTTTTCCTGCACATGAGACAGAAAGCAATAACATAACTCAATGATTTAGAAAGATTCAACTTTTAAGTAAAGGCCATAGACACTGAACCAAACTGTGGTTATCAAAAGAAGAAAGTAAAAATGTTTTGTATATGAATAAAAACATTATTTGCACACTTACTCTATAATAATCTCCCCTAGTTTTGATTCCTGACCCTCAATATGTTTACACTGATCTTTCTCTGTTTTAGTACAGGGTCTTATAAAATCTCAAAGCTTTAATGCTTTCACATACTTAAGAATTCAATTTAATTCACACCAATTTAGCCTCTACTTTGTTTACCTCAGACACTGACTAGGTGTGGTGAAGCATACTTCTAGAACTAAATCATGACCTCACTTCTAACAATGTCATCTCTTAGTATAGAGACAGTAATCTAGAAATCTTGGAAAAGGCCAAACATAACAAAGTAGGAAAATTCAGGGATAGTCATCCTGGCTCCCTCAGGTTCACAGGCAAATTCCCAGCAGAAAATTCTCCCAGCTCCTTCCAAGGCCCAGTTAGGATTCATAGATCATACACAGCCCATCTTTCCATTCACAAAAAGTAGAGAAAGAGAGGAGAGAAATGTTTACTGATGAAACAGAAAATGGGGGTCAAAATGACCCAAGTTTGGTGTTTCTAGAAGTAGGAAATGAAAGGCAAATCAGATAAAGTTTTACAAACATAAAACATATTGAAATACTGTGATACATAAAGATGCTGAGAAGCAATAGTGATATGGCCTACGAAACAGACTCATGTTAGAACAAAGGACAAAATGAGCAGATTATTTTTCATACAGTGGGATGCAAGGACAGCAGCTCTGCATGCACTGGCTGACACACTGTTACTTATTGGCTCCTTCCTGCAGCACATGAGTGCTTTGTAACTGCAAGCAGAATTATGAGTCCAAGTGAGGATGCTCTAGGAAATATGACAGAGGTAAAATTATAGCAAGAGATTTGAAGATTGATTGGAGACTATAATTACAGACAGCACCTCCTCACTGTGTCCTCACAGGGCAGGAGGGGTGAAGCAACAATCTGGGGATTCTTTTATGAGGGCACTCAATCTCATTCATGCTGGCAGCCCTCTCATGACCTAATCAACTCCCAAAAGCTCCAAATACCATCACTTCGGGGGAACTGGTTTCAAAATATGAATTTTGGGGTAAAAGACATTCAATCCATAGGAGCCCATATTTAACCCCACCTCAACTTAGTTAAAGCATGCCCTTTTGGAGGAGAAAAATATACACAGTCATCCCTTCCAACACCCTCATCCCCCATAATGAGCTGACCACTCACTACTCTGAAAATGTTCATCTCTTTTTCCTCACCTGTCTTTTGCTTGTATAAACTACAGTCTATACAGGTGGTCTGGGCAAGTGTTTCTCAAACCTTACTATATACACAGATCATCCAGGGAACTTATTAAAATGAAGATTTTTAAATCTGTGGTTCTGGGGCGGGACCTGAGATTCCGCATTTCTCACAATTTCCCATGTGATACTGATACTGTTGGTTTCTGAACCTCATGATGATTAACAAGGGTCTAACAGTTATTGTTGACTGTGGTTAGGCTGTTTATGCCCCTTTTTAGGAGACTCTGGAGGGTCCCATGGCCCCAACCGCTGATTGCTGTCCTGTGAGTATGAAGTACTAAGTCTTGACCCTTGTATTTGAGGTTCATTTTTAACTTCAGATCAACAAAGAAGGGCTCCTCAGTGTCTTCTTTTACATCTCCTACCTTCATCTTCACATAACCTTTAGTGATATTACCTCCGTTTACAAGAAACTGAGGCTTTGAGAAGTTAATAACCCATGCAAGGTTACATAGCTGTACATATCAAAACAAAGAGAAAACCTAGTCTGTCCATTCTCTTTTCAACCTTCCCCCACCCCCAAGGGCTACCGCTAGTGCAACAGTGTCTCACACCTCACATTCTAGCCCAATTTTCACAAAAACTGCCATGGAATTTCTTGGCTATAGTAACAATAACAACTGAAGCTTATTAAGCATTACTAAATGCTAGGACAATTGCTGAGGACGTTACAATACCTTCAATATCTTGTTAACTTTACTTCTACCCAAGAAGTGGGTACTAGTATAATTTAGACTCAGAGAAATTAAGAAAGCAAAGAAGCTGGGATTAGAACTATAGGTTGCTTCACTCCAAATCCTAAGCCATTAACCATAACTCTATGTTGTGTTATGTATTACTACAGCAATATCTTTTTGGTTTTAATCCCAGAAAAATAATGGTAATCCCAGTGGGTTGCAGAAAGAATTAAGGATAGAGAGATAGATGTTAGTAAGATGATTCTGCAACTCATACTGAAGAGATTTGCCCCCAAAGTATTTGGCATTTTCTATAAACTTTCAACATACCTTCACTGAGATGTGATGCTTTTTCAGACCTGAACTGTTATATGGACTTAAATGTTTGTCATTATATGAGATAGTATTCCTGGAATAATACATTTCTGGTTCTCCTGCTAATTTATTGTATGAGTTGGGGTTTGTCACCTAAAAATTGTGAGGTTTTACATGTAACTTATAGAAAATCACAATGGAATTGGAGATCTAGATGGCCTGAGAACCTGAGGTTCAGAAAGTCTAGGCGACATTTCCAGGGTGACCAGCAATTGTTGTGGGGCTTGACCCAGAATCCTGGTCTCATGACACTCACTCCAGGCTTCACTCAACAAGGTCATGCTGCAACTCCCTTTGCACTTGCCTTTGCTGGTCCAGAATTTGGTCTTTCTTACCTGTTAAACATCCCTAAAGGAATGGGTACATTAAGTCTCCATATTGCAGCTGGTGCCAGTGACACAGCTTCTGCTATCTGAGCCCTACTCTTTGCCAATATGTGATTTCTTAGAAAACATCAAGAGGCCCCAGGAAAGGACACAGACACCTCTGGAAACGTGAGCCTGCACTTCCTGTGTACCTATATGCTCGCGACTGGGTATCCTTTTGCCTTTAACACGAGTTTGCAGTGACAGGACTGGAACAGATTGCTGGCATTATGGCAGCCAGGATATTGTCAGGAGGAACTTGGCAGCGCTCATAGGTGTTATGATGCTGGCTCTTTGCTCAAGGGCAAGAATATTGAAGGGAAATTAGAGATGAAACACAGAGTGAGAGGTAATGTCAGAAAAGTTCAGAAGATAAACCTATAGCAGCAAATATATGGAAATTATTTGAGGTTTACATACTTTGAGCCTTTGATGACTGAAGACATAGAGCTAAGAATTGCTTCAGTGACATTCCTTCATAAATCTGCATAATAATCTCTCGGTGGGGATTTGGTGAAATTACAAGTATTCATTTACTAAATTGGGTTCAGTGTGTGTATCATGCACACTATATGAATATTCAGTGCAGTGACTACTTCCCAAGCTATGTTGAAGTTAACACATAAGCTGAATATAATCAAGTAGAACTCAAAATTACATGCTTCTTTTAACCTAACAGAGGTCTTATGTCTTAAAGAATTGGACTCGCCCCCACCCCTCATTCTAATAAAACAAAATGTAAAGCCTTTTCAGTATTTGTATCTGATTTTTGGCATAAAGTAGTTTTTTCTATAATAGAGGATTAGGATAATAATACACAAGGCTATGAATGGTTCCTTAGAACAAGTGGCAGCTGCCAAGCAGATTCAGGAGGAATGTTTAATTACAATGCTCAGTAATAACAACAAAGGAAAAGTTCAATGAGAAGAAATGACTCTATTATGAGACAGAGGTCTGTGCTGAGTGGAGGGTATACAGTGGAGCCTTTTCCAGATCACGGACATTTCTTGTAGCTCAAGTTGCCTTGGCAGCTGATGGACATTGTACCTTAAAATCTCATCGTTTTTTAACTGAAGGAAACTCAGTTGGCTTTACAGATTAAGAATACAAAATTACTTCTGCTCCCCCCAAATGCATTCTCCCTTAAATTAAAACTATTAGTAACTTACAGGGAAGAGCTGATCACCTCCATTCTATATAACCAAAGAGCAATTGACTGGGTGACAGGAACTTCTGAGTTCTTGTCCAGAACTCTATAACAAAGCAACTGGGGAGCCTCAGTCAGCTACTTAATCTCTCTGAGCCTCTTTCAACTATGAAATGTTTCATGATATTCTGATTATTAATCTATTTTGAAAATATTCCTTTGGGAACATTCTTGGTCATCATATTTTCTAAAATATAATATGACTTTAGCTCCACAGGAGATGGTCAAATGTAGTATGTGAAATTTTAATGAAAGGTAACCTTTGTTGATACTTATTATATGGAAGGTATTCTGCTAAATGTGCTTCACATGTAAAATGTCAGCATATAAGGTAGCTTTATTACTATTTTTACTTTATAGTAATTGAAGCTCAGAAAGTTTGTCACTTACTATCATACAGTTAGTAAGTAGCAAAACTGACATTCGAACTCAAGTTTCCCCAACTCTAACAACCATAACTTTCACATCCTGCCTTTCCTTCCTTTGGGACAACTCCTGGGTACCTCGCGAGCTTCCCATGTCCATAACTAGGGTGTGCTGAGGAAACTGGCTTGGGTTCTTTATTAAGTGTTTACTCCTCTAAAGAGATAAAGAATGAGAAATGGGAGGAAAATATTTTTTAAAGGACAAAGCTGTTCAATAAGCAAGCGGCATGAGTGTGAGTTATCACTGTGCTTAGCAGTAGCAAACTATTAGTGAGGTCTGTTTTCTTCTAGCCTTAAGGATGTTACTTTCTTATCTCTAGGACTATGGGAAAAATATGACAGACACGGAAGTATGCAAATACACAAAAATGGTCCTGGGAAGATAGTTCGTGATAGTGGGTTGCACGTACAAAGCATGAAGGAGTAACTTCACTTGTATGAGTCTTACCAGTTGGGGCATGCGTTGAAAAGATACTAGGATTTGGGGAACAAACTAAATGTTAGATCTGCAAGGAGATTTATTTTAGCAGAAGTAGTATATACTGCTTAGAAGACATAGAGGTTGCAGCTAGAAAATGGGTGTGGAGCTGTCTTGATGATGTAGGGTGATGAGCCAAATCTGAGGAAAAGAATTTAGTGGTGGTTATCAAGAGACATGAATAAAGTATCTGGAATGAGATTCATCAGTCTCAGGGGGTGAGGTGTCAAGACTCAGATCTGTCATAAGGAATGCCTCTCAATGGGGATATTTGTACTTGGAGAGGCACCGGAAGGGAACCTGTGTGAAGTCAGCTAAAAATTATAGCAACTTGTGTGGAAAATAAAACAAGATTTCCCAAACATAAAATTAAACAATTTATTTTTTCTGTAAAGTAGTTCAAATTTAGATAACATAAAACATGATAATCATATAGGTACATAGTTATGACCTGTCAAAAAATTATAGAAGAAGACTATAAAGGGGATTCTTAAAACTTTGGGGATTCTTACAACTAGTGAGAAGACTGAAGAGTGTTTTGAAGAGGTGGGTGAAATATGTCAAAGTTTCAAAACCTATAGAATATAATTGTGTTGGAAAGTAAGCTTTGGCAACCGGCCTGAAGGTCTCTGGGGAGACCAAAGTGGTCAGGGGCTAATTGAGTTGACATAGTTTTCTCCTTGGATATTTGCAACTAACATACACCATTAGGATCAGTGTCAATGTTAGGCTACCATAAAGATTAAAGCAAAATTTCTTTATTCTTAAATTCACAGAATCCAAGCCCAATATTAGAGGGAAGGCATTTCTACATTCATGTGTAAGTAAAGAAACAATTGCATATAAATAAAGGTGTCTATCTTATACTATTTAACTGCAAAAATATACTTTTATTTTAACAAAAAGAATCTAATCCTAATACCTTCGTTTCTGTTGAAATCGTGAATGTTCTATAAAGGACACATGGACAAAACCAAGGGGGAGGGTGGAGGTGGGGGAGGGAGGTGGGTTCAGCTGGGGTGGGGTGGAGGGATGGGGAGAAAAGGCATACAACTGTAATTGAATAACAATAAAAATTTAAAAAAAAAGAAATCATGAATGTTACTATGGTAAAGTGAGTGAGTGTGAATGTATATCAGGGAGGAAAATGTAAAGGGGTCATTAGAAAAGGTATTCATTGCAGTATTACACTGATACAGATGGTGCTTATAAAGTCGGAGGACTGAAAAGGGGATCCTCCTTCCGTTTCCTGGTAAGTCTCCTCAGAAGCGTGGATCTAGGCAGTAATCACTGGAAGTGTGCGTACACAGGGTTAGACGGACCTTCACTATGCTCTGCTTAGCCAGCTAACAGAGCATGGAGCTCAGCTCCAACGAGGTCAGACTATTTGTGGTCCTTGGTGACTTTACTTAGATTACAAATGAAGCAGCCTGATTTCGGGAAACAACATTCAATAGCAGGCCTGACCTTGTGCAGACAAGGAACAAAGTTGGAAAAAATGCACTCTCAGGCCAGAACATTTTCAGTCTTGTTGACTTAGGTTCTTTTATTTAAATGTTTTTTGTTTGTTTGCTTCAGTAAACATTTGTAAGACAAATGATAAAAAAAAATAGTTTGAAAAATAACAACAATCAAACAAACCAAAGCAAAGGTGACTTTTTAGGTTTCTTCTCTAGAACCGTCTCCTGTGCTAAGGCTACTTTTTCTGTGGGTATAATGATCAGATCAGTAAACTGCAAGCATGAGCCTAGCAAAAGCAAATGGGATTATCTGATTTAAAAAGCAAAGGAGGGTCATCTTGTTTTCACACATTTTGATTATGATATATTACATTTAGTATGTAGTATAAACAAAGTTGGGGTAACATGTCCAGTCATAATAATGTTTCAAATTGCAATCTTTCACTGTGGAAATGGCTAGGCAGGATGTCTTTGCCAGCATTCTCTATAGTTCTTTTGATTATTTTAAAGAAGCTATAACTTTTTGAGTAAGATGCTATATAGGCTTCAAATAAATACCCGTCTCTGCGTCCTGTTCACTTCAGCAGAACTTATTTTCACACTGGTGTGATACCAAATGACCATATCCAATGACCTTGAAAATTAGTTGGTGGGGAGTAGGTAGGGACATTCACATTCACATTTTTATTTAAAGTTTAGTAAGCAGAGGTTAGATGCTTTGTGAGGGAAACTAAATTACCATATAGAAATAAATTTTTAAGAAACAAAGAGATAGAAGTGTGATTTCTTTGAAGAAGAATAACGGATTTGATTCAGAGTTTCAAATTTCCCATGGCTGAGTGATTTACTAAAAGCCATATATACACAGGTATTTTATTCAGTGTCTCTAATATGGAAACAATAATTCCAACCTGCTCTATGTTAGAAATAAATAACATGTAAATGGACTTTGAGATCAGGAGATTAAAAATGCTGTATAAATGTAAATGCTTCAGTCACTTAAAATAAACCCAACTGAAATTATACTTTTAAAAAGGGTTTTTATAAATGAATTGAATCAATAGATATTTTGAAAATCATAGAGCAACGTACTCTGAAGGAATTACTTTTGAGAAGCTGAGCTTCACTTTAATGGCTATGAAAAATTAGAGAGAAGATAGCAGATTAATTTGCATTTAAGACATGACTGTTATTGTCATAACACCTCAAGTTAGAATCAGTATTTCCAGAAGTTTCAAGTGCTTGTTTGTTGAAATGTGGGAAGAATTCTGAATTTGGGCTATAATTTAAGTACAAAACTTTATTGTTAGTTCTTCACTAAAATTGAACAAACCACTTACAATGTATCTTCTGTGTTTTAAGCAACATGGCAGGTACTTGGAATATCTTGGAGTGGAAAAAAGAGATGTCCTAGGGCCCGGATGGAGGGCAGCATAATGATCTGACTTGAGTCCCCATTTTCCATGACAGAAGACTTCCCAAAATGCCATTGAAGAATATGATATAAAAGGACAGAGCATCATTATGCAAAATGTTTCCAGGACTATTTTATGACTGAGTTCTAGAATAGGACTCAAGATAAGAAAATGTATAATGTAGCCAATGGACATTAAGGAGTATGTTGCAATGTATTCTAACTGCTGTGATTTTTGTTTTTTTTTTCCCAGCTGGTCTACACTGCCAAGAGCTTTAATGCCCAGAACAATACAGAAATGACAAATCTGAGTTGCTCCACAACCAGGTATATAAAGGGCTAATCACCTTGGAGTAGTGGGAACCCTGAAATCTTGAGACCAGGAGTACCCTGAAGAGAACGTCCAGGCCCTCCCTCTGAAACATGAAGTCGGAAGTCTTTGAAAACCACAGAGAGGCCTTTCCACCCTTAGGTGAAGACAAGCATATCACGTCTACCTGATTTTAAGTGACATAAGGAGACTGATTTGTTATAATAATCTTCTCTATACTGACATTAGAAAGCAGGGCTGAGGGATGGCTTGATCACAGACAACCTGTCTTTGCTTCTATTCTTACTTCACACAAAGCAGGGAACTTTTAACCTCTTTTTCTACAGAAAATGGGAGTGAGTGGGAAGTGGTTATAAATAAGGGTCATTTCCCCTAATGTCTTCTTGTTGTTATGGGGTCTGTTGCGATACTACATCGCACTGGCTCTTGTCTCTGAGGAAACCTGTCCTTTCTGAGGACAAATCTCTTACTAAGAGACAAAGCTCTAAGAGACTTGTCGAGATGAAAGATGTCTCACTTTTATAGCAGGTGCGGGCAGTGCTTAATGTGGGGCTGCCCAACAGTTAGTGAAGGAACAGCATTTTACTTGGGTGTTCTTGCTTGTTAATCCTAGTACAATTTACCTCGTTAATTTGTTCTTAATGAGTTCATCAGGAATGATTTAATACAACTTTGAGGAACAGCTTTCTTTAGTCTTTAATTCGCGACAGTTCCCCTTCTATTTGGCAGTACATTAATGGAAATGGAAAACTGCCTCATTCTAAATGTCAGAATAATACTGCACCAAAAACAATTCAGTCATGTCTTTCAAACCACGCACATATGGTTCATCACCAAATGTCACTGTTCTTCCCCCTTCCCCCCGTGTCTCCCTCCTGCCTGTACCTTCCCTTCTTATTTTCTTTCTCTTTGCCTGCCTCTGTGGATCATTGTTTGGATTAACTTTCTAACATCTTTTCATAAGATTTCTCCTGTTTTCCAGGAACCAGTCCTCACTACACTAGTAGTTTTACCTAGAACCTTGAAATTGGCAGAGTTCACAGATCAGGTGACAGCTATAGCTTTCAGTACTGCAAATGTCGTTCATCTGCTCCCAAAATTAAAAAAAAAAAAAGTTTGTGAAGTTTCTGCAAATAATTTTTGTGCATAATTTTGGACTGTTTTTTGAAATTCTTTTAGTAAAGCTAAATTCCTCACTCTTTCCATACTAGAGCAATTTTTTTCTTAGGACTCTGTTCAAGCAAGTTTCTCTCTAGACTAAATGCTTTTATTATGAGCATTTTAGTTGTGACTTATAAGTAAGTTCATATTGAGAACACCCAGCACAGCATCACTTACATGTGAGGATACCCACCCTAAACTGCAGATCATATTTCACCAACACTTAGAGGGTATAACAATGAATTAAAAAAAACAAACAAAACATTAGTCTCTATGCTTAACTATCTAAAGTCTGTCTACTTTTTCAAAGGAAAGCTAAAAGGGCAATTTCCAAAGTTATCGATCAAGCATCTACTTTCATGGGTTAGTTAACATTTAAAGATTATCTTAAATGATAAATTTCTCTTTCTGTAAGGGACCCCTCCTTCAGATACTACTTGAAGAACAAAATTTAAGAAAAAAGAATCCCCATTCTCAATTGTATACTTTTTACACCCTTATGTTTAAGCGCTTGTCTGAAACTAGAACTTTGAATCTTAATTTACTGATTTTGCTTTTGATATCTACAGGTAAAGCTAACTCATCTGTGAAGTATGAAGATTTTATTTCAAGCGAAAATTTTCCGCAAATAGGGGATCACTTGTTTAAGCAGTCAGAAGGCAATCAGAGGATGACCTGCAGTTTTGCATTACGGAAGCAGAATCAGAAAACACCATGGGCATTGCCTGATTTCTTTGTGTTTCTTCTTATCTAGTGAAAGATATTTGGTATTTGCTAGTTTTACTCTGTAGAGACTATATAACTACTATCATAGTAATTATGTACTTTTTCATGATTTATTTAGCATCCATTATATGACAGGTGCTTTATACAGGTTGTTTAATATAATTTTCCTGAAAACAGTGAAGTAGGTTTGAAAACAGTTTTTACAGAGATTTAAAAGGCTCTCTGACATTACTGTGATGGTATACATGTGGATATGTACTCTCCTTATTTCACATTTTTTCTATTATCTGTATTATTTGCCTTGGAGCAGAAGAAGGCATAAAGAGTCCACTATCCACTCCTTATTGTCAACAGTCGTCCAGCCCCTACTAGAATACTTCTGGTGACACAGAACTCATGTAATCCTAAGGCAGGCAGATCACTGCTGAACAGCTCTAATGAAAGAATATGATTCATTATTTACAACTTAAGCATGTCCTATATTTTGCCCATTGTCTTTTTTCTATCTCCTGTAATAACATAATTAGTCAAATCCTTCCTCCACACGATACCTGCAGTTGTTTGAGGACACTACCAATTTCCTGAATTAATTTCTCCTCTGATTAAAACCTTTTCAGTTTCTTGCTTCTAGATCCTTCACAGGACTTTAAAATAAATTCAGAACATGGAACAATAGACCATATGAACTCTGAGTCTGTGTAGAATAAAAGAGGATTTAATTTGGACAATATTTTTTTACATGTAAACTCAGATGGTTGAGTGTGTATGTGCCTGAATTATTATGTACATTGGAAATCAAGTAAAAAAATAAAGAATGAATAAATCCCTTGCAACTAGATCACTGATCCTGTACTAGTGTGATTGACTTTTTGAATCCAACATGAACCTTTATACTCTTTTTATAAGTTTATTCCCGACGACCTGGCCATCCAGAATAATTTTTCATCGTTTCCATCATTTGATGCTTGAGTCCTCTCTTTGCCCCTACAACTTTCTGACATCACCACATTTCACAGATTTTTTTCTTCTATATTGTCAGTCAGGTAATTGATACAAATGTCACACTAGGCCATACTTATAAACCCATCTGATTGGCTGTCACCCATGGTTCGCTACATCAAACTGAACACTGCAGAGAAAATGGGAGGTGGCCCTAAGGCACTTTCCTCTGTCTCAAGTCACCACTTTGACTTTCTTGTGAACTTCAGTTTTGTTTTTAAAGTCGTATCTCTGGCTGTTAGCCTCTACACCACTATTCTTACATATTCTTTGTTCTTGGCTCTCTCTGTGATAATACAACTTTGGTTTTATAACACTTTTCTTCACACATTATTAGTTCACAGATTAAGTAAAACACACGGAAACACTCATTTACTGGAGACTTTCTATGTGTATTCAAAAATGCATGTCACATACTGTGGACCCTTATGAATACATCAAACACTTGCTTCCTGGGATTATTTTTTTTTTAAGTGGAATTCAACTAATTGCACCATGTGTAGATACAAAGGCATCTTAGGATTCCTCCCTCTTTTCTTTTTCAAAGAGAATCCAAGGGTTTGCTAGACTGTGGCTCAGGGCCCTGTGTTTAACTCACTTTTATCCTCTGCTTGGCTCGTAGGAAGTGCTCAGTACAGGTCTGAGGATCTCAGCATAATTGAATTCTGATCACCTATGATTGTCTTCATCAGAATTTTATTTCTAAGCTCTTCTATCCTTCTTAATCTTTCTTCCTTTTCAGCATTACTACCCTTAGGATGATGTTTCTTTTTCTTCCTCTCTTTTAAAATCTTGTATTTTACAGATTAAAGTTCATTTGATTTGGCTTGATATCCCCTTTCTTTGTGATCATCACGAAATGACCCCATGAATTGTGACCATTTCACATCATCAGTAACATTCTTTATAGATG
Source organism: Desmodus rotundus (assembly GCF_022682495.2). Lineage (NCBI taxonomy): Eukaryota > Metazoa > Chordata > Mammalia > Chiroptera > Phyllostomidae > Desmodus > Desmodus rotundus. The sequence goes on from NC_071395.1 coordinate 17,408,693, forward strand.
CTCAAAATTAACCACGGTTGTTAATAAGCTCAAGATCCAAGAAGTTATGATAGTTTCAATCACAACTACAGTCACTAATACAACAAGCAAATGAATGACTAAATTGAGAGGGGCTTTTCTGAGTGCTAATTTTCATTTTTAATCCAGAAGGGGAGCTTTAACACTTCTTGAGTGCTTCTTCTTTGCCAAGCACATCATAATATGGTCATACAAGTTACTTATAAAGCATATGAAAAACATTCTGGTCATCTGTTGTTTTAAACAAATTGTTTTGTTTATACGGGCTGATTAAGGCGACAAAGGGTAGATCAAAAATATTTGTCACAAGTAGGATAAAATTTAAGACCCTCCTTTTAAAGGTTTCAAATAATTCAATTGATTTAAGTATAATTTTATTTATATAAATACATACACATGATGAATACTCAGTCATATTAAATAATGACAAAGGCAAATTAAAACACACGCACACACATGCAACCCTTTTATTTCCTGTTTTCTACCGTGGCCAGATCAGGTACTGAAATAAATCTAATATGTCTTGTGATTGTTAACTGGCTGGAACCAGCATATATCAGAGGTCAGAAGCTTATCTTCATGAGCAATTTTAAGAGCAAAGAGTTTCAGGTTACATTATAAATTCTTATGTACATACTCACAATGCCTACCCATACCTTAAACCATGTGAGAACTTCTTGTTTGATAAGTTTTCTACCTATAAATAGTAAGGTGTAGTGGCCAGAATGCTTCTCTGAGAGTCAGGGGAGCTATATTCTAGTATTTCCTTCCACATTATGAATGACTTCAATGGAGGGTATGTTTAATTTTTATAGTAGACTCATCAGGAAAAGTAGGTAAGTCAGTTCTAATAGAGGACTAACTTGATGGGACCAAGGCCTGGTATCTAAAATACAGGATCTGTATTAGTTTCCTTGGGTTTCATAAATAATTACCACAAACTTTGTGTTAAACAGCAGAAATTTATGCTCTCACAGTTCTGGGGGCTAGAAGTCCAAAATCAAGGCGCCATGCTTCCTGTGAAGGCCCTAGAAAAGAAACCTTCCTTGCCCTTCCCAGTTCCTGACAGATCCAGGTGTTACCTGGCTTGTAGTCAAGCTGTGTTACTCCACTCTCCACCTACCTCTGCCTCCACAGGAACTGTTCTTCTGCCTCTGTGTATCCTTTTCTATCTCTTACAAAGATATTCTCATTGGATTTAGGGCCCATCCTAATCCAGTATGATCTCATTTCAATTCTTCCCTTAAGTATTTCTGGAATTTCCAAATAAAGTCACATTCTAAATTTCCAGGTGTATATGAATTCTGAGGGACACTATTCAGCCCCCTATGGTGTCTAAAGATACATGGTAATTATTTTGATTCAGGCCAGTTTCAAGTCATTTACTGATCCAACTGACTCATTCATTCAACAAAGATTTATTGAAAGCCTGATCCATGCCAGGCACAGTGCTAGGTATGAGGATGCTGTCGTGTCATGAACCACACCTTTATGGACCTCACAGTCTAGAAATAGCCAAAGGGGGCACCCTGGTGGACGGAATCTGACTATGTTCCTGGGGTGCAATCTTCATATTTTCTTGGTCATGTCTATGTTTTCAGCATAAAATTTTCTGATATAAATTTCTATATTTATTTAAATTATTATATGAACTACTTTCATAGTACATATGCATATTACATAACATAACCCAAAATATAAACCTAAACAGAATAATTATAATAAAAACAAATAGAAATAAAAATTTTCATTTTGTCTTTGGATCTTAGTCGGTTATTTTATGCAAGTCATCCTATCCTGTGAGAATGCTGTCTGGACCGCTGTCACATCCCATGTCTTGGGGATAATGCTATAGCTCTAGATGGTCTCTGCTATTTGGAGCAATATGCCAGCCAGAACTGAGGTTCAGGGGTAAGCTGTAGCCACAGCGACATTGGCTTCACAAGTGATAGCCGCAGTGTGAGCACCTCCCTTCAGTCCTCAAAGGCAGACTGAGACTCATGCAAGGCTCAGTCGCACAGAAGGAATGGGATACAAGTAAGGAAAGACAGGTGCCCATCCATCAGGATTTAATAATCATGGTGAAGGCTGGACAAACCTGAAAATTATGGGTCTGCAGGTTTTTGGGGCCCACACTAGGCAACTGGTACTTGGATTCTGGACAGAGCTCCACATAAGCTGTGTACCTCCACTAAGGATTGCTCAGGATTTGGGTGAGAGTGAAACTGAGGAGTGAATTCTGTGACTGAAACTGAGAAGACAGGAAAATGCAAGGGCTGACCCTGTTCCTGCTGCTAACTAACTTTACAACTTTATAAGAGAACTTTAATCTCATTGGCTTACTAATGAAGGTAATAACAAACTACTTGAAACCAGGGTCTGTATCAAGAAGTCTTTTGGCATCTCCTCCAGAAATAAGACACACAGCTGTGAGATTCCAGTGTTCCACCTAGTTGAATGTTTGCTAAAGGAAGAGACTATTGACTCTTGTAATAAAGACAGTTAAAATCTCATACTCAAAATAGGAGGAGGAGCATTCTCAAGTCAATCTATTTATTTACGGACTCAGGAGTGTCACAGAGAACAATAAACCGTGGTATTTCCTAAAGAAATGCAGCTGATTCGTAAGTGAATATTTTTGAAGGAACTTCACAGAACACACAGATGTAAATGCTGCCTTCACTAACTTTATGTTGCTTGAGAGCAATGCTGGGAAAGTCCAATGGATTCAGAGGGGGAAGAAGATTTGCTGAGAATCAGAGACAATCAATATTTATTAAAAATAGGCAATGGATATATTAACACTGACTTAGTGGTTAGAAGGATTTGATTCTCATCTATTATCACTGAGGCTACCCATTTCAATATACCTTTGGAAACATTTTCTGCTCATTTTAACTATTCTGTTAATTTTGTAGAAACTATCAACTATCAACGCCAACATCATATTGACATGCGTGGTGCATATATTAGATAAATAGAGAAATATCTATATATTTCTTCTACATAATTTTGCTTCATAAAAATTACAGATTCAGTCATGTTCAATGAACAATAGATTCGATGTTGAAAGGTCTGGTTCTGCCCTGGGCCCTGTTGCCTACTGGACTTGTATCTTCTATTTTTTAGAAAAAGTCCCTCCCTGTGTTTTTCTTTCATTTTAAAGTAAAAGGGCTGTAGTGGAACTTTTGTAAGTTTCCTGGCATAAACACTATATGATGCTTTGTTTGAAATCCTTACCTAAGGATATGTCTATTGATTTTAGAGAGAGAGGAAGAAAGAGAGAGATCGATCAATGTGAGAGAGAAAGGTCAATCAGTTGCGTCCGCCCCTATGCACCCCTACTGGGAAAACAAACCTGAGAATTAAACCTGCAACCTAGGTTTGTGCCCTGGCCAGGGATCGAACCCACAACCTTTTGGTATATGGGGTGGTGCTCCAACCAGCTGAGCCGCTGTCAGGGCATTCTCTGATTCTTGAATTACTAGGAGCACTAAGGGTTACATGGAAGGGTTTCCACCCCTTATCTGCCTGACTCAGTTGAACAATTATCTTTCCATTAATATTTTCCATTAATATTTACTCTTTATCTCTGGGAGAGCCACCTGCTCTCTTTTTAGTGTCCTTACTCTGTTCTCTATGTATTGGTCCCATACCATGTGAATTAACTGGGATCAGCGCAAGATAAAAATTACTACTGACTTTAAATAGTGTTTAATTCAGGGATCGGATGCTCACAGAGTAGGAGAAAGAGAAGCTAGAAAGCCATCCCTGGGCTATGGATCTGAAGGTCATACCACCACAGCTGCTTCCCAGAGGAGAGAAACCGCTGCTGCTGCCATGCTTTCCCCCATGGCCGTAAAGCTTGTGACTGGAGCAAGGAGTCTGGTCACCACAAATATACCTGCATGACCTGGCTGGCTGGTATCAACAGAGACATGAAGGTGGCTGCCACCTCACATTCAAGTGTATCTGGTGGGTCTGAGTTCAGACACAGAAACTTAGTTTTAAGCACATATGAAAAGGTAAGCTTTCCAATTTCTTCAAATAAAGGAAGGGTAGAATTATGGCTAAGAGGACCAACCGAAACACCTACCATTTGACACTGTGAACTCATTTATTTTACATGAGTGTTCCTACCAGTCAGTAAGCTTCTCAAGGACAGAGACCATGTCTTGTTAATTTCTGTATTAACAAATTATGGAGAAGACGTAGCTTGAAAGGATTACTGATGCGGACACCAACCCACAGTGTCCGCAGCGTTATGGATGAGACGAGACAAATTCACATGGACTACAGAAATCCTGTGGAGGAAAAGGGATGACACCACCGCTCTCTCAGTGAAAGAGAGGGCTGGCCCCTTCCCTTGCCTGGACAGGCTTTTATTGGGTTTAATTTGCACAGGAATACAGGGCGTATAAGTAAAGCTCATCAATCATTGTTGGGCAGAAATGATCAAATAATAGATAACATTTAAAGAACTATGAAGGCTTATTTAGAGTCAGGGTCAGATAGCTAAAGGGCCATAAAACTTTGAGGAACAAACCCATTTCATGCTTGAACCCTTATCATTTAAATTGAGGGTATTAGCAAAGTAGGTTTCATAGGATTTTATGCATTCTTTCTTAGGCCTCATCACCCTGGGGAACCCCCTTCCCCTTTCCAGCAGAGGGCTGCACCCACCTCCAGCATTGTTTCAGGTTTAAGGCATTGTTTCAGGCTTAAGTCAGGGAGGGGAAGTAAGGCAGCCAAGAGATTAAGAGACTCCTTGCAGACAGAATGAGGGCTCAGGCTATGTCAAAGTCGAGGGGCAAGAGTCCATCACCCCCTTTTTCTATAGCCCCCCAAGTCCTTCCCTCAGGGCCCCTTCATGACCATGCCTGTCTTACGCCATCCCTCCTTTGAGGAATCTTACCCGTTATTGGCTAACAAGTCATCCACCCTGGGCCAAGCAAAGTGAAGTGAAAGGGGGCAGAGGCAGCACCCCTGCCAGGGAAGATAAGCTTTGTCTCCTAAGTGGCTTATGGTCCCAAGGTCTTTTTACTCAGCCTTAGCCAGGAGGGGTTACAGTTTTTGAAACCAGGCAGGGCAGTTCCCAACAGATTACACAGTCCATTCAGAAAATGTGAACCAAAAGTGAACAATGGAAAAGAGCTAAACACGCTGTATGTTAAGCTGATAAAGTCTACTTGGAAGACCAGTGAAGGCTGCAGTGGGCAGGAAATCTTAAGAAAAGATATAGGTCTGAGCATGAGTTCTGAAGAGTGGAAGGACTAGGATGTACACAAGAACAAAGGTAACGGATCTTTATTAAGAGAATCTAATAGTTGGCACCTTGGGAGCCTGGAGCTACCTCTTTTCAATCAGGAAGTTTCTCACATACAAAAATATTTTCCATTTATTCACTAATTCATTAGAAAATGTTTATTAAGTGCCTATTATGTACGCCAACTATTTTTTTCAGGGGTTGGCATTATAGCAATGAACAAACAGAAAAAATGATCAGGGAAGATAGAATAGATGTTGACACACTGTTTGAAGTCACACCGTCAAACGACTTCATTATCTAAATGTTTAATAGTTGCATTATACTATAATACGTGTTAACACAGTTATGGAGAGGAGGATAATAATCATGTGTTAAGTAAGGAATATGCAGTGTAATAGGTCTATTTAATTCCCCTTCACCCCCTTTTGGAAAACATGAGTTAAACAAGGCATATAGTAAGTAGAAAGGGTGTTTAACTTGGGGTTTATGTATAGATTTGTTTAAAGCCAAAACAAAATCTTTGTAAAGAATGCTTAATGAGTTTAGACTCATTTCTGTCTCCCATAAGTATATCTTTGCTCAATCTGTTGGTGTATTTGTAGAGTAGAATCAGACCCGTACCACTCACTGCCTTCCACCTTCTCTTGTTTGGATTGTCATCTGTTCCATGACTGCAACCATAGAAACTCCAAAGGCCTCTTCGACTTTTCCTGATCATTCTGCAAATTATTCCCATCATGTCACCATTTTATTTTTATTTAGCAAACTATCCAGAGCCATTTACACACCTGAAAAGTTTCTCCCTACATTCCTAATCATTTATAAAAGGGCTAAACAAAATTTGTTTCCCAGGGCAAATTCCTGGGGGAAAGACTTTATTTATCCAGTCACAGGAGTATCATTTATTTAACTTTGGAAAAGGTAATCCCAGAATGATGCATATATGTATGTTTTATATTGTCTTAGTTACAAGTAAATTAATTATGACAATATTGAATCAGTCCATATTTTAGTTATTGTCATTTCTAATGTGTAATCTGCTTTAATTTTATAAAAATTATATACAAAACAAAGAAAAAATGAATTATAGAGTTCAAACAAGAAAGATAAAAAGTTATTATTTTAATGTATTCTCTCTAGTCTTCTCATGTTAACTATGATATAAAATAAGAAATAGCTTTATGCATTCTTGTAGCATTTTTTAGATTGGTTACAAATGGTGCCTCTCTTCCAGTAGGTTATTTTTAGACATTCTACCTTTTATTATGACTCTCACTCAGAGTGCTTCCTGTTTATAGAATTGGGGTCATCACTCCACACTTCATGCTCTGGGAAGATCCATAATTCAATGGAGAACAAATTCCTGAAACTTACAAGATATAACTAGAAGAGGAAAAGGAGGTATACAATCCTAAATGGCAGCTGAAATTATCTAATACATTTCTATGGTTCCATTCAGCAGATAAAATTTTGAGTGTTAGGGATATCTGAGGAGACAGAACTTTGGCTTCCTTTAAGTTAATTAACTCCCCCCTCCCCCCGCCCCATCTCAGTCCTTAAGCTTCAGGTTGTCATTTGGGGAAATACTGCCTTCTCTTCAAGGTGCCCTTGATATTGCTTTTGACCTAATTCATTTGAATACATTTAAGGGGATGTTTGTACAGTGGGGGCATGTACAATACTGCTTTTCATTGATCCTATGTGCCGCTAAGTGTGAGCTCAGTGCTGTTTAGAATTCCATCAGTTGATATTCATCTTCTGCACTGCCCACAACCTTCTCTAGTGATGTTCACACAGAATGGAGGTGTGATCCCCGGTTATCCAACAGTTCCCAGGCCCTGTGGCCATCTGTGGCAAGCTATATATGTCCCTTTCTTTATTCCTGAAGATTTTCTAAAGACCTGTGATTTAACTGTATCTAGTTTACCAATCAGTCTACCAGGCTTTGTGTGCTTTTTTTGATGTTAGAACTATAATTACTAGCTGATGTGGTAGATTGTTTGCAAAGAAGGCCACAAGTATTCTTTTCATTCTTATAAGTACACCCGGTTGCAATGTGGCTTGGTTGCTTCCCCCATCAAGATGTGGAGTTTATTTCTCCACCCCTTGAAGATGGGCTTGGCATGTGACTTGCCTTGGCCAATAGGTTATTAATGGTTATGCAAACAGAGGCTTGAAAAGTGTTTGCACATTGGGGTTCATCTTCTTTCCCTGTGCTGGGAAAGCTGTTGCCATGTGAACAAGCTGGATTTGCTTCCTTGAGGAGGGGAAACGATGTGGAGAGATACCCAGCTATCCCAGGTCAGCTCAGCCCTGTCATCTACGGAAGGCCATCCTAGGCTTTCCAGCCTCCAGACTAGAAGAACTGCCTACTCAACCCATAGGACCATGCTAAAATAAATGCTTGTTATCTAACAGCCACTGTCTTATGCGCATGGTTTATTATGTAATAAACTTGAACTGATACAGAAATTGGTATCAGAAGTGGCAGCTTGCTGCAACAAAACTCAGAACACACAGCAACAGCTTTGGGATCACACAGCAAACAGAGGATGAAAAATCAAGGAGGAAACTAATGGTAAAGCCTGGAAAAAAAAAAAAAAAGGGCAAACAGGCTGTGAGCAGAGGCTAGGAAAGTGGTGAGGAGACAGCGATAGCTGGCTGAGAAGATGGTGATCCATGTTATGTAGCTGCAAAATAATCAGCAAAACTGTCACCATATAAAAATAAATGTACCCAATAAACTTGTAGACATTCCAAGGATGATTTTATGGCCAAATGGATAAGCATCCATTGGCTTCTCCTAGCGGCACCTGAATATGATACTGCAAGAGAAAGATGAGCTGGGGGGAAAAAAAAGAAGAAAGAATGATTTGGCAAGCAGAATTTAGAGATGTATGGGGAAGCCAAATTTTCTGGATTAGAAAAAAATGTTTTCATCTCTAGTTTCTCCAGATAGCAAAAGATTCTCAAAATAAGTGGTTTCTTGGTAAAGGCTAAATCAAGGTATGGCTATCTGATCCTTTTCCAAGTCCTCTGGAGGGTTTAAGGTGGTGCCTAATAGACACTTTCAGGTAGAGCAAAGGGGTTTTAGTGATGTTAAGGGTACTTTCCCCTGTAAGCCTGACAGGCTGCCTAAACGGAGGGTGTCTATTTCTGAAGAATTTGTGGATGCTGTTGGGGTCTGGAATAGACTGAATCCTGCTTCCTGGGGGAAGTCATAAAGCTTGATCAAAGAGCACTGCAAGGTTTTGCTAAAAAGAATAGAAACAGTTCAAAACCAAAGGAAGCCTCTGCCTTCCAAAGGTCATATCTAAAAGCAGCACAGAACAATGGACTTGGGAACCATTCCTGGGGATTAGAATTGGTGCCTAGCTCAGGAACATGCCCTGCTCCAGGAGTAGAAGACCTTGTTAATATTTACTTGGCAGGATTTCATATGACTATAAACCACTATGACTGCTCTGTACTTCTGGTATTTTGAATTCCATTTTGAGTGGGAGTGTCTGTTGTCGTTACCTATCCCCTCTCACTATTACATAGTGTGTGTGTGTGTGTGTGTGTGTGTGTGTGTGTGTGTGTGTGAAGTAGATGGGTACTTTTAATGTAGAAATCTTTGGATAAAAAGGAGCCATATCCGAAGAGCTGAACCTGAAGATCTTTATCTGTGTCAGGACCTGATTAGATGAAGATCCTGTACTTCAAGCCTGATACCATAATGAGATAGAATTTTGGGAGAAGAGAGAGAATGCATTTTGCAGGTGGGAAGAAAATTTACTTTGTGGCCAGAGGGCAAACTGTGGTAGATTGTCTGCAGAGATGGCTACAGTAATTCCTGCTATCTTTACATATACATATCTTCGTATGGTGATTGCCATTCTAACAGAACAAGAGGTGGAGTTTGGCCTTGCTCCTTTCAATCTGAGCATAGCTAAATGACTTGCTTTAGGCAATGGGAAATAAGGAAATAACACCCAAGTTCAGGTTCATACATGTCTGCACATTAAGCTTTGCTCTCTGTGATTGCATGTGTCATCCTCAAACAAGGATGTAGCAGTCATGAGCCAGCTTGCTGGAAAGACCACATGAAGGAGGACCAGGGAGGAGAAGCTGAGGATTTCCAGTCTGGTGAGTAAGGCTGTCTATCTACACCTGACCATCCATCTCCAGCTGAGCCATCAGCTGCCTGCAGCCACACGAGTGTGACCCAGAGAAGACTAGAGGAGCTGCCCACCTGACCCTGGGCCAGACCCACTGAATCCTGATCAGTAAATAATTGCTCCTTTAAGCAGCTAAGTTTTGGAGTGTTTTGTTAGGCAGCAAAAGCTAACTGGCACAGATTCTCTGTTTAAAATTCAATTTAAAATGGGAGAGTTCCATAAGATTAATTTTTTTCATTAAATACTGGGACAAACACTTTTTTCTTTTTCATTTATTTTTTGCTATTGTCTTCATGTGCTTGAGTACAACCTTATTATCTTGAATCTCAAGCAATTCCATTAATACTTTACCTGCTTTTCTTTCTTTCTTGGAAGACTTTTGTGTTTGGTTTTGAATTCCTTTGCAAGGTGCCCTGGTAGTTAAGCAATTTGGACATGTTTAATTATGTGTACCCTTGACCTGTGACATTTATAGGATTCCCACTTTTCTTCCTGGAAAATTATTTTCCTCTCTATAAAGATCCCTTGACCCACTCTCTGTTTTGTTTTTTTTTTTAATAGCTTCTTTCCTTTGCCACTTAGGCATTTAGTGTTTATTTTCAAATGCCTGTTCTTTTTGGGCTGAGGCAAACATTTTTCCTGAGTTTTCAATCAGCTGTTCTTAAACAGTCTCCAGGCTTATTCATGGTTATTTACTTTCAAAACTATTTCTTTCAGGGTTTCCCCCTACCCCCAAGAAAAGCCCATATTTATTTTGTCATAATTCTCTTTTGGAGACTATTTTTAGTTTCCTTTTCTTGCCAGAATGTTGGAATCATCACATGGTAATTGCTGTTAAACAGGCGCTCTTTGAAAGACAAATTCTCCCTTAGGAACATCCCTACGGATGGACAAAGCCATCACTTCCCCTCTCCTGAGGTGGCTGAACCCAAGGCTTCCTGGTCTACCTAAAGTATATCCTTGAGCTATTGGGACAATTCAGATGGAAATGAGGTAGAGAGAAAAAAATGTTATTTTGTTATTTCTTCTGGCCCTCTTCTATGAGGACATACTTTTATAACATTTATATTACAGTTATTTGTAGAATTATTTCATCTTTCATACTAGACTTAAGACATTTGAGAGTTGGATCCAAGTTTCATTAAGTTTTATATCTCTTAGAATAAATCCAACAGAGAGAGAGTAAAGTATAAATATCTGAATAAATGAGCAATTAACAACTTGATGAACGAATCCAAGCTGTGAACTGGGCTACGAACTCCTTTGGTGGGAAAGAGGGAAGGTTATACCAGAGAAGCAGCCCTTCTGAATGAACTGTTTGTCTCTCTACAATTGTCAAGTCAAAGAAATGGAAGCTCCATAGTACTAAACAGCATTCTCTCTCTTCATTCCAACAGGCACACATGACAGAGCTATCATTCATTGCTCAAAAGAAGTTTGGACCTGATGTATACACTTCTTCTACTGATATCCCTAGAAGGGAGAGAGGAATCTGTAAGATGCCATGGCCTAGATTTTGAATCTCTCAGACTATATACTAAAATAGACAAAGCAATGACTATAAGACCCATATCCAAAACTATATGAAATGGCATCCTGAACCTGCAAATAGGAGTGGTGAGAAACCAACAATTTACAATATGTTGTAGCCATATCTTTGTGGAGAGAAGCAGAGGGAAGACAACTGGTCTTAGTTCTGGGAATTGTGAGCAGTGAGCTAATTTGAGAACAGTAGTTGAAGAACACTATGACAGGTTTTTGTAGGATTAAATTCAAAGGGGAGTACAGTGGATTATGTTGCTACCAAATCTAATGGTGCTGGAAGCATCAGGGCCTATGAACTCTCAAAACTATCAAGACTAATCTGTCTTCCAAGACAAAGCCCTACAGTGAGCAGAAACTGCTTGGAGTGGAATTTAAATTGAATAGGATGAAGACAGTGAAGCCAAAGGACTAGGCAGTTCAGATAAAGGTTAGGGAAGAGGCAGATCTCAAAATGCCCTAGATCACATTGGTTCTGTTTGAAAACAACAGTAAAGGAAGCTCAGGGACTACAGACCTAGAAGAGTTCTCTGGTTCATACCCCCTTTGCAAAAACATCTTTGCATAAAACGATTATGATAGACCCCATATAGTATTATTACTAAAACAACAGATAAGGAGAATAATATTCCTACAGAAAATAAAAGCATGCAAAAATAACACACCCACAAAACATTTGGAAATTGTATGCTAATTGTGGTAGGCAGAATAATGGCCCACTGAACCTCTGAATATGTTAGGTTGCCTGACTCAGAGGAATTAAGGTTGTGGATGGGATTAAGTTGCTAATCAGGTGCAAATTTAATAAAATAGGAGACTAGCCTAGATTACCCAGGTGACCTAATGTGATCTCAAGGGTCCTTATAAGTACAATAGGGAGGCTGAAGAGGGGGAACTGGAGAGATGGACTCAGCTCAACATTGCTAGCTTTGAAGAGGGATGAATGAGACTATGCCAAGGAGTGTGGGTAATCTCTAGAAACTGGAAAGGGCAAAGACACAGACTTGCCCCTGGAGCCTCCAAAAGGAGCACAGCCTGGCTGGTACCTTAATTTCAGCCCAGCGAGACCATTTTGGGATTTCTGACTTCCAGAACTACAAGATAATTAATATGTGTTGTTTTAAGCCATTAAATTTGTGGTAAATTTTTACAGCAGGATTAGGAAGCCAAATGCATGAATATTTCAAGATTACCTAAAATAAATTAAGAAAATTATAGACTTTATGAAAGAAAAACATAAATGAAATTTTTAAAAAATACAAATGAATTGGAGAAAAGCAAAATTTGGAAAAAAGATGACAGATTCAGAAAAGATAAAGAATTAAAAAGTTATTTCATAAATAAAACATTCAGTACAAAAAATACAGGAATGAATAAAACTACTGAAAATGCCTTAATAGAAATTGAATAACAATAAAAATTTTAAAAAGATACCTTAATAGAAATTAAAGATGGAAATAGAAAAAATTAAAAGTAAGTTAGGAAAGAGATTAAAAATGGATTCAAAGGGAAGTGATAGTGATAGAGGTTCATAGAGAAGGTTCAACATATTTTTGATAGGAGTCATTGTATGAAAATCAAATCAAGGGAACAGAATATAATCTAACAACTAAATATTTAAGAAGTTCTTGAAATGAAAGATTTTAAAAATTTTATTAAAATATACATCGAATACCTTGGAAAATTTACACAGAAAGGCAAACATCAAGATATAGTCTAGTAACAATATCGGATTTAAAAAAAATCCCTTGGGCATTAAGGTAAAACACAAAACCATTCATAATGAAAGAATATCAGGTTGTCATTGGAGTTTTCAACATCAACATATTATTCCAGAGATCAATGAAGTAACATTTAAGATACTCAAAAGAAAGAAAATGTGAGCCATGTTTCCCTGTGGACAAATCAGCTGTCAACACACAGGCTGAAAAGAAATGGCTGTGATCCTGTATAAATTTAGGAAATACTGTTCCCACAAGCTCTACCTGAGTAATTTACTAAAGAATGAGCTTCAGCCAACCAAAAAAATTAGAGAGGTTTTGCAGTTCATAATGTTAACATCTATATTTTCTGACAATGTAGACATAAAACAATGATTAAAAATGAAGATAATATGGGCCATGTTTATGAAAAGAAGAATAAGCCTGTTGAGTGCTTTAAAAGCATTAATTAGGAGTAAAAGAATATTGCTTAATATCAGATATTGTAGAAAAGGGTAAGGTGAAAGGAAAGATTACTACTTAATTTCAATATAGCTCAAAGTAGGGAATCAATAAACTATAGCCAAAAATAGAATTAAGGGTAATATTAAAAGATATTAGCATAAGACTTTTAAAGTATTAGTACGTGTTTATGTGTATATAGGTATATTTATTTGTATAAAACAGAACCAAGGCAAAACATATTGATATATTGATCATGTCAATAAATGTAAATAAGCTTAACTCATCCACTGAAATAAAAATTTGGACTGATTAACAGATCATAATTGAACACTACAATAAATACCAGATATCTGAGAAAGTACAACAGAATTAAGATCAAATGCATTAAGAGACACAAAATGACATCTTATAGTGCTAATGACTACAATTCACCCAATAACATGGTACTAACTTTCATAAAGCAGAAACTACACCAATAAGGGGAAATTTTATGAAATGGAAAAAACTGATGAACTAACTGGGAAAAAAACCCAAATTATTAAATAAATATAAATGCCAGTTCTTTAAAAAAAAAATAGGCAACAAAAATAGGCAAACCATTGTGTAACTTAAGAACAAAAAGGAGAAAATCCAAAATGATAAGGAGGAGATAGCAATATGAGAAGTTTAAAGTAAGAGTTATAAAAAACTACTTAGCATTACTTTATGCAAATAGATTTTAAAACCTTGTGCAGAGTTCTGTAAACTATATGCTATGAGCCAAATCTGGCCAGCTGCCTCTTTTTAGAAGTAAAGTTTTATTGGAACATGCCTATTTTTTTTTCTTAACACATTGTATATGGCTGCCTTTGCTGAAGCGGCAGAGTTGAGCAGTTGTGACAAAGCCCTTATGGTCTGCAAAACCAGAGTATTTACTATCACACCCTTACGTAAAAAATTTGGTGACTTTGATCTAGAGAAATATATCTTTTTGGAAAAAGTAAACTTCAAAATGGATTTATTTGAAACAGAATGCCACTGATTACCATAAGTAGTTAAAAATTTCACAGAAAGGACCATCCTTTCCTCCCCACTGAGAGACACCAGAAGGCCAGGGGTTGTCAACAGAGAGAAGTCACAGAAAGGGTCCAGCCCATGAAGACTTTTTCTTTGCATTACTAAGACTCCCCTTCCCTAATGAAGGTCACCCAGCAACTGGGCAGCACCATAGGCCAATTCACCACCACAGGCCGACAGGCTTGTGAAGCCTCTTTATCTCTGTGGGCTGGAGAGGCCTTTCTACTGCCTAGTGACACCAGGTGACCCAGAACTAGGAAGCTCCTTCTGTCTCCTCAAGACCACCTTCAAAGACTAGTGGCTGCCTCACAGCACCAAATAAACCAAACAGATCATAATAGCACTGCAAGGCTCTATAAATTGAATTGTAATTGGAACTATAATCTGCAAAAGTTGGGGAAATGCTGGTGTACTTAAGATAGTAGTTAGGATCGATGATATATCAGACTTACTGAGGATCTGAAAGACTTTTGGACACTCTATTCAATTGTCTGTGGCCCTCAGTTATGCTCAATGCATAGAAGACAGAAGTAATTTATTTCTTTAATCTGGGGCTTAGAACTAAGCATCCGATGGGATGGTGTTTGCCTCTGCAATTCTCCACTGTGCATCTACATTAGTTTTCTGTGGCTGCTGTAACAAGTTATCACCAACTTGGCAGCTTAGAACAGAAATTTATTCTATCACAGTTCTGGAGGCCAGAAGTCTGAAACCAAGGTGTACGTAGGGTTGTGCTCTCTTTGCAGGTTTTAGGGAAGGACCCTTCCTTACCTCTTCCAGCTTCTAGCAGCTCCAGGTGTTCCCTGGCTTACAACTGAGCTGCAGCACTCCACTCTCTGCCTACCTTTGCCTTCACATGACCTTCTCTGTCTCTATGTATCCTTTTCTTGTAAAGGTATATTTTCAATGGATTTAGGGCCCACCCTAATCCAGTATGATCTCATCTAAATTCTTGCCTTAAGTCCATCTGCAAAGACCCTATTTCCAAATACAGTCACATTCTAGGGTTTCAGGTTGATATGAATTTTGGGGGGCTCTGTTCAGCCCACTACAGTATCTAAAGATACACGGTAATTATGTTGATTTGGCTTCCTTGGCTTGTGGTTGCATCACTCCAATCCCTGTGTTCATTTTTATATCACTTCCTCCCCTGTCTTTGTGCTTGTCTCCCAAATTCCCATCTCATTCGTATAAGATACATGTGATTGTATTCAGGGCTCACCAATGTAATCCTGGATGAGCTCCTTCTCTCAAGCATCTTAACATAATCACACCTTTTGCTATATAAGGTAATATTCACAAATTCCAAGATTTAGGATGAAGGCAAATATTTTGAGAGACCACAATTCAGGTTACTATACCATCTGAAGAAGACACTTCTGTCGGAGGAATCTATTGAGGAGCTGAGGTGAACCCATGTGAAGATTCAAATTCAGAAGCATCAGATTTGGAGGCAGATAAAAAGGCAGCAGTTTTTGCAGGAACTGCCAGAACAGTATTTATTACCTGCCATACTAGGCTGTGAAAACCTGGGATTCAGAAAATGCTGCTGTTTTAAATTTCCACCACCAAGTTCAAGGTCCACTGGAAACACTACAATGAGGAACTGAATGCTAAGAACATGGCTCCATTACCTTTCTTTGGCTACCGGACTTCAAGGTGCCCCGGCCTGTTGGAACCACATTCCTGACTCACTCTGGGTGCTTCGAGTGCTCTTTAGATGAGTAGCCCTGGCATACTTACTTTATTTTACTTTTAGTTACAAAGGTAACACATGCTACTTGTTAAAACATTGAACAGTATGAACACAGGTAAGTAAAAAGTGAAAAATCTTCATTCCCTCTCTTCTAATTATTTTTTTTACCCCATCACTACCACATCAATCTTCAGGGTAATCATAATTATCAGTCTGGGGTTTGTCTCTCCACACCTTTTTATGTATATGTAAATATATAGAACTAAAATAGACTCTCACCATACACATTACTTTGAAACTTTAAAAAATTTCTTTAACTTAATAGCTCTGTTTGATTTTCCAGGAACAAAAATATTATCTCAAAAACTAAATTACTACTTCTAATATCACTTATCTATTGTTACAATTCAGGTGGGAAATGATAGTGGATAGTATTAGTAATAGAGCTGGGAAAATTTGCCAAATAATAGAGATTCAGATGCTTACTGAGCTCCAAATACCCATTCAACAATATTCTTTGAAACGCTTTTGGAAATTGGGAATTGAGTAAGTGATTCCTACAGGGCTATCAGCTTCATTGGTTTCTATTTACTGCTTAGGAAGCAAAGTACACTTCCTTTTCCTTTGCTTTGACAGGAAGCAGTCACCTACTTTACTTCCAATTTAAAATGCTCTATTATAACTACTAAGATAAACTCTAAAGCCTTTCCAACCCCATTAAATATTTCTAGCTCTATTATCACTTGCATATTATTTAAGAATGGAATTTTCGCAAACCACAATTTCCTATTGCTTTTTTCTCTTGAAAAGGCTGTTTCACTGTCACTGTCTTTCAGCATCATCTCCTCGGTCCCGCTCATCAACAGCACAGCCCTAGGCAAGTCTGTGAACTCCACAGCACTGTGTGAGAACATACAGAAAGATGTGAGAAAATATCTATTGCTTTTCCTTAAGAAGCTGAAAGTTTAGAGGGGGATGTAGAATATACAGTAATGTACCACAAATTGGTAAATCAATTATTTTGTTCATCAAGTATGTTTTTTGTGAATACTTGTATGTTAAAAAAAATATGTATTAGGTACTGATCTGGGCTCTAAGATAAAGTATTGAACCAAACAGACACAAATTTCTGCCCTCATGGACTTTATGTTCTAGAGGGGGAGTAAGACAGTAAACAAATATACATGATATATGAGAAGATTACCAGCACAGAGGAGAAAAATAAAAGAGGGTAACAAAGATATAGGGCACTGGGGGTTATGTATGGGCAGTTATACTCTTTGCAAATAACCCTGAAAATTTTTTAGTCCTTTGTAACTATACTGAGGCACTTTGTTGTTGTTGTTTTTTAAATATAATTGTTTTTATTCTTTGGAAAAATTAAAAAACTGAAATTTGTATATGGTACACATTTTGAAAATATATATAAAAGCATAAAAAGGAAATAAGCATTAACCACATTTGACCATGAGTGAAAATGCATTAACAATTGGGCATACATGCTTAAGTTTTTTGTATTTTAAAATTAGCCAAAGGGGGGTAGGATCAAGGGTGGGAAGTGGGGATGACTGAGGTGGAGGGGAGTAGTGGGGAGAAAATAGAGACAACTGTACTTGAACAACAATTAAAAAATGTAAAGAAAAAATAAATTAAAAAAAGAAAAATAATAAAATTAAATTAAACTATGCTATATTTTTTAAAAATGGGGTGATACTTTAAATAATGTTGACTAATTTACTCTTTATATTCAACATAGCATAAACTATTTAAAATCAGTATTCTTATATCTTTTGTAATGATCTACCATACTATTTTGTATTCAGATAGAGAATTCCATTGTATAGGTAAATCAGAATTTGTTTAATTGATGACCTGTTAAATACTTATTCATCTATTCATTTATTGTAAATAAAATAATGTGACAATGAACACCCTTGTAGCAAATGTTCGCATGCACTTATTTCTAAGAGAGGATCACAAGTGCTACAAGGCTGATGTGAAAGTGAGTCACTCTGCCTCAAAGTAAACTGGCTGATGTCCTCATGCAGAACTCGTAACACTCTGTCATCTTACTAAATTACCACACTCAGTTGTCACTAAAAGAGGTGGACATTATAAATTTTTATTTTTTTAAATGAGGATACTTTGGAGTGTTACATGTATACTGAAATAAAACCCCTCAAATATTGGAAAACATCAACGATACAAATTAGAAGTATGCTTTGCATGTAACTTTTCCTAATCTTCCTTTAGCAAAGGTGTCAAACTGACTTTTAAGGGGGAGCCACATCATCCTTGTGGTTGCCTTCAAAGGGCCAAATATAATTTTAGGACTGTATAAATGTAACTACTCCTTAACAGTTAAGCGAGAGCTTGGTGCTGCTGCCGGGTAAAAAGAAGGTGGAAGGCGGGATTCGGCCCTTGTGTTTGCCACCGAAGCTTTAGAGCTTGTAAATAAATAGCACTATGTCTAATTGGGTTGTCTTATGCATCCATCTTCAGTGAAGAGTTATTTCAAGGCTTTCTCTTGCTGTCAATCATTTAGATGCATTCTTTTTATTATTTAGGCTATTAGCATGTGTATAGACTACTGCATATTTTAGTTTGCTCTTTAATGCAACTTCTTATATTTTATTTATAGAGAGAGGGGAAGGGAGGGAGAAAGAGAGGGAGAGAAACATCAGTGTGTGGTTGCCTCTCATGCGCTCCCCATTGGGTACCTGGTCCTCAATCCAGGCATGTGCCCTGACTAGAAATCGAACCAGAGACCCTTTGGTTCACCGGCTGGCACTCAATCCACTGAGCCACACCAGCCAGTGCTAATGCAACTTCTCACACATGTTAGTTGTCTAATTAGGTGAGCTGATCACTTTGCCATTTCATTTTTCTCAAATGTGGCATAAATTACCTTTCAACTATTCTAGAGATGCTTTTATTAACTAAGGTTTTAGGCCTGTCCATATTAAACTCCACTGAATTATTGAACTTTGTGGACTGCCAATATAATATTCATGTAATTGGTACCCATTTTTTTCCATGTAAGTTTGACCTGGGGCCCTTTGTTCAAAAGCAGCAAAGAAAGTGCCATTCAAAATTCCAAAATATAAAGCTTTTGCATTGTCCCCTCGGCCTCCCTCTCAACTTGTCATGGCACTTTTGATTTATCATTTATGTCATTCCAGGTAGAGGAAAAAAATGAACATTTAGCATCATTAGTATGAATATTACTGTTCATTTTACATTAGTCAATGCGAGATTTAAAGGCAAATATAAAGTCACTGATATTTAACAGGTCTTATTTTGTGGTTTGTATGTGCACATGTATTTTGTATTCACCAGACAGTAGAAATGATGCACACAACTAATTCAACTGATCTTTTTTTCTACTTTGTGATACAATCATGTGCTACCAATACTTTCTATTTTTGGATTACTTATTAGTAAGAAAGGACTAGAAGTAAAAACAACCATTGGTTTTCTTTCCCTTTCCTGCTATGCCATCATTTTCAGCCTAAATGGTTGGGTAATACAGGGAAGCAATACAAGTAAAAGATGTGATAAGGTTCCTTGGCCATTTATGTTTCCTAGAATAGCACTGCCTTCCTTCTGCACTTGAAGCAAATTCTGGTCATACAGGTTAGACCCCCTGACCTTTCATAGTGCCAGTCATGGAGTTTGGACTCTCCCCTGAACTTTTCTCCCTGACATGTTGCCAGCTGTGTGGTAGACCATCTTTAGAAGAAGAACAAGGGGCTGGAAAATAGCCACAAATGACCCCCATACAAGCCCTTGCATGACCACTCCCGTAAGTGTTAAGCTCTAGAGATAAACTCTAAGCCTCTGTAGTGTTTCAGCTCCAGGACCAGAAAAGCAGCAAGATCAGGAGGGGCTATGCCAAGACTGACCTCAGGACCATCCAAGATGGCTAATGACCCCCCACTCTGGCAGTAACTAATCAGTGCAGACCATGAATGATCCTGAAGATCCCGAGGGGACAGCTGATATTCTATTGAGACCCGCCCCTGACACTTGGAGATCAAACCCTTCAAGAGGAGGATGCAGCACATGCTTTCTCTCTAGAGCACCTCCTTCCCCCAGGTGTGTTTTATTTGCCTTTCTTTCTTCAAGGCCCTGAGGGCCCTTCTTTTGTCTCTGTAACTTGTTTCTTGAGCCCATGCAGCCCAGCTGGCTCACTTCTTCCACGGTTCATTTCTTCTACCTCTTTGACTTTCTAAATAAACTTTTGCTTGTATTTGAAAAAATTCTGGTTCCAACAGAAAGCATGGCCTAAAAGCGCTGTCGGATTACTCATCTGAAGACATTACGGACTTAACTTGTATTTGTTTGAGTCTCACTGAACTCCTACACATTGTGAGTCCACCAGAATTCTGTGTTCATGGGGCATCATAAAGGCTCTATGTGAATAGGGCACCAAGGAATGGCAAAATATATATTGACCCTATCTCCTTTGCTCACACGTATGCCCCACTGTCCTTCCAGACTTCACCTGCCAAACACAAGTTTAAAGACAAAATTGGTAAAAATTTTGAGACTATGATCACAGAGCATAAAACCAAGCATAGGTCCCTTCTGACCACTGGGCATCATGTGACTGTGCAAGTCACACACCCATGAAATCAGCTCTGGTTCCAGCCTTTTCAAATGACTTCTTAATCTTCATCGTGCAAAAACAATTAAGTTCTCTACTTTTCTCCTGCTAGACTCTCTTCCTCAGAAACTTCATCACTCTTCAAAGCTACAATTACCATCTTTAATGAACAGGCACTGTCAAGTCAGAGAGCATATCTGGTTTATTACCGCAGACTCAGTTCCTAGCCCAGTCTCTAGCTTATAGAAGAGACAATAAGTATTTGTCAGATCAATGGATGAACACTTACTTTTGTTCCAGGCATGGTGCTTGCAACTCCACATGTTTTATGTCATTTAATTTTCAGATAACCACATGAGGTGGATTCTATTATTACTTCAATTTTATGGAATCAGAAGCTTACAAAGTTTCAATTATTTGTATAATGTTATATAGATTGTAAGTAGCAGAAACAGAATTTAAATCCAAGAAGTTTACTCTCTCATCTCTTTAAACATAGTAAAGGAGATCATTTAAAACTGGACTTTAGAGGGGCGATGAAAATAAGAAGTTGAAATTTAAACCAGCATATAGAAAGAACCACATATGGTTTATTAGAAAATTTCATTACAATTTCAAGTAATAGATAAATATATGATCCCCGTGTTAAATGCCAACCCTCTTTACAAAGGTATTGTGTAGACAGGACTGACAAAGGAAGGGATATCTGCTAGGCTCTGAAGCAGACTTTCTCTTTCCCTGTCCTCCACTCACTCATCCTCTTCTAGGCCTTTGATCAAGTATGTCCCTTCCAGAGCAACCCTCACCCATGCTCCCGGCCTGATAGATCCACTCCTGAAAAGTTTGAGCAACCATCAGCAATGGCTCCAGAATCAGGCTTTACAGTACAGAATTTTTATCAGCAAACGTCCTCCAGTGGCAGCTATGTCTACTACTGACCACATGGTGAAACAGGAAGGGTACAGCTGTTCTCTGGAGCCTATCCTGACCAATACATCTGACAAAGCTGCCTGGGAATATCTTCTTGGTCTGCACACAGAAGTGATGGGAGTGACTTCAAGTATGTTCTTAACTTTATGCAAGAATAAAACGTTTATGCTGGGTGCCACCTCAATACAGCTTCCTGTACCATGTAAAATATGTAAAATACCTTTATTCTCCAGGCACCTCATAGGCTCCACTACTCAGCAGCTTCTTTGTCAGCAGCAGGATGGTGAAAGTTGTCACTGACAGCTTTGGGTTTTGAGCTTTAACCATTTCATGACATTTTTTTTGTGGGAAGAGGGGGCTGTGAATTTAACATCTGCCTTAAAATAATTTCCTTTGGCTCTTTAAATTGTTGATTGTTGACATTTCCTCCTTTCCTCACTCCCCAAATAGTTTTGATTGTCGATATTTCCTGGTTTTCCCAGTCATTTCAAAGATCTTACAATCTGGAAAGTTAATAACAAAACCCATAATAATGTATGAAAGCTTTCCTTTGAGAATAAGTACAGAAAAGAAAGATTGTAGAAAAGGGGGATTAGAAATAAGTTAGGGAATGGCATTGGCCACAATGAATATATATATTCACAGGTTGTTCACAGAGTATGGTTTTAATCCAAAAGACAGGAGAATCCTCATGAGTTGACTTGGGACAAGGTGCCAAGTCAACTCATGATGCATCAGTAAATATATTGTTAGCAGAATGAACTGGCTGAAGGACAGAGACCTTAGAGGTTGGAGGCCAGAAAAAAAATAAAATCAGGTGGCAAGAGTCAATATGAGGCAGAACTGAGGATAATATTCTTTTAAATAAAAGCCCAACAATTTTTTTTTTGAAATTTGAGATGTGGCGAGGCACATATTCCTTTGACACATCTTCCATTATTGGTAATGCCATTTGTAGTTTGTGAGACTAATAAATGTTTTCTTTCTGATCAGTCCTTTGAGTGTTGGCATTAACATTCAAGGGGACCCTCCCCAAAACCAGAATTATCTTCTGGAGAGAGGGATCCTTGTAGCACAGGCTTCCACCGCTAGGTGAGTGTGTTTTAGGAACCCATCTGTATCAGTGTACCATCTGGTGTTGTTGTGAGAGGCTGCATTCAGCTTTGGTGAATTTTTCTGAAGACTTTCAATGTGATTGCCCATTTCATGATGGGTGATTTAGGAGTGCACCTGCCCACACCATGCTGAATGGTCAGCAGTTTTTGACCAAAAATGGAATGACTGCTGTGCCCCACCCTCCCTATTCACCCAATCTCACCCCAAGTGACACATTTTTTGTTTCCCCAGATGAAAAAAGTCCTCAGAGGGAAACATTTTGCTGATGTGGAAGAGGTGAAAAAATGGCAGAAGCACTAAAGTGCATCACAATTGACAAGTTCAAAAACTGTTTTGAGCAAGTGGAAAAAATTTCTTGATAGGAGTGTTGCATCAAATGGAGAGTACTGTGAAGTTGACTGAAGTTTATTTTATTTTAAGATTTTATTTATTTATTTTTTAGAGAGAGGGGAATGGAAGGAGAAAAAGAGAGAGAAATATCAATGTATGGTTGCTCCTCATATGTCCCCAACTGGGGACCTGGCCTGAAACCCAGGCATGTGCCCTGATTGGGAATTGAACAAGCAACCCTTTGGTTTGCAAGCCTGCACTCAATCCACTGAGCTACACCAGCCAGGGCAGAAGGTGACTGAAGTTTAAATGTGAAAGAATAAATACACACATTTTTATAAATAAATTCTGGGTTTTTTAGGTCCCACCTTGTATAGGGAAACAGTTAAGGTAAAACAAAACACAGAGGAACTACTGTAAAAAGATTGTATTATTTGGATTCGCTTACCACTGATCTTGCCAAATCCCTGTAGATTTCCATTGTCCTGCATAGCAAGAATAAAGGAAAATACAGGGGTAGATGCCAAATTGTTTTAACTTGAATGTTTTCCAATTTTTTTTCATGAAATATCAGTAGTTTTTAAAAATCCAGTTAAGAGTCTTATAATATTTTTATTTTCCTCAGATGTATTTAAGAAATATATAAAATCTGACTCTGCCTTCCTGTTTTTAGTCATCATTCTCAAGAAACAAATTTCACTTGTGAATATGCTAAAATCCCAAAGAATGGAAAATAAGAAATATTGGTGTGAAATCGATGCTTTGAACGCATGAGTGCCAGACAGGAAAAGTGCTTAGGCTTTTCCTATATTTGATCAATTGGCTTGTCTAATCCATTTGACTGTGGAAGGCTGGCCTGACAAGATTTAAGATTAGTTTAATAGGGATTAAGGTGGCATGAAGTATATAACACTACGCAGTTGCAAGTACAAACATGCTTAGAAATTCATTTGTCTTTGGGGAGAGGCTAGTTCAAACTCCAGTTATATTTACAAACACATTCTAGCCACAGTTGAGCAGCATGGAGCTGGGGAAGTAACTGTGCCTGTCTTTCCTTAAACCCACAGGGTCTTTGATTTCTGCCCAAATAAAGCAGGCCGTTGGCATTCAGCTCTCTTAGCTGGCACAGTATCTGCACAATGTCTGCAGAATTTAGAATGACCAAGAGGGGCAGGTCAAAGACAGCCAAATTATGATATCACACCCATAAAACCTCATCAATGGTGACATACAGAAAACACTCAGTGAATTGCTTTCATTAATTTATCCTTATTAAGAAATTCTAAGCAGTGTCTTCATTCCTTGGCAGGTTTCAGATTCTAGCTTTTCCCCTTCCTTCATTCAATGCTGTTCTTTAAAAAGAACAGGCTACCATGGGCACTGATTGACAGTAGCTGAAGAAATGTGGCTTGGGGGAGTCTAGGATGCTTAGCCTGCCCAGGAGGAATGTTTTGTAAATGTTGTATTTGCCTTTGGAAGAGGCCAAAACTTTCCAGAACCTTCGGGTATGGCTTAGAATGAGAGTTGCAGAGAAGCAAAAGGAAACCTGACTATAAAGAATTCTGTGTCTGTCTCTTCTCTGGGAGAAGGACAGGAGCTCTGACCTTATCCTAGCTTGGCCCTGGGTTGCAGTGATCAGATTCCTTTGGAAAGAGGAAGTAGGTATGGTTGTCAAGCTGTCAGGATAGACACAAGATCAGGGGAAGGGTGGGATGTGCAGTTGAATGCAGGCTCAGCTTTTCTTTAGGTCCCACATGCTTCTAAAGCAGAAAATCTGGCTAGTCTATAAAAACAACATCGGGAAGAACTGAGGGAAGTGAGAAGAACCAACAGGAAACATTTCCTGGTAACCGGCTGACCCTGTTTGGAGTTTAGAATGTCATCTGTGTGGGGGCAGATAGTCAGAAGACTCAGCTGCCTTGTCTCCTTGTCTGGAGTGGAGCCTGGGAATGTTGACCTGAAAGCTTTACTCAGGGAGCAGAATTTATAAGCCCTTATAGTACCATGTGGCAGAGAACTTATGCATGTAGATACCTAGGGAGAGAAGGAGAGTGAGAAGAAGAAAGCTAAGACCAAGAGAGACAGAAACAAGGAAAGAAGATTTATCATTGCATGTTTAATAGTGAAATGAGGAAATGTTTTGAATATGAAAGAGAGGAGCAA
This sequence comes from Desmodus rotundus, assembly GCF_022682495.2. Taxonomy (NCBI): domain Eukaryota; kingdom Metazoa; phylum Chordata; class Mammalia; order Chiroptera; family Phyllostomidae; genus Desmodus; species Desmodus rotundus. Next base: position 17,433,747 of record NC_071395.1, read on the forward strand.
AGATATTGCATGGTTTCACAGGCAAATTTTAAAAGAGCAAGGATATAACTTATGTATTACAAATGAATCCTTGTCCTTTTGTGTTTTTCCTTACTGTACTAAATTTCATTTCTCAGATTTTACACTTTGAAAATTCAAGTTCATAAATATTTTTAATTACTTTAGTTGTAATAGGAACTAATTGGACTATGAAACATTTTGGCTAGTTGAAAAAGTTCCCTTTTAACATAACCTTGCTAGTCACTGGCATACTTAAGGACTTTCTGTGTTGAATAAGTATGTCAAATAGATCCTCATCAATGACTGGCATTGATGTATGAGTGAAACTCTATGCCCATAGGCATGAGGGCATAGAACCTTGATGAGGGAAGAACTCAAGTTCCAAATGTAAGTGTTATCCACTCTAAGAAGAGATGAGAAAAACAAAGACCCCAAAGCATGACTCAAAGAAAGAAATAAACTGTGAAGATAGGAGCTCCCTTTCCCCCTCAATATTTGAACCTTACTGATCTGAACAAAATATTACCTAAGAAAGCAGTCCTGCACCAAGGAAATGAAGAGATGGTCATAACTCTCAATCCAAATTCAATGTGAATGAACCAAACCAGAACTATGCCCTGATTTCCTATGGCCATTAGGGTCTTGAATGTTTTTGACATTACCACATGAAGACTTAAATATATCCATGCTTATTATAGGTAAAGAGTTACAGTAGTCAATAATGGAGGCAAAGCCAAGAGATGAAGACGTGACAGCTATTTCAAATAAAGCAATACAAATAAATAAACTTCTGGTCAAGATGAAGGCATAGATAGACATGCTTTGCCCCCTCACACAACCACAAAAAGAATTACAACAAAATCTGAAAACAAATGACACCCAAACTGTCAGAAAATTGAACTGTATGGAAGTCTGACAACCAAGAATTTAAAGAAGCCACAATCATCCAGATGGGTAGGAGGGATGGAGACACAGAGATAGGGCTGAAAGGTGAAGAGACATGGTGTGGTGTGGCGAGGTGGCCACGGCAGAATAGGCATGTGTGGTCCACATTTACATGTGGTGAATAAAAATCAGGAGGGATGCCTTGGGAGCAAGTGATCCTAGCCCCAGGCCAACCACATAGCCCAGCGTTCCAGCACTGGGAAGATAATTACCCATAACTTCTGGCTATAAAAACCAGTGTGGGTTAGAGTAACAGAAGAACGGCTAGATTTTCAGGAAACTTCACTTCAAGGGCCCACATGGTCTTAAAATTCCAGAGTACATGGGTATATAAAAACCCATGTGCTCTGGAATTTAAAACCAGAGCAACAGCTGGAAGGGCACCAGTCACATATGGACAGTGGGTGAAGTGACTGGAAATAGGGCGAGTGTCAGGAAAATCCCCAGAAGCCAGAAAGTGGCACAGTCCCTCTTGGAGCCCTTCCCCCACCACAGAGTCACACAGCAGTGAAGAGGGTTGCCCCACCCTGGTGATTACCAAGGCTCCGCCCCACAAAATCTATAGGTGCCTTTTACAGGGAATCAAAGTAGCTCTTCCTAATACACAGAAACAAACATAGGGAGGCTGACAAATTGAGGAGACAAGGAATACAGCCCAAATTAAAGAACAGAGCAAAACTCCAGAAAAATAACTAAACAAAATGAAGATAGCTAACCTATCAGATGCAGAGTTCAATACACTAGTGATCAAAATGCTCAGAGAACTCACTGAGCATGACAGCAACATAAAGGAAGACATGAAGCTTACACTAAGTGAAGTAAAGAAAAATCTACAGGGAACCAACAGTGAATGGAAGAAAGCTGGGATTCAAATTAATAATTTGGAACATAAGAAAGATATAAACATTCAACCAGATGAGAAAGAAGAAATAAGAATTAAAAAAAATAAGGATAGTATAAGAAGCCTCTGGTTCATCTCCAAATGTGCCAATATCTGAGTCATAGGGATGCCAGAAGGAGAAGAGGAAGAGTAAGAAATTGAAAACTTGTTTGAAAAAACAATGAAAGAAAACTTTCCTAATTTGGTGAAGGAAATGGACATACAAATCCAGGAAACACAGAGAGTCCAAAACAAGTTGGACCCAAAGAAGACCACACCACAGCACATCATAATCAAAATGTCAAAGGTTAAAGACAAAGAGAGAATCTTAAAAGCAGCAAGAGAAAAGCAGGGAGTTACCTACAAAGGACTACCCATAAGACTATCAGCTGATTTCTCAAATGAAACTTCGCAGGCAAAAAGAAACTGGCAAGCAGTATTCAAAGTGATGAAAATCAAGGACCTACAACCTAGATTACTCTAGGTTGCAGAGATTTAGTTGCAGAGATTTGATCTATCCAACAAAGCTATCATTTAGAATGGAAAGACCGATAAAGTGATTCCCAGATAAGGTAAAGCTAAAGGAGTTCATCATCACCAAGCCATTATTAAATGAAATGTTAAAGGGACTTATTTAAGGAAAAGAAGATCAAAACTATGAACATTAAAATGGCAACAAATTCACAGCTATCAGCAACTGAATCTAAACAAAATACAAAAACAAACTAAGCAAACAATCACAAAAGGAATAGAATCATAGGCATGGAGATCATTTGGAGGGTTATCAGCTGGGAAGGGTAAGGGGGAGAATAGGGGCAAAGGTGCAGGTTTTAAAAAGCATAATTGGTAGGTACAAAATAGACAGGGGGAGATTAAGAATAGTATAGGAAATGGAGAAGCCAAAGAACTTATATGCATGTACCATGGACATGAACTAAGTGGGGGCATTGCTAAAGGGAAGAGGGTGCCAGGCAGAGGTAGACAAAGGGGGAAAAATTAGGACAACTGTAATAGCATAATCCATAAAATATACTTAAAAATAAAATAAAACAATATGAACAAACAAATATAAGTGAGAGTAAGGCGTGCTGGTGAGAGACCTTGACCATGAGTCAGAGACTTGAAGGCTAGTACAGGTTCTACTGCTGACCAGCTGTGGAGGAAGGGACTAGCTGACCTCTAAGTCCCTTTTAAGATCTGCATTGTTACGATTACGATTCATCTTCCTAAGGAATATAGTTTGAGTCTCAAGAGCACTGAACAGCAGTGAAGAGTGAGTCCAATTCCTTTCAGTGATGGAAAAGACCTGAAATTCTGTCTAAATAATTATTTGGGTTTTCTTTTGTGCATGACTTTTTATTTTATTATCTGGAAAGGTAAACTTGTTGCTTTATGATTTGGGGAAAGTTCAAACATAAAATGATTATATTGCTTAGATTTTTTTTCAAGTATGAGTGATGAACCTACTTCCTGGTGCCAGCCCATATTATTTCTTCACTCTGGCAGTTAGATCTGTTGTTGACGTTAGTTGCAGAGATTCGATCTAATTTAGGTAGCATGTTGAGATTTTTTGCTCATGACCTCTTCCTTAAACCAAAAAATGAAAACCCACACAAACTTGTGTGAGCTAGTTTAACAATATTTTTGGTTTTAATATTTCTATTTTTTCTCTCTGGTAATAGTGAAAAATAAACTAGAGAACTTTGGGTCCAAGGTCCTCAGGTTTTCACAACTAACAGTTTGTTCTATTCAACAGTTTAAGCACATTTAAGTAAAATGAAAAAGAAAAAAGAAAAAAATGAATAACAGACTAACAGCAAGCTCTTGGCTTTCAGGGGGCCCCCAGCTCATGAGTCCAGGCAGCACAGAAATAGAAATTCTGGAAGAGATACTAAGTGTGAACCAGTGTAGTGCACACTGCAATTCTCGGCTCTACCAAGGAATGTGAAGTAGTCTTGCTTTGTTCATGTGAATATGTGTAAAACAACCACCAAGCACTTCACCTTTCAATACCTTTGGAAAATTCTGTATGTTGACTGAACAGAGAATTTGATTAAAATGACAGTTTCTCACCACTCTCCATAGAGAAGTGTAAAAATAAAAGTGATGTTCTTGTAGATACATGTGTGAGCTTGTGCTTGTGTGAAAACACACACACAGGGCAGAGGTGCATATATTCAGACTCAGGTTCTTGGTGTGGATTAGTAGACTAACATTTGATTCCTCTAAATTTTATAAGGGGTCCCATCTCCAGAAGGCATGGCAGGAATGTCAATTATTTGGTTATGTATCTTTATAGGTTCTCCAGTCAGTGTGGCGTATTAAGTAAGGCCTCTTTCATCTTCAGGTGAATTTGTCTCAACATTTTTCACTAGGTACTATCAAACAGTTTCATATTTATTTAGTTAACACTCCTGGGATACTGATTGGATGTGGTATCTGAAAATTGTACAACCTGTCACTTTGTCTTTCTGTGCAGTTGCTTTTAAAATTTATGATGTTTCCCACTCTTTTCTTTTGGATCAAGAAGAAGAGAGAGGGAGCTGATTGTGCTTGTAAACCACTGTGTCAAGTCCCAGACTCCCAGGTAGCTATGCTGTACTTGTAGGAGCACTCATTAAAGACCTCATCAAACAGGCTTCATTGACTTCTAGACTGCTGTGTTGCTGCTTGAGTGTTGTTTGTTTCCCCTCTCACTTTTCTATTATTTCCTTGGCACCTCTAGTATTGTGTTGAAGATCATATGAGATGGAGACAGAATGATGCATGATGTGAGGAAATTGGAACTGAATGTAGTTATTGAACTGGCAGATGTACCACACATATCTAAAGCTGACAGGCTTATCTGAAAAGCCCATCTCTCTAGGTCATAGCATATTCCTGTAACCCCTGGATGTTTCCCTTTCCCTGATCCCAAAGCAAGACTATCAGATGAACTTAAAGGAACAACCTTCATAGTTGTATGCATTGTTATCTGATTAACTATCTCAAAGATGGCTTTCAATAAAACCAGGCACACCAGAGGTAAAACATTAAATTATGTAGAACAGACAATATGCAAATGAGATAATAAGATATTTTCTGTTGGAGGTATTCTGGATAAACAAAACAAAACATATATCAAAATAATTCTACTATTTTTTACTTTGCTATGTACAACTTCCCTGGCTTTAGAAATGTGGATATCATTCTCATCATTATCAGAAGTATATTTAGACGTAGATGAAAATGATGTGAGAATGGACATGGTGGGATAAGGAAGTTTGAACAGGCAACTCTGGTGGGTTGGAGAACAAATTACATGAGAGTGTCAATCAATTGAGTTTTGTACAAAATGGATAATGAAAAGCTAGAGGAAACCATTTCTATGCAGCCAAGCTTTGGGCATATGTTACCTGATTCATAAGGCAGAAGTAAAGAGAAGAGGAGAGCTTGCAAGACTGCATAGCTTGGAGATCCTCTCCTCTCTGACTTTAAATTCATAGGAACATTTGTTTTTAAACGAGGAAGGCAGACTTTTCTTGTGTAAATGACAATTGAGGAGTCTGAGTATCAAGGAAACAACAAGGCCGAAGGATGGTTAGAAATGGTGAATGAAAGAAGGATATGTATTAAGAGAGAAAAGTCCAGATAGACACAAAATTATTTGGATCACTTCCTTTGGTGCTAAATCATACCCAAAAGGGACTCAGGGAGTAAACCGAGGTTTGCCCCTCTTCCATAGGGTAACCTCAATATTTGTTTATGCAGAGGTAGATGAGAGACAGCAGGGAGTTGGTGTCCTGGGAAACTTCATTACTGCATGGGCATCATGAGAATTTGCCCATCCTGTGGGAGACAATTTGTTAAATCCCATTCATGTGTCCAAATGCCTGATTAGGGACTTGTAGTAACCACCCATGTTCACACATCTATCATTCAGACACAAAACAAAATACAAAACACCAAATGTCTCTAGAGTTGAGCCAGATCTTTCTTATCTTGAACAATCAAAACTTCTAACAGTCTCAGGGAACTGAAATGACTTATGAATGTTTAAGGTTGCTAAACTCTTGACAATCGTCCTCGCTAAAACAAAACTGTCTACATTATCTTGTATTACCATAAAGTTTTTGGACAAAAATTATTTGTTTCCAAAAAAGCATATTGTTTTCTTGTTATCTTTCCTTCTATTTAGACATTGCATTAAAAAACACTTTCTTTGATTCTTGTCTTCTGAAAGCTGTTCTAACAACAGTCTAGGAGAAACAACTTTCTCAATAATTTTAGTTAAAGTCTCCATCCTGCTCTGACCTGCAACCTGCATCCTGTCACCAGACTGACCGACTGGACAATCGTTACCAGAGAAAACTGTAGGCTGCAGAATGCACTTTGTTTTGCAGAGCAGTTTAGAAACCTTAATTTTGACATCTCCATTCTAAACTTTGCCGAAGACCTTTTTCTTTTAAAACGAAGGTCCTATTAAATGTTTTTGTCAAACACAAGAGCAATTTCTTTCTAATGTAGAATTCTGTTCTCATTACTGCCTAAAAATTCATGAAAAAGAACCCCTTTTTCTTCTGATATTGTGATAAGTAAATAATACTAAAAGCAGTCTGAAAAAAAGAATGTCACCATTCTGTTCAAGGAATGATTGAACAAAGTATAGTATATGCACAGAATAAAATAATACCTTATAATTATAAATTATATTCATGAAGAAGTTTTTGGTTTATATGTCACTATTTTAAATGTCCTAAATGGTATAACATTGAATAAATTTTATGATTTGGATTGTATAAAAATATTAAAAATAAGCAAAAGGCATATGATACAATGTAAGAGATCTATTGTAAGTTATGAAAATTTTAATTTTTTTAAACACCTTAAAACAGTTTCTAGTTTGTGTATAATAAAGATATATTACCTTCATGACTTAAAAATAAATTTATTAAAAATTCTCAGGAATTTGGACTTAACCCTATATCTTCTTTTTTCCTTTCTCTTGATACTATTCATTGTTGATTCACAGTGGTAGTATTGATTTGGTCAGCAAGAACCCAAATATAGTTAATGATCTGGGATGAATGGTGAAGCCAATAATCAAAGAACTCAGGCTAATAACTACGTAGCTTAATAGGAAAAACAATTTTAAAAACCAGATGTTTTCTAAGGATATCCATTTTGAAAAGTCTCCAGAAAAAGTGTTAGTCAATTAATTGCCAAGAAATTATCATCTATATATAATTTTGTAAATTGCTAACCTGGCTCCAATGTAGAAACCAATTATAGTAATCTCACAGTCTAGTCATGTTCTGTTCATGACAATATCGTCAAACATTCAACTCTTCTACTGCATATTCATATATAAAGCAGGACCCATACATTTTATATGATTAAAGCCATCTATTGTGATTCGATTGTCCCTGATCTGACATTTTGGGCTGCTATGCAACTGTACACTGTATATTCTACAAGACTTAACGCTGAGAAGTCCCGCTGAGAACCAAGTACGAATCTGTTGTGTCTTGTGTGGCCCACTGGGTCTTGTGAAATGCGACAGGCTCTAAAACTGTTCTCATAGCCCCCATTAGATGCAGCTGCAAACATATTATTCTCACAGTTCAACATCTTTCTTCATAAAATCAGGTATTGCATCTGGGTAATATTCTTAACAAGCCATGCAATATCAGAATCAATGATAGAGGGAACCCATTTACTGTACAAGGCCTGAGCATGCACTGCCACAGACTAGAGCACTAGAAACCCTGGCGAGGCAGACACCCCTCACAGGCAACTGTATTCTCCTTCAATGGGCCTTTCTTTGTGATCTACACACATTGTCCTATTATTAGATAATAGGTGTGCACAATTTCTCAATTCATTCAAATGCCTGCAGCAATAAATAATGTAAAGCACAAGGTCTTCTTTTCTTCATTAAGAAAAAAAGTCTTCTGTCAAACTTGGGATATCTGATACGAAATGATGTTTCTCTTATGTCTTTCCTTTGTGTTCACAGGTATGAGGAATAAGACAGGAATGACTTTTTCTAATAAACACATATTTGATGGCTCACTTCAACCTGCAGTTTGAGATACCAGCCTCCTTGCCTTTTGCACTCTGAGTTATACCTTACGTCTGACAGTCACAAAGAAAAATAGTCTTTAATTCTGGGTAGCCACAATAAGGCTAACTTGCCACTGGCATTTAACTCAGTTTATTACTATTTTTTTATGTCATGCAGAAGTTTCTTTGTTCTTTACTTGTTGATTTTATGTCTTGACTAGAAGACCTGGCCTCACATCAAGTTATAAAAGAATTTCTTCCTAAGCTTTCTTCTAGTGTTTTTATTGACTGGTTATTTAAAACATTTAAATATCTGGATCCCTTGGAACTTATCCTTAGAGTATGGCATAACTATAAATCCAATTTCATTTATTTTTTCAGATGGCTAGCTACCAGGTTATTTTATTTATTGACTATTCTACCTTTAAATGGCAACTTTAGGCTATTTCTAGATTTCTTTATCCTTATATATTGTCCTATTTATGAACTAGTACCACATGATTTTAATTGCAGAACGAAAGCTTCAGATATGACGTTTTATTATCTAATCAGGCCAATCCCTCCATCATTGCCCTTCTTTTTCAGAATTTCTTTGTCATTCTTATTTATTTTTCCAAATGAATATAGCATGTTTTTCTAGTACCTCAAAAATCCCATTGGTATTTTTATTGGGAGTTCATTGCATTTATAAATTAACTTTATGAATTAACTTTCAGAGAACTGACATCTTTGTAACACTGATTTTCTAACCCAGGAGTTGGGTATGTTACTCATTTAAGCGACATTTCCTTCAGCTGGTTTTACATATTTCTTCTGGCAAGTTTCATATAATTTTGCATATATCCTTTTAATCCCAAGTATTTTATTTTTTGTGGTTCATGAAAAAAATGTCTTTTTAAATTATAGCTCCAAACTGTTTATTGTTAGTGTATAGGAAATCTCCTTTTCAAGCATTAATTTTAAGCTATGTTATGTGATGAAGTCTTGTTTGTATCAGTTTTCCATTGATTGTCATGTTCTGTACAGGTATACAAAAATAACACCTGCAAAAAGTGATTTTTTTCACAGCCTTTCCTGTGTTAGTTAATGAAAACATTTTCTTTGCAGTACTAAAGTGCCAAACTTGGAGTGATTCTTTGCTTCCCTGTTTTTCAAACTACATATTCAGTCAGCCCCAGATTTTGTCAGCTCTTTCTTAGAAATAAGTCCAGAATCTGACTACTTCCCATTGGCTCCCAATACGTCAGCTTGGGTTACTGAAATGTCCTCCTAGCTGGTTTCTCTGCTTTTGTTTTTTATTTTCTATGGTCTGTTTTCCAGATGGCAGCCAAACTGATACATTTTAATGTCAGTATTATCACATCACTTCTCTTCAAAATTCTTCAAAGGTTTTCTGCTTCACCCAGAGTAAAAGTCATGTCCTCTCAGTGGCTGCAAATCCCTTAATAATGTGGTTCCCTGCTCCAAATACACAGTATCCTTTTTTATGATTTTCAATCATTCTAGAAAATTCCCTACCTCAGGGTCTCTGTACTTGATACACGTGCTACCTGGATTTGTATTCCCCTTTTGTCCTCTGGGCTCACAGTCTCCTGGCCTTCTGGTTGTGCTCCAAGTATCTCATCGTTAAAGTGTTTCCATTAAAAAACAACAACAACAAAAAACACAGCCATTGGAACACCTCACACACCCAGCAGTATTTGCTTTCTCCTGCCTGATTTTTCTTACAGCGCCGCTGTTTGACACAGTAGAGTCTGCACATTTGTTCATGTTCCGTCTGCACCGCTTCGCGTGTGCCGTGAAGGCAGGGCTCATTGTTGTTTCCTGCTGTGTCTTCAGCACCTTGCTTGGCCCAGAGTAGAAGGTTGATAGATGTTAGTTGAATAAATAAATGTGAAATAACATCTTATATTTTATAAGAAGATTTAAATCTACAAAATAGTGAACTATAGTACTTATGGAGTAAAGTATATGAAAAAAGTATAAAACATCTATAGGATGTTAGGGACAGAAAGAAGTCACCAGGAGAGGCACATGAAGACTCATATGATGTTTAACTTAAAAATAATGAGAAACAGGTATAACAATGTTAGGATTTGATAAACTGGGTGTGGGTACACTGGTGTTTTAATTATTCTCTACTTTAGTTGATGCATTTGAAATATTTCATATTTTATGAAGTGGAAAACAGATTAATCTCTTAAAGGAATATGAAACAAATATGCAGAATAAGAAAAACCCATTGGATGAATACACAGTTATGGTGCCTGAGGAAATGTTCAAAGTGATTGGCAAGGATTAAAATCTACCTAAATTTAAAATCCACCTAAGTTTAAACAGCTTTGGGCAAAAGAATTGCCCAAATTCTTCCAGGTGTAGAAACCTGGATCCTTATTTCATCAGAGGCCTAGTAAGTTGAGTAATGGCTAAAGATATTACTGATCTCACCTAGAAGAAGCAGTTTAGTCTATAGTTCTAAAGAGAGTTTTCCCTGATTATTTTTAAAAACCACATCTACACAATAAGTATATAACATTTTTTTTTCCTATGGATCAGATTTATGCTACTTACCAGGACTACAAAGATGAATAAAGTGAAAATGAGAAAAAATATCTAGCTTCCAAGAGTTCACAGTCTAGTGGGGAAGATGGACAAACAGTTACAAAACAACGTGCTATAATAGTGGCATAAGAGCGATGTGCGGGGTGCCACGGGGGCAGAGAGCTGTGAGAATGAGCTTTGCATATGTCAATAGAGATCTGTGCTCACTGAAAAACTTTACCCAGATCCATGCTGTCAGCAACTACGTTCCAAAATCTACCATAATTATTAGTCCTAACTGCCAAGTCCAAGGCCTCCTGCTACAATTTATTATACTCCAGGTTTTGTGATTTTTTAAAAAAGTAACAAGGCATTTGTTAAACTCAACACGATCTTAGGAAGTTTTTATACTCCAATTTAAGTGCCATGTGGCTAGCTTAATCGGGTTTTTTCCTCTGATTCTAAAATGTCTTTATCAAACCAACAAGTGAGAACCTTGTTGATTAGAATGTGGGGCATTCAGAAGTAAATTTATTCTCCCAATAATTAGTGATAAGAGATATGGAGAATTCAGAAGGAATTACCAAAAAAATTATTTTCTCAGTCAAATACCGATTTGTTAGATAATAGTCGGCTCCATCTTATGATGCTATGAGTTTGCAAGTGCAGCAATAGCTATAATGAGGGTCAGTAGGAAGACAAATCTAAAAGTAGCCTTCCAAAGTGTGATAATAAACAGAAATGGTCTAAATACTAGAGATAATAATAGGGTTTTGTTCAAGGACTTCTATTCACAAGTGTAATACTGTGTCTGTATTTTCCTCTTGGCTTTATATTTGCCCTCAGAAAAAGAGCACCTTGGAGCAAAATCTTCCTGGTTGACAAGATCTATACCTTTGGCATTGCTATTACTTCCCTAAGCCCTCAGGTCTTCTACAGATACCAATGGGTAAATAGATTCTGCAAAGGCTTTTTCATTGGACACAGCAATGGAGAAAACTGAAGTGTCCCTCTTGGGAAGAAGCACTGTCTGTATTGCTTGGGACAGCTTAATCAAAACAGGACAAAACAAATTGCTATTCCATGAACCTGGAAAGCCCACAGATGATGGTTTCTATATAGGCAGATTATTTCTGTTAATCAATTATTTAAAATTCATAATTAATCATTACAATGGTCAGCAATCTCCTTTATTTTTAACCACAACATTTTTCTCCTCCAGTTAGGTCCTAAAACCTAAAGTTGAGAGATTTTCTATAATTCATGTTTCATGTAGGCAAATGATGCTATTGTCCAAGAGGAAAGATTACAAATCATAGTGTTTACATTTAGAACCTAATCCTACCCATGTTATGGAGGAGGAATTTTAGTATTTGGGTGGTGAATTCTGGGGAAAATAAGGTTCTTCTTGGGAATGTTCCTGGGTTTTGCTTGCAAGAAGTATAAATTGTGTCATATTTATAGTTTGTAGGGTAGAATAATTAATTGTCTGAGGTTTCTGGATTGGATTTTAGTTAAAAGTTGTAGGATAATTTAGGCTTTGGGCAACTAACATACCTCAGAAAGAAATTGCACATCATTTCATCAATTTCACCCCTGATGGAGTATGAGGTATGTCCAGAAGGTATCCAGCCATGTAATAAGAAAAATAGGGATATTTATTGAAGAAGATACAAGAAACATTGTACAGAGGAAAATGATGCCTTAGTCCCCTTCAAAGTGGGCACCTTGGGACCTCACACAGGTCTCTCAACTATTCCACTGTATTTTCCTGAATCTCACTGACAGTCTGAAATCACTTCCCTCTTGGTTTTGGGTAAAGTCAGAAGTCCCAGGGTGCCAAATCTGGGCTAGAGGGGGGACTGGGTGATTTGATGTTTCACCAAAAAGCTCTGCCCAAGATGTGATGCATGAGCAGGCATGTTGTTGTGATGAAGCTGCCAATCACCAGTTGTCCATAGCTGCAGCCTTCTGAATCATCAGAATAGTTTCTGCGGAGGAATGTTCAAGTTTAATACAAACCTTGATGCAGGTTTGTTGCTCTACTTGCTCAGTCATTTTTGAATGTGATGGCCACAGAGTATTCATGCTCACTCAATGGCATCTACTGCCCCCACTGACTAGTATAGTATAGTTGTCATTGTTCATGCATGCACATTCCAGTCCACTCTTCTTGGAGGCCAGGTTACATCGATGTTACACAAACCATTTTCGTTATATTAACAATGGCTGGACTTTTTCTGTACAGACCTCGTACATATTTTTGCCAGGACAGTCTGTTGATACAATCCACTTCATATTTCAATCTCTGCTGAAAACCATTTAATACGTTCCACACTACCCTTCATTCCTTTCCTCTGCTAACTTAAGCATCCTATTTTCTGTCTATACTTCCTGTTGGAATTTTTCTCAATATCCTCTGCTTTACTTACCCAAGTGACTCACTTTCCCCATCATATCTTTCTTCTTCTCTCACATACATACTTCAAAACCTAACTCAAATCTAGCTTCACGAAACCTTCTCTGATCCTTTTGGTTAAATGTAACCCATCCAACTTTGAACTTTATACTTTTCTTTGCAATTTCTACATTATAAAATTTTCTATAATTGTTAGAAAGTATTGTTATGTTTTTTTTTTCACTTCAAACATATTTCCTGAGTGCCTACTATATGCCAGGAACAATGCTGTTATTAGAACCACTAATACAGAGAACTTCATGGATCTTATATTCTGGTGGGAAAAATAGAACAAAAAACAGAAAGAGGAAGGTGAGGAGATGAAAAGAGCTTGGCATGTTTGAAGAAATGAAAGTTTATATATAAAGCAAGAAGGGAGCATGCGGGGCTTCATGGACCAAAGTAAGAAGTTTAGATTTTACTATAAGTGCAATGGAAAGCCATTGGCAGATACTGTATGAGGAATAGACAGTTTCTTTTTTAAATGTTGCAAAGTAAAATAAATGATCAGTGTGTCTTTGATGGGGAAAACAGATTGAGGGAGATTGTAGATAATGAGGAAGATTAAATAGAAGGATATTACAGTCATCCAGATATGACAGATTTACATGACAGTATCTTCTATCCCACATGGTTTTTACTCTGTTTCCAAGGAGAGGTGTGGTCAATGATTCCTCCACTTCCATTGAGTAGAGGTTTTCGACTGTTCAAACACTGCAGTACTGGAGAAGTAATGTTATGACTTTGGAAGCTAGAAACTATAAAGGATACAGCCTCCTTCATTCTCTTTCTCTTTGGGGAACTCACTCAATTGGAAGCCAGCCACCATGCTGGGAGGAAGCCCAAACTACCTTATGTAGTGAGACCACATGGAAAGGTCCATCCATATGGACAGGAACTGAGACCTCTAGCTCCCAGCCAGCATTAACCACTGAACCTGCAAATGAATGTCTCTTCATATGACTTTAGCCTCCAGCCTGTCTCCATTGTGCTCTGATCCACAGAATCTGTGGACATTAAGAAAACATAGTTGTTTTATGGAACTAAAGTTTTGGGGTAATTTGTTTTTATAAATAGATAAAAAATGAGTAATACAAAAGGTGATGAGATTCATAGTTTATTTTGCAAACAGAATCTATAAGATCTGCTCACAAAATGGATATGAGGAGTGAAGAAGAGGGAATAAAGAATGACTCCTCAACCATTGGCTTTAGTATCACAGTCGTTCCATTTACTGGGGTCGAGAAAACAGGAGGGTGCAGGTGACAGAATTGGAAGGGACAAAGCTGGTAATTTCTACTAGTTTTTAAGCTCTTTGAGAGTAGTGAAGAGCTTTATCTAATTTCTTCCACAACACAAAGCAGTGTCTTTTGAGTATTAAGTGCAATAAATATTTCCTGAATTGGACTGTGAAGGAGTTACTGCCCCCAACTGTGCCAGTGAGATCATCCCTTCTGAAAGCATTTATCTCTGATATATATGGATATAAATGAAGACGCACTTTTAACATTTGCATAAAGAGAATTGACATATTACATCAATTAATCACTCTTGGCAAGGAAAGGATACATAAATTAACTTTCTGTCTTTCAGACTTTGGCTATACATAGCAAAGCGATAGAAGAAACTGGAAAATGTATGGTTAACTTGGTTCCTGAAGACATACATATATTAAAATGGGTCATATCAGTTGCAGAAAATGAGGAATTATCATTCCACATTGTGTTCTGTAAACAAAGCCTTCATGCTTCTCACTTAGGGCTAATTCTAGCTTGTGCTTGCACGACCTTGGCCTTTTCTTTACCATGCGGTTGCTTGGATTTGTGTTAGCCAAGGCTTCCTTATAAAATGCCTAATTGAATACATTCACTCCAGAGTTTCTGGGAACTTCCCTGATGGGTCCAGGACTTTAAATAGACCCAATATCAGAGGTGACATAACTGCAGTGACAGAAGGGCCCTTTTGCAAAGAACTCTACAGAGTAACACATAAGTGGCAACTGTATCTCCCTGAGTTCCTTCATTTCCTGCAGCTTCCAAGGGGAAAAGTCATTCTATCTGCATTCTTGGTGTTTGACCCAGGGCTTTGCAAACTTGCCTGCTTTGTAAATACCTTCACAGGATCTGGTTTGCCTTTTCTTTCTGGCATCTAAGTCAAGAATTTATCCCTCTTAAAATATTTGCCAATTTCACATATATTCAAGGGGCAAATATGAACTCTGGAGACATCTCTCCTGGCCACATTATTTGCCTCTATGTTTTTTCGGGGTGGGGGTAGGGGGTAGGAATGCCGTGCTATGGGTACCACAGTGCAAGCCTGTGTGGGGAAAGGCAAAGCCTCGAAAATGTGCCTCCCAGACCAGCCCCTGGACACAGAGACCCTGTCTAAACCATAATTATCCCAGGGAAAGGTTCAGCTCTTCAATGATAAAGATGCTTAATGACAAAGACGTCTCTCTTCTGATTATTTTCCTTTGGAAAGGAAGTTCATTTAATCAACTCATTTGGCTTGGCTTTTAAAAAATGATGGTCTTGTGCAAGATGTTAATGTTTATCCCTCATTAAATGCTGATTCTAATTAAACAAACTCTCCACCTTGAACAAGAAAATTGATTTTCTGTTTAAGATTTCTGTCGATAAAATCATGGTGATTAGTGAGGTTGCAGTTAGTTATTAAGTCTTAATATATAGTTGTAACTTAAAGGTCATTATTTTTCAAATAATGTTCAATGACCCATCAGGTTTCCTCAGGTTTCTAGAGTTTTCAGCATTCATAATCCTCTAATGTGTTCAGGGGATTATGAGGTACTCCAGGGAGCAGGTGTTAGTGGCCAGGCAGGTTATTATTATTATTTTTCCAACAATGAGAGAAGTTTTCATAAAGGATTGAGTAATCCTACATCTATTGGCCTCAGGACATTCCATGCTCAGCAAGTGTAGCACATACAGGGTTTTCCTCCCTTCCTTATCATTATTATGGGGTTAATATGCACTTTCCAGCTTTTTTCCCCCTATATACACCAATAAACACACATGTGCACATGGACCATACAGACACCTGTATGGCTGTGGTATTGTTATTGGGTTTTCTGGGTCAAAGCGGGATCATACAATATAGTGCCTCCAGCTAGCTTTTCACCCAATGATGTATTATGGACAAATGGCATGTCATAATATTCCCTATTGGACTGTACCAAAAAGTATTTAAGGAACTCTAGTTTATCTTCAAACTAATTTCATCCAAAATTGTTTTCTTTATATTAATTCTTTAGCAGTCTAGCTACATTCTTTCTACAATGTTACCATTTTTAAAGAGATTTTATTTATTTATTTTTAGAGAGAGAGGAAGGGAGGGAGAAAGAGAAGGAGAGAAATATCAATGTGTGGTTGCCTCTCATGCACCCCCTACCAGGGACCTGGGCCCACAACCCAGGCATGTGCCCTGACTGGAAATCAAACCAGTGACCCCTTGGTTCACATGCTGGCACTATCCACTGAGCCACACCAGTCAGGGCTACTACCATTTTTTGAAATAGTTTTTACTCTTTCTGATCTACTTTCATGACCAGATTAGACAAGCCATCTCTTTACTTTGGGAATCTCAGAGCAAATGGGGCATGCCTTTTTTTTGCCTTATATACAGACAGCCCATTTCAGTTGACAGGATTCTAAATTGGCCCTCAGGATCCCTGCCCTTGGTATACAAGCATGTATAATCCTCTCACCTTGAGTGTGAAGGGGCTTGTGGCTATTATGAGATATCACTGTTGGATCAGACTATGTTATATTGCAAAGATGTTATTAAGGTCCTTAATCAGTGACTTTGAGTTAATCAAAAGGGAGATTATCATGGATGAGCCTGGCCCTTTACGTCTCAGTCTAGAGGTCAGAGACAGACAATGTCAGACAGATTCCAAGTTGCAGCAGGTATTCTCCTTGTGGCTTCGGAGGAGGAAACTGCCTTGGATGGGAGGGCCACGTGGCAGGACTGTCAGGCAGTCTCCAGGAGCTGAGAGTGACTCCTTGCTGGTGGCCATCAAAAGGAGGGCCTTAGTCATACACCCTTAAGAAACTGAATTAAAAAAAAAAGAAAAGAAAAGAAACTGAATTCAGCTAATAACTAGTGAACCTGGAAGAGGGCCAACAGCCTCAGATTAGACTGCTATCCTAGCTGATACCTTGGTTTTAGCCTGTGAGATCCTGAGCAGAAAACTCGGCTAGTCCACATAGGAATCTTGACCCACAGAAACTACAAGAGAAAAAGTTTGTGTTAAGTTCCCAAATATAGTAGGCCAAATTGTGGCCACCAAAATATATGTCCACAGTAACCTCAGAATGTTCTCTTTTTTGCAAACAGTTTTTGCAGATATAATTAAGGTAAGGATCTCGAGATAAGATCATCCTGGATGAACGTGGGCAGAAAAGGTGAAGACACAGACAGACAGAAAGGAGGTGGCCAGGTGAAGACAGAGGCAGAGACTGAAGTTACGTAGCCCACATGTCCAGGAACACTACAGGTTGTTAGGAGGGAGTCGATGAATAGTTTCACACTCTGAATTAGAGACAAAACCAACCCTGCTGACACCTTCCTTTTGTACTTCTGACCTCCACCACTGTGAAAGAAACAAAATTTCTGTTGTTTTAAGTCTCCAAGTTCATGGTAATTTGTTATGGCAGTCCTAGGAAATGAATACACCAAGTTTCTGGTAACCTGTCATGCAGAAATAGAAAAATAATGCACAATATTAAAATGCTAGGAGACTTTTGTCTCCTATACAACATTGCATCTCACAGGGCAATAACTGTCTAGAGGCAGCTGCTGGAGTGTGAGCGATCTGGTGGTCTCCGGGGGCCACACCACTTCCACAGCGTCCTCAGGCACGCTTGTACCTGGCCTGCTTCCTCATTTGCTGGGCCTTATAGTCATTTGCAGTTTTGATCTTTGCTTTATGGTTTCAAATCATATTGCTTATTTATTGGCACTTCACTGCTTCCCAGAATTGAAAACTCTCCCCAGCAGCACTGAGAATATTCAGAATAGAAATCTGTAAATGATAAAAGAAATTCCAAGCCAGTTCCAAGACTATGTTGAACCAAAGCAAATTTTTCAGAGCTGACTTAGCCAAGCAGCTTCTACATGGGACTTAAATGAGGTGGCCCTTTGCATTCATATCTATTTTTTCTTTCTTAGTATAAATAGTTAACAGTTTTCTCAAGCATTCAGTACTGTTTCTTGCCCTTAAACCATAATACCAGCACGGAATACATAGTAATCCTAATTTCAGGGGAAACTAAACTTGTCAAAGACAAATCGACTCTTCAGGTACATTTGTAGATGAGCCTACTTTGAGTCAGGTTCATAGGTTATGCTGTGCAGTGTGCTAATTCTAACTTCTCCCTTTCATACTTGACATGGCAAGATTTGAAATACTACCTGCTTCTGAAGAATGGGTTTTCCTTTATAAAAATGATCTATGGCTGCAGGTTATGGTCAGCATCAAGACCTCCAGTTCTGTCTATCTCCTCCTGCAGCAGAGGGCAACCTATCCTTGTTACTCATTCAAGTGGGCAAAATCTTGAAAACGGCTTTAATGATTGTTTCTTTGTCTGCCAATAGTGAGAATCACTCGAGTAAATTTAAAGAGAAATGTCAAGAGCAAATATGTTTCTTTCTACATGTCCCCTTAACGGGCAACCGTTATGGTGGAGAACCAACATTTTTATAGCTGAGAAAGGAGGAATTGATAAAGCTTTGAGGAAAAATTATGGGACAAAATAACTGTGATAGAAAATCAGATCCCTTTTAGTTTGATTTTTTAAAAAGATTTTATTTATTTATTTTTAGACAGAGATGAAGGGAGGGAGAAAGAAAGGGAAACATCAATGTGTAGTTGCCTCTTGTGCACCCCTTACTGGGGACCTGGCCTGCAACCCAGGCATGTGCCCTGACTGGGAATCGAACCAGCAACCCTTTGGTTTGCAGGCTGGCACTCAATCCACTGAGCTACACCAGCCAGGGCTGATTCTTAATATGAATTACAAATAAAATCTGAGCTCCTGTCACTTGGAATATATGACAGTACGGAAGTTGTGTTTTAATGATGGCTGTGATTGAATTTCATTTGGAATATAATGTTCAAGTTCACTATCAGCCCTGTTACTATTTTATACTGACATAGCATTGGAGGGTGGGCAAGCCCATGTCTTGCAAAGGAGACAATGTTATTTTTTCCCAGGTCCCCTGGGGTTGGTTGTAAGCAGGTTGCTCTGATGATCATCAGCACTGATCAATATTTACTGAGCACTGACTGGGTGCCTGGAACTGTGTGAAGCCATTACATTTGTAAAATTGTTTCTGTCCCTTGGTTTATTTTTCTTAAAGAGTATCTGCTATTACTTCTGACAACATGTAAATAAAGAAATTTAATTTACTATCCTCACTTTCAGCTGGAAAAGAGATTTAAGCACATATATTACACCATCTCCCAGTGAATCCATCCCCAAATATGTCACCTTAAATTTCATCTTCTTCTGAGGTGACTGGCTTTTCTGTTAGGACCACTAAATAAACTGCTGTCCTATGCCTTTGTGTCTGTTTTCTCAGGTTCCTCAGCTAGGTTACAGACAAGGGACAGGGACCAAAGTGGAGGAACAAAGCGCAAACAGGAAGTGACATTGGACACGGCGCTTCACGTGGAAATGAAAGTAACACATTTGACACAGTAACTAAAGACATCCAGTTTTGCAGTTTTTCAGAGGACTTCTGTGTACCACCTATGACATGTCACTAGTTGACAAAGGAAGCAAGAAATAAAATATTTGTGAGGTATGTTAGGAGAGTGCCTATGGTGACTGGATCTTGCCTCAACATGACAGCAAAATGTGTGTTATGTCATGTGGAAAAGTTAGGTATTATTTCCTTTCCTTTTAAAAGTTGTTTCAAAAATTTCTTTCATTTTGCTAAATCACTTGATAATAAAAAGTCTCAATATTCATTTTAGAAAATCTTAGAACATGCTAAATTATTCAATTAAAATTTTTACAGGTTTGGTTGTGGAGCAAGGATGAGTTTTAACATTTTCTTGTTACAACCCCATTCCACTTTCATATTTTCTGCATTATCTTTTGAATCTTATTTATTCATTATTCAAAAGTAAAAACAAACTAGATGCAGGGAACAAAGAACCATTTTCTTTTGTGGGTGTTTCATTTTTGGCTTCTTAGAACAGTACCAGGGCCAAGAGTAATTAGTTGTCATTGTTTGTTTTAGTTCTCTGCCTAGGTGGGTGGATAGAAGACCAGCTTTTATGTTTCTGTTTTTATTTATTTATTTTTTTACTTTTCCTTAGGTTGAAAAACCACACCTCTGCTGTTTTACTCATTGTGATAAAAATGTGCTTAATTAAACATAAGATTTTACAGATGCTTCAACGAATGTCTTTGAGTACAAAAGCACCTATCTGGCAGAGAGGAGGGAAGCTTTTCCCTCCAACTCCTCCTGCATTTAAAGAAAACAAAAACAACTGGTGATATTGCTTGGGTCCAAACATGTATGTATCAGAAGGCATGAATGTTGCCACAACGAAAATTCAATTGTGTCATTACATGTGTGTACAGATGTTTATAACAAGAATAATTATATTGAAGATAGTTGAGAAATAATTTATATTCTTTATACAGCAGAGTATGATGGCAAGCAAGTGTTATCTGTAAAAGAAAATGCTAAAAAATAATTTATTTATGGAAATATGTTTTCTGGTAGCGTTTTCTTTCACAATTAGAGTTTTGAATGAAGAGTTAAACAGGCGACTGCAATGATTACAAATGCTTTACCTTATCTGCGTGGCTTTAACTTATCGATGGTGCTCCCTGATGGCTTCTGCCTCCCTCTCTAGCACAACCTCCCGCCAGGACACCACATATATCCTTTACTCCAGGCTATGAGAGGCACAATGCTGTCCATCGTCTTCACTTTCTTTTTCTTTTCTTTCTTTTTTTCATCACCTGATCCAAATTTTCTATACTTGTCACATTCCTACTTCAAGGCCCTTCTCTTTAAATATAATCTTACAATTTTATGATTGGCAAATAACTAAAGAGAACTGTGTTATTAACTCATTCGTACTGCATATAAATTGCATTTGCAACTACAACTGAAAAACTAGAGTTTGGGATCATCTCATGATTAGGACATTGTTAAGTTGTATTGGAAGGATACCTGTATGGAGATTGGCCCAATACCCTATCAGTGAAGCTCATTTTGAGGCATACAGTATAATGCTTTTGCACTGGAATTAGTTATGCAGGTTTATGCTCTAAGTAAATACCTGACAATGACAATTTCAACAGATGATACAGACAAAATGCCTCCTATACAATGTCATCTCAAAAACAAAAAAAAAATAAAGAGAAAACACATATTTTCCTTCATTATTTACACAAACCATACTCAACAAACAAACAAAAGCAAGACTTTATCTCTGTATCTGTGGGGTCCCTACTAGGGCTCTGCAAGATGATATGAAAGACTGGTTGGTGAAGGCCATGCACACAGGAAGCATGAGATTATCTCCTTTCTTGTGTCCATGCCAATCTTTGTCAGTCCCAGGGAACTACTGGCAGCATTTGGACTGCATTAAGGTGTTTCAGGCCACTCTGCCTTCAACATACACCCCTTCTGTCTAAAGTGTCCTTCATTTCTTCAACTTATCAAATTCTAATAATCTTTCAAGATATAGGTCTGGCATCATCTCCTCAAGAAAGCATTCTCTGGGTCCCTCGAATCATTAGTGTGTACCTCTTTCAGCCCAGGTAGCATTCTGTATGAATATTTATCATATAATTATGTGGTACTATGATTTTCATTTATTGTGTCACTTTTAGACCACATCTGGGGAGAAAATTATATCTTTTTTTTAAGCTTTGTGTGCCTAATACTTAGCAAAGAGCCTTTCACAGAGGTGGTGCTAATACTAATTTGTTGAATGAATGAATCTGGCTAATGCATTTGACTTACACCATTTCAAGCACTAGTTGGCCAAAGAAGCTAATTAATATAATGAGATGGAGTTCATGGTGTTTTATCTAAAAATAAACCTGATCTCAGAAGTCTATTTAAATTACACTTTTCAAATTAAAATCATAGAATTAATTTCTTTGCTTTCCATTTACAAACTATGTATTTTATAGCCATGCATAGAATCCAGTTAAGGGAAACTTTTACACCTTAGTAAAATCATGTTAAGAGTTAGTTAATATTTTAAATCCATATTCTGGTCAGTCATTTAACAAATATTCATTGATAATTCACTACATGCCAAAGCCGCCCTTTTTGGGACACTAGGAATAAACAAGGTCCCTGCTCTCACAGAACTCACATTCTAAAGGGGTAGACTGATAATAAACCCAACAAAAACACCTACAGACAGAGTCTCTCTCTTTAAAGAATGCATTTTATAAACTTTGGGCTTAACTTGAAACTATTAAGAAGAAGCTGTCATTTAGCAGAAGGAGCTGCTAAAATACTGAAACACCTAACTCAGACCACAGACTCCTGTTTGCTCCTCTTGGAGATGCTTAACTGCAGAATTTGGGAAAGGCATCATGACCAGAAAGACTGAGCTGCTTCTTCTGGGAAAACAAACATGAATATTTTGAATTCTGTACTATAAAATAGACTGAGTGTGGTTCTGAATATGGTCGCAAAATTGTTTGGCTCTGTGAATCCACTGCACTATAAATTTAAGCTTTCTGGTAAAAGCTGTTTTTTTAACCTTAAAAAATTGGTAGGAGTATTTTTCTTTTTTCTACCATCATAGCCCCTCTTCTCCCTACCCCTCTCTTTGGTGCTCTTGGCAATGAGCTACTTTACAACACGCATTTTCCAGCAGGTAGTATCTATTATTTTTAGCCCAGTTAATGGCTTACCTACAGACCAGTGAGTCTAAATCATAAAAATATAAGGAATGACTCACCTTAATTAAAGTGAACTCTGATACATTTGGCTACTTGCATAAAACAGAAGGACATAATGAGGCGATTGGAGGACATAGAATTCATTAATCCATGGGATGGCAGTGATGCCAAGTAGAGAAGGCAGACGTTTCTTTTAGGTCTCTTATGAGCAAAGTATTTACTTCTTTAAAACACCGGCAGTTAGTGAACATCCACTATCCTTGGAGGAATCCCCCATCAAGGGTATGGATTGGTCAGGATATGGATTTTTCCTTCACTGCATGCATTTGTTCTGCTAAAAGTACCATCTGTATATACTTTATTTACTATCATGATGTTCCACATAGCATTACTTCTAATAAAGTGTGGAAGCTAAACACTCTTAAAATAGGTATATAGGGATACCCAGTTGACAAGGAGGGGACGCTTGTGTTCACTGAAAACTTAACTGAGCTAGAAATATAGTTTTAAAGATGTCCTTGCCTCTGTGGCTCCAGATTAGGATTGGCCACGAGTAATTTGTTCAAGATTTGGCAAGTAGAAAGGAGGCAGCAACACTGTTCTCTGAAGAATGATGTACAGCGCCGGGGACCCCTGCAATTCATGCATGGTGTCACTGATCTGCTGCTTCATCTTGGCAAAGGACAGCAGCTGGGCTTGTGGCTGTTCCAGCTGCCACTGGCTCCCCTCCTCCAGCTTCTCCAAGTCCTGGGTGAGGCACACGTGCAGGCCCACGGGAAAGTGCATCTGCTTCTTTTGTAGTTTTGTAGGTCACCCATGCCATTGAAGTTTGAGGTGGTAAGAGACAGATGTGAGTTCCAATTCTTCGTTGCAGGCTCCAGTTGGTCCTTGCTATACTCTGCTTCACACGCAATGTTTCTTCCCAACTGCCAGCCCTGATGACCTACAACCACCTCAGAACCACAAACCAATGTAGCAGCAATGGGTTTCCATAGACCTTTTCAACAATTATGTATGATCTAGCCTCTTTAATGAATTTATACTTCGATATTGCTCATAATGGCTCTGCTTTCTGTATTAAACCCCAACTAATACTGTAACAAACAATGTAATTTGGTATGGTCTCTTTTTAAGAAGAATTACAATATGTACAACCATTATTAATAGTCATGTTTAATTTATATTAATTATTGTTTTAAGTGAGGTTTCCTAAATTTAGGTAGCCCTCACTGATCTCAGTAGGAGATAATTTTTGTTTGTTTTCTGATTCTTTACATTTTTTTTATTGTTGTTCGAGTACAGTTGTCTCCATTTCCACCCCCCCTACCCCAGCCATCCCCACCTCCCACCCTCAATCCTACCCCCTTTTGGTTTTGTCCATGTGTCCTTTATACATGTTCCTGAAAACCCTTGTTTTTATTTCATATTTTTATAGTTCCTATTGAGGATCTTTTTTTGATATTTTAATCACAATTCTCAGAATATTTTAAATTCTTTTTTATATTTTCAAATGTGTAGCAATAAATCAACAAATAAGATTCTAATTAATAAATGTGTTGATAGATGCCCTATATGTATATAAACTAGTCTAAATTCTATCTTGACTATGTATAAGTGAAAGAGTGACAGAGAGAAAGAAAATAGTCTACTCTTAGAATACAGAAAATGGAAAAGAACAGAATTTCCTTTCCTTATAATATTTAAGATAGATATTCAAGATTGTAGCTGGATCCAAACACGTGTTTTTAAAATCATCCTGCTATCCTAGGCCTAACCTTCAAATCTGAAGATCATAAATGGTCCATAAATGGAATAAATGTGTTCAAACAAGACACACCCTAGATAAATAGGACTGCTTACCCACATCTAATTGGAAAACAAATCTGTTTTCCCCTCTTACGATGATCACATACTCACTAACTGGGCCACTTTCTCAACAGTCAACTGGGATTGAAATCACAGGGAGTCAATAATTGCCACCCCCACCCCAACCCAGTCAGGAGCTGGAACAAATTATGAAGTCAGGAAATGGGGAGTTAAAATGTCAACTTTTTCTTTTTTTAGCTGATAAAGGCAGGCTGGATAAAGTAGACTTTTTAAAAAGTATGTAGGAGGAGAAGCGTCAAGATGAGCTTGCTAATATTTTACCCATAAGATGGAAAGACTCACCCACACAGTCACAATAACGGGCAACAACTGCAGGCCTCACTACAGTAACTGCATAGCAGTCCATATCTTTCCAGTAAGAGAGAAAATAGTTTTTACTCTTGCTGTTTTGCTGTGCAATTAGAAACTTATCATATACAATCCAACGCTCTACTGGCCTTTACCAAGCAGTATCTTCAGGATTCCAGTAGATTTAAATGTGACCCAGACCCTCATTCTTGGGAGGTCTGAGACCCCGATCACTATGATCTTCACATTATTTCCAGTACCTGATGTTACTTTTCATAACATTAGCTTATTCTCTATGCATATATGGTATTTCCCTGAACTGACTATAAATTCTGTATAAGAAGGGTCCATGTGCTAATGCTTACATTTTACCTCATTGCCTTTACCATATGCCAGGAACATAACAGTGTTCAAATTAAAATACATTTGTCAGTGTATAAGTGTGTGTGTGTTTGTATATATGTGTGTGTGTGCGTGTGTGTATATATATAATCATATATATATACACACACGCACACACACACATATATATGATTAATGAATGAATGACTGCTAGGCTCATGTTGCACATCATCTTACCACGGAAGCAGACTCTAAAATAGAGATTAACGTGCAGAAAGTTGATTAGGAGCTACTAACAGGATCAACCTCTGAAAAAAAACAAAAAAAAGCGAGTTTGGGTAAAAGGAGAATTTGGGCAATGTCACAGTTTCAACAAAGTTCTCAATTAAACCCATACACAGCTCTAAAGCTGGGATGGACCTTCAAAGTTATCTCGGTTTGAGAGAGGCAGCTGGGCCACTTAGTGGATGCAGACTTCTCCCAGGAGGGGTATGACCTTGGGAAGATGTTTTTCCAGGAGAGTACAATTCCTGCAGAAGCTGGTGCTGGGATCTGGATGCATCACCAGAAGCTGAAGAATTATGTGCTTCATTACTGAAGGGAGATCTAGGTGGTACAGTAGGGCATCTACAATAGATACCCCTCTGGGATGCTCAGATCCACTTCTTTATGTAAATTCTGGGAGAAGCTCCTCAAAGATTCATAGTGGAGAATCTAGTCTTTAGAGACATTTTTAGAAGGTGCATGGAACAAACTACAGCCTCCCAACACCTAGGCTGGTGTTATAGCCACAACAATCACACATCAGCTTCTTTGTCTACTTTCCATACTGGATTCCCCTCATCCTCAGCTAGCATCTCTTTCTTTCCAGGTGGTTCTGACACAGGCCCTTATACCTTATGGATCTGAGCCCCTAATCATCATGCCTTTTTCAGGCCATGGTATGCATTTGTCCATAAACCATAAAAAGTGAGAATATATAGAAACATCAAGTAAATCACTGGGGTGTCGATCATATTCCACTCCGCCCCCATTGTGTAACAGGATTTCTACTTCTTCCTGATGGTCAGGGTCAATTATTCCTTCCAGTAATGGTGACTTAATTTTGGCTATGATCTCTTGGCAATAGGGGCCCTAAGTGAGCAGCAGCGACAACCTTCATTTCAGTGGAACTTCTGCTGTGTTCGCTGGTAGATGCATTCCCTTTTGAAAACCAGGGCCTCTATAAGTACAGCATCTAGAATTGGGAGGGGGGAGTCCAAATGACCTGCTTTTGGGGTGTCCAAAGCAGGTCACTGGGAGTACTGTTAAGAGGGGTTACTCATACTTCCACTCTGTACATCTTTTCTCACCCCATTTATCTCCTATTTTATTGGATCTGCTTGGGTATAAGCCAAAGTGGATAGGACACTTGCTCACAGCTTGGACCTGCTGAGGAACCCTTTCCAGCTCTTCAGCTCTGTGTCCTACTCAAAACTAGTAGGCTTTCACTACATCCCAGATGTAGAATATGCTGCCTCTAAAACCTGAAGAGATGTACCAGATGTTGTGCATCCTTCTCTGCAGTAAGGCATGTAAGATGCTATTATTTACCCTTTACTTTGAAGTTATCCCTTGGCATTTCCAAGACCATTGGACTTCTAAAAATTTTACTGATATAGTAGTTCCCTTAATCTTCATAGGGTACACCTCTTCTATCTGCTGTGCCTATGTGAAGACCCCCCAAACACTTAACAACTTCTTGTTTTTCTGGTCTGATTAGCATTAAGTCATCAACACAGTGGATCAGAATGATGTTTCATAGTTTGTCCAATTGTTATGTCTGGTAGGTTCCAGATCTTCTTAAAATAGAGTATTTCAGAAGGCAGGATAGATAATATAGTCTTCAGCAAGATTTGAGTTTTGTCCCTTCGATAATATCTAGGGAAATTTCTATGCTATGAAACAGATGAGAAAATATAGAGTAAGACCATAATTAATGTAAAAATGAATAAAATAAGAAAAGATTGTAAGAATATCAATAAAATGTGACCTCAAAAATTAAAATCAGAGTTAGAATAAGGCAGAAGTGACACTGTGGAAAAATAAATTTATGGTGTAAAAGGCCAACTAGAAAAGCCCTACTAGAATGCAGAGAATAACAATAAAGAGATCAGACGGGAGAAAAAATGGTAGCTATAAAGGTCACAATGTTAAAATTCAACATATAGTTCTTTGGTAAGGAGGACTAGATCAAAATTTTTAAAGCAAGTTAAAAGAAAATGTCCTCAGATAAAAGAGGCCACAGATAGTAATGACACATTTTGTACCAGAAAAAAGTGGTAATAGTCAATAGCTAGATAGATCCTGATGGCATATTAAATAAAACAAATAAGAGAAGTTTTAAATCAAGTAGTTTTACTAAATAACTCCAGGAACCAGTAAGAATTAAAAACCGTATGCACAGCATATTTAGGGAGTAATGACAGTGTTGTACATAAACTAATGGGATATAGACAATGTGCTTTAAAAAACTTTATGAATTTAATTTTTAAAAAATGATGCAGTATGGAACTACCCTCAGGGAAAATAAATAATTTATATACTCCATTAAATAAATTTAAAGAAAACAACAAGGGACGAGTAGAATACTAGAACATATCTTTATGACCGTGGAGGACGGGGAGGGTTTCCCCTTACAAGACCCAGAGAGCACTTTTATAGGCAACAACTGACTACTCTGATTACATTCACATTAATTCTTATGTACATCACAAACTGCTATTTTTCAAAAAGCAGAAGACAAAAAAACAGGCTTTAAAAACTTTTTAAAAAATGGATGTGACCAACTCAACAGAAGGGAATTCTAGGAATATAAAGAATGCTCAAAATCAATATTAAAAGACAACCCAATAGAAAATAGAAAAAGATACAAACTTTCTTGAATTCAAACAATTAAGAGCTGAACACATAATAAACATGAAAATATATGCAATCTCCCTAATAACCATGGGAATGCAAATTGATATAAAAGTAGATGCAATCACAGGGACAAAAAACTGAGATGCTTGGCAGCAGTAAAACAAGGACGTGGAACAAGAGGAACTCTGATTCCTGAAGATGGGAGGGCAAATCGGCACAATCACCCTTGAGGAAAATTTGACAATTTAGTAAGATTGAAGGAACAAATTTCACTCTTAAATATAGATAGAATAAAGATTGAATATGTGTGTGCTATACGTGTGTACATATGATCTTGGCAGAGAAAGAAACTTTTGTGATTGATTTATGGATAAATGTATAGGTAACAAAATTTAAAAAACATCATGGTGACGTTAGAGACCACATTCAGGAAGTGGATATCTCTGGGAAAAAGTGACAAAATAGACTATGAGGAGCAAACACAGAGATTTCATTTGAATACATAATATAATCTGTCTTAAATTAGGTGGGTAGATGAGCATATATTATTGTATACTCTATAGTTTTTTGATATGCCTTAAAATTTATGAAACCAATATATGCCTAAAAAATAAAGATATAGGGATAAATTAATAAATTAGAAAATTAACAGAATAGATCAACTAACCCAAGATCTTGGCCTTTCTGAAGATAAGTTTTCACAAGAATAAAAAAAGATAACAAATATATGACAAAGACATACCATGCGAGATGAAATGTTTTAAAATTCTAAGAAGATATAATTTGATAAAGTTGAATAATATTTCAATGCATAGATAATTTTTAGATAAATAAACCTAACTGAAATGTGTATGAGATTTACTGGCCCACTGGGAGCTATTGCACTCAGCTAGAACTCCCTAGTCTACAGCCTGTGACAGCCCCCTATGTTCCTAATACATGAACATTTCTAGGTAACTCAGGTTCTCTGGTCCCCTCTGGCCCTAGGTTCACTGCTGATTCTCTTCTTTGCAATGTTTGCGCAGACAAACAATTTATCTCTTTCTCCCTTCCTGCCTCCCGCACCAAAAATTAAAATCACTCAAGGTATTATGAAGCATGGATGGTTTTACTGAAAGTTGGATGACCGAGTTAAACATGCCCAAACAGAATGACAGACATAAAGTCCATTAGGCCACCACATCACTGCGGCAATGTCCTTAGCTATCTTGCTAACATGGCCCTCACTTCCCACCGCCTCTTTGAGTTCTCTTACCTCTTATTTCTTTATATTCCACTTTCTTCTCTCTCTGCACGGCACAAGACAGTAATAATTTCTCTCATTTTTTAGCACATATAGCTAATAATTTCTTAATTCCCTTTACCACCCATGCTTCCTGGGTCTCATGTTCTATACCAGTGGTTCATCAAGGTATTTTACAAATAGAAGTCTATCCCCTCTAAAAGGGACTTAAATGACAGATGCTAACATACTATATTTTTCACTTCCTCAATTATGAAGTTGTAAAACAGTATTTATAGCATTATCTCAAATAAGAAATATGCTTAACACATACACATACATCACAAAGCATTTGCATATATATTAATTGACTATTAATAGCTCATAATATTCTACTTTTATTTTTAAATATTATTTTGATGATTAGGAAAATGGCATTAAAATGCATAAAAGTATAGACATAATATTCCTTAAATAAAGAAGGAAAAATATCCATGTTTTCTGCTGATGCAGTTTCTATCACATGTCTAGAACAAATATTGATAACCATCAACCTACCTCTTGGCTACGTTTCACTGACCTAGCACCCTGGGACTTAGGCAGAGGTGGAGTGCCATAGTCACTGGGTCTTTTCCCTGTCCTATTCCTCCAGAAGCTTTCAGTGAACATCTTCCTGTGTTGTGCATCCCTAATGCTGCTCTGCTGTATTTTCTGGAATCTATAATTTTGCTGTGGTTGAATTTCTGTCCTTTGGGAAGTTGCCTTGTATTGTACTGATTTTCCATGATGTCTTGCAGTGTTCCCCCCCTGAAGTCACTTGCCTAATGTACATGCACAGATGTGCATTTAATAGAAAGTAAGAAACAGTGATTCTGTATTGACACCCTGAAACTGTGGCAAGGAATAACTCCAGGTCTCTCTCTATGTGCTATTTATGTCACTATGTGCTATTTATATAGTAGTCTCCTTCCATATTTTCTCATGGAACCCCTCCTAAAACCCTGGGCTAGTACAGTGTCCCTGTGACATATTTTTATAGCAATCTTCACTTAATCTTTTGTAAAAACTATTCCCATATAATTTAAGCTCCATGAGAACAGAATTGCATTCTTCTTGTTTACTAATATATTTCTGGACTGTAACAAGTAGTTAGTGAATAAATGAATGGGCAGATGGATGGTGGATATATGGGTGGGTGGTTGTTACTCAGCCTTCTGAAATTTTTCTCTCTTATCTTTAATTCTATTGACTGGTTCATGTAACAAAAGAAATCAGTTTAGCCAGTGTTCTCACCAAAATATACACCTCCTATGAAAAAGATCTAAAGGAAATTAAAAGTATCTCAATAAAATCAAAATGATAATTTAATAGGAATCCAATACTAAGATTAAGAGAATTTCAAGCAAAAACTTGTCTTCATTCTTTTCCATTCTGGTCTTTTTTTCCCCCAGGAACCCATGCTCAAGGGAAAACATGAGTCTTTTCCCTGTCATCACTCCTAATGACTTAACACTGGTTAGATTCTTCTGTCTCATGGTGACCCCACAAATCCCTGTCTCCTTTATACTGATGGCTGCACAATTGCATGGCCCCTGCTTGGACCATCACATAGCACTGGTCCTCAAATAAACACTTCCCTGGAGTGCCCCTCTCTGATTATGCCAGTGGTCACATGTTTCCACCAAATTTATCAGTTTGATACTTCATATATTTGTAATCACTCAGTCCCTTACACTGTCCCCTAAAATATCATCTCTGTGATGTGGAAAGTCTATCCTTCCTACCTTGGAACTCATGGCACTGATGTCCACTTTTAGCACCCTCATTCTATTTGAAAATAGCTCTTATTAATAGGGTCATTTCTTTTAAAAAATGTCCACTGACTATTCTCTTCCTTCTCCATTTCACCTGCTCTTGGCCTTTCTACATCTGAGATTCCCCAAGGCTACCCTATAAATTTCATGACCCTGATAAATCCTTTATGAGGACATTCTTCTTTTCAAAGCCTCCAAAACCTTCTAGTTGTCTTAGAATTTATAAATATAAGATTCACTGTACTTAACTATAGGAGACCGTTCTGCATGTTGTGGGCCCAGCTCCTACTCAGAGAGGCCAGTGGAAAGCGAGGTCTGGCACATGGGACCCATGCCCACAGATAGGTTCTCCCCTGGGGAATCGGCCTGCATTGTACCTAGGCTACTTTGAGACTTGCTTTTTGCTAAAACTCCCTCACCCTGAATTGAGGCAGCAAACCTTTACTGCATATCTTTAAACTAACTTCCTAAAATCTGTGCTAAACCTTCCAAGGAGGAGTGTAACCAGTTCAACCACTTTCCCCTTTACATTTGCAAATATCCTTCTTTTTTTTGATGTAATTAGCAACATCCTCTCCTTTGTTTTCTGTAAAAGGTAACCGCCTAAATTGAACCTGTGCATATTAAATGAGGAACGTCCTCAATGTAATGTGCCCAGAAAAGCAATAAAAGCCTATCAAGGCAAGGGTTGAGGTGCTCTCCCCTTGAGAGAGTGGCTGTGCAGTCCCTTTTCCTCCACGGGATTTGGTAGTCCATGTGAATTTGTCTCATCTCAGCCACAACGCTGCAGACACTGCAGGCTGGTGTCCGCATCACTTAACTAGTCATTTTATAATGCAGTTATATCTATGTGCATCTACTTCCCTCCAACCTTAATACTGACTCTTGACTACAATTGTGCTAGTGTCCCCATTCCTGCCATCCTGAATTTACTTCTGATATTGTCCTTTTCAGAATGGTCCCCACTCTGCTTATTTGATCCAAATTCTATTAACTTTGACCAGATCAAATTCCACATACTCATGAAGACTTCCTTTGAGTCCATACCAATTTTTGCTCCTATGAGTTCCTCTCATATTTTATATTTGATACCAGGTCATTAATATAAATGCTCCATGTGTCTTAGATCTACCTCCCAAATTTGACTGTATACTTCCTCAGGAAAATATGTATTAGACTTCCTCTGTATTCCCTATTGTACCTATTGTACCATGCCTAAGTGGCATGGACTCAGCACAACTTAGAAAGGAGTTGAGTTAGGAAAATAGGGAAACAGTGCAAAACAAATGAATGAGACAGATTTTAAGACTAAAGAGTTTTGAGAACTGCTTTCAAGCCTGAGCCAATGTTACCATGACCAAACTTGTCAACAACTACAAGCAAACTTGCAATCCACTGCTGTAATAAGGAAGCATTTGGAGCTCAAAGACAGTGAGTGGTAGTAGCTTCATATAACACTTCAATAGTAAAACATATTTATATTTATTAATATCCTTCTGCAATCCCCTAGCTGATTTCTGGGCAAACTTTCATGTCATACCTGTGGAGAAAAGTGAGGGTAAGGATTGTGAGTACTTTGACATAAGAAGATAAGGCACAGAGAGAAATCTCTTGCCAAAACTCTAACAGTGACACAACTGAGAATAGAAACCAGGGCCCATGCCTTACCATCTGGTGTTCTACCAGCTAGACCACACTGTCTTTCTGAACTGCCAACCTAGACTCATAACTGTGCATGTGACATAATTCTGGTCTTTGTTTTTCTGTGCTGTTGAAGATACAACATCTCTTTCATTGGGCATGGTAGAAATTTTTATGTCTACACCAATTTATAATTGTGATGTTGCTTCTTCACACACAGCAACAAAAAAACCCAAACTATTTATTTATATTTATTTCAATGCTATAAAAATTAGGATATTCTTTGTGTAAGATAAGGAAATATTTAATTACAAATTATATAAAGGAATATATTTTGAGAGCTGGTAAATCTTTTGTATTAATTTCTACACACATCTATGTTTTTGAACTAGAGTTTGAACTACTTTATTCAACAAAGCAGGATTCTGAGCACATAGGACTTCTGTAGCTTTAGTTTTGTGCCAAGCCATGATTACAGAAATGAGAATGTGGTTCTCTCCACCCACTATTCTAGCCCACATGCACACTCACATACATTGTTCACCATAGTTCAGAAACTGTGCCACTCTGACTCAGATTGAGATAAGAATTTTCTATTTAATTCAATGAAAACGAAGGTTTAGGATCAAGTAAAACGTTATAAACATTTTATAACATTTTATAAATCAGGTTGTAAAAAGACAACCCCAGATGCAATTCTTGATACTCGTATTTAAACCTTTACTCTTTCAAACATCTATGTATGCTTCAGACCAGCTATTCCACTGAACACTGCACCCACATGTGCTATTCTTATGCAGATCATTTTGGATGACGGCAATTATAATGTTGTCTATAGAAGTAAAGTGGAGCTTAAAACTATGCTGGAGCCCTGACCATTGTGGCTCAGTAGGTTGGACGTTGTCCCACAAAGCAAAAGGTCATCAGTTCGATTCCCATCAGGGTACAGGCCTGGATTGCAGGCTGTGAAGGCAACTGATAGATGTTTCTTTCCTCTCTTTCTCCCTCCCTTTCCCCTCTCTAAAAATAAATAAATAAAATCTTTAAAAGAACTATGCAAGTGGATGAATGGCACAGAGGCTGGGTTTGCTTCTAAAAATCATTTTCATCAATATTACAATCTTTCCTTTACAACTTTATGTATTATTGTCTGGTCCACCATGATACAGAGAATAAACTAGAAAATGAAATATTCACTTCACAGAAATTAAGAGTTAAAGCAGTGTGGACAATGAGAAGGAATATCATAAGCACGGATCACTGAAGGGACATTTACGATTAGTAAGTGCCAGGAGGTGGTGGAGTGCAGGGGTGCCAACTCAGTAACGAGGCACACACAGCAGAGCTGACTGATCTTTAGGAGGTAATAGGGTCACTGCCCTTTTGCTCACTGCTGCCCTAGTTCCTAAACACTGTTTGCCCTACTCATCAGTTCTTTTCAAAGGAAAAGGTAAGGTTTTTAAATTTCCTTCAATAGTGAATTTGAGGTAGACATAACACCCCAAAAATTATTTCAGCCCATGAATTAATTCACTGAAGTGTAAAATGAGAAGACTCTAAGAAATATATTTATATTTATTACCTTGTAATATTTATTATTTGAAACACACACACACACATATGTATGTATATGTGCATGTGTGTGTATATATATGTGTGTATATATATGTGTGTGTGTGTGTATATATGTGTGTGTGTGTGTATATATATATATATATATATATATATATATATATATGAAATCTCACTTAGAAATATAAAGCTATGTAAGACAGGCTATGAAAAGAGAGAGGGAAGAAGCAAAGGGCAAATTGTGATTGATAAGAAAAAATAACCAAAAATGTTAAACCCTCAAATTCAGGATAAAGCAAGATTGGAGTGGGTAGAAAATTA
Organism: Desmodus rotundus; assembly: GCF_022682495.2. Classification (NCBI taxonomy): domain Eukaryota; kingdom Metazoa; phylum Chordata; class Mammalia; order Chiroptera; family Phyllostomidae; genus Desmodus; species Desmodus rotundus. The sequence continues at coordinate 17,468,518 of NC_071395.1, forward strand.
TAAAGTAAATAGATGAACAAGGAAGGGAATAATTATAGTATTTTCATAAATACACTGAACAAGAAGAGAAATACTTCATTTGCGATAGAAGATAATAGTGTTACAGGCTATAAAGCATATTATTCAAGGGCCGTATATTTAGGCTACTGGAAAAAGTCATTGTCCAAGAGTTAAAAATAGAAAAGTGCCTTGCTTTGCTGTTGAAAATGCTGATAATTATGAATGGATTTTCTTAAGAAATTTCAATATTTAATTGAAACAAGACGGATAAAATGATAAGGGAAAATATTGGAAAGGGACTCTGAAGGAAACCCCCATAATTCTACTTCTACCCACATAGCCTGCCCTTCTTCAGGTAGAAAAAGGACAGAAAGCTTAAGTGGGCACTTGAGCTCCTCCCCACATAAATGGTTTTCTCTCCCTTTCCTCACTTCTCTCTCCTGCTTCCTACTTACCTGCTCTTCTCTAGCCTCACCTATTCTCTGCCTTCCCCTGAGTGATCAATTGCCACCACTCTCTCACCATTTCTCAGGCCTCTCTCTTCAATGAGAATGGCCTTCCTCCACCCCTTTCCTTGGTCACATGTCATAGCTTTGTGCATATTTCTAAATAGTCACAACATCTAAGATGTGTTTTTTTCCTCTTCAGAACATCCAATATTACATACTTTCCCAGGTTAAATTTATTTTGTTTTATTTGGGTTAATCATGTTTTCATGTCATGTGTTGTGTTTTATAAACTAAGATTATGATAAGTAGTGTTAATGCACCTTCTGTCTTGGATGCTATATAAACTTTCCTAAGTTGACTAAATTGGCAAAAGATAGTGATGACTGGGAGGTGAGGCTTAATAAATGTCTGTTGTTTAATTAATAATAAGGATAGCTATCATATATCTAACATTCAGTACTTGTAATATGCCAGGTTTAGGGCTAGATACTTGATTTTTGTAAAAGTAAACATGATCATAAGAATTATCATTCATAATAATACCCTCCTTTCCTTTCCTTCTTTTTCTCTCCTCCTCCTTTCCTTCCCTCCCTTCCTTCCAATTTTTCTTAGGAGAGCGCCATGATATAAAAACATTTTTTTAAAGTTTCTCTTTGTGTTGCATTTTATAAATCAAAGTCAAACTGATGCACATTTTAGGCTTACATAAGGAAGGCATTAACTTGATCTATATGATTTTTTTAAATAAGAATTATTTTATTCACATGCTAAATATGTGTTAAACCTACAGGTTTAAACACTCACATCAGATTATGGAGTCTGAACCTCTTTCCAGACTAAAACTTTCCAAGTCAGTGGAAAATGAAATAATTAGCCAGCTAGATCCTGTACTGTTATCAATTACTTCAGAACATTATTCAGAAATACCTGATGAACAATTAATAATAAATTTTGTCCTGCTTTTAAGCTCTGCTTATTTTCAGGTGTTCCTGTTATTACAAAGTATGGACTACAACTTGCAATCTCCATGGCCCTAAGAAAAATCACAGACTCAAGACTGAGCCTCTCATTTGTGTGTCAAGTCTGGCTAAGCATTTTTATAGCATGACCATCACAGACCAGTTGTATATACATCCTTTGGGCCAGGCATGTGCTCAGGTTTTTTCATCTCCTTGTTAGGGCTAGTTGATAGTCTCTGGCAAGCTATCCATTTTCACTTAATTATTTAAATTCTCTTAGTGATTGGCTGGTACTATTTTTATATTTTATGACCATAAAGAACAGGTAATGCTTGAATATCTAGTTCTAAGAGGCAAACTTTTCAAATGCTTTTATGCTTTGAATATTTTCTCAGGTCCTGAGATTAATTCAGTATTCACTGGTGTTTTCATTTTTATGAATTTATTTTTAATATTTAATATGGAGAGTCCAGCTCAGATTGTTTGTATGGATGGATGGACGTATGTACTGGTATTATGAAAGGTAAAAACACAATATATTTTGTCCCAAGTGGCCAGTTAACCAACACCAGTAGTTTGCAATATTTTCTGCCTCTTGTATTCTAGGATCTGTTTTAGGGTTATCCGTTCTGTTCCCTCTATCTGTCAGCTTATTCTTATGTCAGTATCACACTGTTTTTAATTATTGGCTCTTATAATAGAATAAGTCTTCTTGTTCCAGTATCTAATTCATTATTTTTGGACAGTTCCCCACTGTTTATTTTTTTAAGTTGTATTTTTCAACCATCTTCCCAAAGTTACAAAACAAATTCCATTGGGATTTTGTTTAGGGATTTCATTTTGAAGAGACAAATTGATTTGGGAAGAACTGGCATCATTACAATATTTAATCTTCCCAATAATATAATATAAATTTCTGTATGATATGTGACATCTATTTTCTTTCTATTATCATTTTGGGGAAAATGGCTGTGAACAAAATTTCAAATATTCTGACACTGCTTGTCTGGTTTATGGATGAATAGGATCGTTAACTTCTTTAATTTCAACAGCCTCCTCATTCATGATGGAACCTGCTTTTGAGCACTTCCACTGAGGTGAACAGGAGTCCAAAAGTTCCAGAGACAGGCATGGTCAAGAAAGGAGCTGAGACACTTGGATGTGAAGAGGACTCCTCTGTGTCTGGCCAGAGGTCTATCTGCCTGTGAAGTCACTAATCATCCCTGTTCCTTCTTGTATATTTTCCTGCCCTTTTGTGGCTGCCTCTCCTCCATCCTGCCAAGCACTTTGGCTCAACATATGTTTGAATTGAGTTTAGGTGCCAAAGGAAGCTTAATTCTGGGCTTCATAGTTCACTTTCCCACTGTTAACAAAAAGACCACATCAGAAGTAGGGAATAGAAAATAAATGTAGAGCCTAGTTTTTAGGGAAAGTGTATGCCTTTAGTAACTTTTTTTAGTACTTAGAAGAGGCTTCACTGCCTCTTCTCGTCATCTCTATCAAAGCATTCCAATTCACCTTTTTTTAGGGATTAAATTGTATTTTTAAGAAAAAACACTTTCTCATGGCTACCTTCCTCTCCTATGAACACCGAGTGCTCCCTCTTTTTTGATGAAAATCATTTCATTTCAAGGAGACAGCTGGGAAGACACAAGCTCAACCGTCAACAGATTGCAGGCCTTGTGGCTGAAGAGGTTGAGAGGTCTGTGGGTTTCATTTTTGTCTTCACACAGTTCCATCAATTTCGGGTAATGTATGTTATGCCACCAGGCTCTGGTGTGAGCCCGTGATGGCTATGGGAAATAAATAGCTGTTAAAATGCAAGTTCGGGTTTTACAGGTCCGTAGACCCACGAGATCCAGAAATGGGTTGCATAATTCCTGCCTGTGATGCCCGGTTCCAGCATGCTCTGTAATCTCCCTTTTATGTTTGTTAACCCACAATTCTCCCTGAAAAATGTTTGGAAATTTGATTCTAAGCAGTATTAATAATACAAATACTTTCCCCTTTTACTGTGGTTCCATTTAAAATATCCATTTAAGCATGATCCATGTTTTTATTTTAAATGTTTACAAAGGTAGTACTTACATTAGAAAATTGACATTACATTTTCACATTGCCCCAAATATTCACATCTTTCAAAATGAAAAGGGAGTTAATAAAATTTTCCAGTGTTAGGTTATTGTGTTAAGATAGCAAGAAACAGAAAAGACAGATGCTGAGTTATACCCCCCTTAATTCTATCTGGTATCGCTTTCCTTGTGGAATCTCCCAAAGTTGAGGAAGTCAAAGGCAGGTTACCTGAGTGTCAGGTCTGCTCAGCACAGACCGATGGTGTGTACTCTGTACAGGGAAAGTGTAATTCAGAGGTAAGCAAAACGCGGGCTCTTCAGAACAGTCTTCAAATATACATTGGTTATTGTCTAACCAAACTGCTTACTATTCCAAAAGTGTTACCTAGTCTCTTTAGATGCCTGATGTTCTATCGCATTTCACCACCTTCCACAGCCTCCGCTTGTTTTAGATCTATTTTTCATGACAGGATGATAGCTTTCTCTCCTTGCTGTTGCTTCAGAAAAGTGCTATGAAAAATGTTTCATAAGATTTTCTTTTTTCTTTTTTCTTTTTTTTTTGTTTGCCCTTTGGGTAACTCCGGTATACTCCTTTCACATGCATCATGAAATTAGATTTTTATAAATTACACTGCATGTCAGTTATGTATTAGAGCAATCTCTCATCTTCGCATTAGAAGCACTGGATGTTGTCTCCAGCACCTGATTCTCTAGGATCCATGTTTCAGAAAATATAGTAATGCATGTTATGTGAACAGTGTCAGCAAGCCATCATTCTTAATATGAGGTTCTAAATTATAAATATTATCAGACATTCCAGTGCAGCATTAGGAGATGATGCTGTGGTTAAAAGAGGAGAACATTCACACAACTACCAGGCAGAGGCAAATGAAAAGACTAAAATATATTGCTTCTATTAGTTTTAAAAGCTGAATTGGAGAGCAGCAGCAACTTGGTCTTATGTAGTAATATAGTTTGGGACTCTATATAGTATTTTTCTTTCGGTTTATAAACAAGAAAGTAAATCTATGGCATACTTACTCCCTTCCTCTCTTTGCCCTTCCAGGTTGGTCAGTGCTCAGCTTGGGCAAATACCAAAACAGAGATCTGTAAATCTTTTTGGACATTTGCTAAAGGTGGGAGCCCGGCAGTAGCTTTATAATAGTATCTATTATTAAAGCACGTCCATTTTACAAAAAGGATCCATGCCAGGAAGCACTCCAAAGGACCCAGTTGCATTTTACCTTAAGAAGGCTGATATTTATAACATCAAAATAAAGTAGCTCACACAGTTGAATGGAAAGCAACAAAAAAGCAGCCAAAGATGGGGTGCAACCTGAACTTCTAGCATAGCCAACCCAGGGGCTTCACTCACACACAGAAGGTGTGTGCCATTCAGGAAATGGTTCCTTCCGCAGCAACATCACTTAAGGAGTAAGTGATTATGGAGTCATGACAACATCAAGTTGGTAAACACAAGCCTCAGCCATTCATTTATCCACGTTTCTTGCAGACGATTATTTACAAGTGCAAATAGTGGGGGCCAATCACTAACTACAGATGTATACTGTTGTCATTTCATGGTATTTGCATTTTACTGAATGAAACTAGCATTTATACAATGTTAAATGTACAAAACACTGAGAATGATCACAAGTGAAGTTTATAAATGTCTCACTCATATGCCCATGTTTTTTATGAAGGAACATTATTTAAAATAAGCTTATGTATTTACAATTCAGTATATAATGTTGTCAGTTCACAATTCCATAAGATTTTCTGAAATACCATAATTATGACCTATAGAAAGAAACTGACATGATCACATACCTATGGAAAGAAACTGACACAATCGCATTGTGTTTAAAATCTGATGTTGTAAATACTATGAGGCAATCATGAAAATAAGGTCTGACCCACAAGTGCCCAGGCAATCCAACGTTGCCCCGTTCACAAAATACACTTTTCTTACTGTAAATTAACAATCTTACTATCATCTTTTCATATATATTTGATGTGAGTTTTCTATACTTTAAAATATTTGAGTATTTCTTTCCCTTACACCACAGAAATGCAAGCATACAACTTCCTCAGGTTGTGACAAAAACTATTTGAAAAACTGCATTTTGCTTATGCTATTCATTAACATTCAGCAGCACAATAATTATAAAATTAGGACTGTATTTTATTTCTTATATATCTACGCAGTTTTAAAAGACTACAGTGAGTTTCCAAAATTTAGCTTTAATTGTGAAATTTAAAAATGAACTACATATACTATTTGACATCTATACGATATCCTGATTCCAACTTGAGCTGTTGTATGTGGACGTTCATTCCTGGAATTCTACATTTGCCCCCGGATATCTGTTTGCAGAGATATCGATGCATTCATTACATCATTTTCCTCATCATGGAAGCAGTCAATAATTTCTTGGTATCCATCCACGTCATCAACTTAATTGGCATTTACTTGGTCTTGCCATATTGGGTATATGGAACTGTGTTAAGTGCATAATGGAATGGTTCAACTTCAAACAATTTCAATCCATGCACACACACTCTCGTCGACCTAACTGAATAGTACACTGGCCTTGGCGGCATATATTTAGCAATAGTCAGTGTCAGTAGAGGGTAGGGCTGGCCTATTGGTCCAGCAGTCTCTGGTGGTGCAGGAGCTTCCTCTGTTCATGAGTGAATATGCAGCAATAATGTATTTCTATCAGCTGCACTGCACTTTGTATCTATGCCATAACACCAAAAGGATATCGGGATAATTTGGCTGCCTTATTTATTTTCAGAGGTTATGTGTCAGTTGAATGTGTATTTTTGTTAAATTTTAAAAATTCATTAACTATGATCCTCCAAACTCCAAAGAATTAAAGTATTTTTTCTTATTTTAAAGAAAAAAAATAATTTTGATTTTATTGAGATCTCATAATTTCTATGTTAATAATATCCACCAATCCATCATTGAAGTCTCACAGAAGGCATGCTGCTTCTGCATGGAGGTTTTACTGAATATTTGTATTTATTCTTTCGATTACTCCATCTGTTTGCATGAAAGGCATTCCTATCAAACCAATATAGTTACTTCCAGAATTTGGGAGGCAGACTACCACAACACATAGAACAACAAAGATATTGAAAAATAATTGCTACATTAAAAAAAACCTTGTTTTTCACTATCCCTATCCTAATTATATACAACAACAACAACAACAACAACAAACTGAGGCATGTTTACATAAGTATAATTATTAGCTACCTGGCTGTTCGACACAATTTCTTTGAAACTTCAGTTAACAGTTGTCATTTGGTTGATAATTTATTTATCTTCCTGATGCTGTAGCCCAGCCCAGTCTCCAAAATCTTCACATTTCTGTTTAACCTCTGAGTTCAAGTTAAGTGTAATGGTGAATGTAAAATCAGGAAAAAAAAATCCAATTTGAAAACATGAATCTTTAGTTGCAGTCAAGAAGGAGAGAAATGAATGGAAGTCAGAAAGCAAGGCATGTGCGGATTGCTCAACTGTAATATTAATGCCCTATTGCTTATAATGGCCAATACTACAGTGTGTTTCAGCTAAAAATACATACACACCACATCTTCCTGGGGCCTAAGAATACTTTTGATTTACTTTCTCAAGAAAAAGGAAATTCCAGTTTTGCTAGTTTACAGGTATGCTGCATTTTTTGTTCTCTTCAAGTAAGCCAAGAAGTACAGATAAACTAATTTTTTTAAAAAAATGTCCTCTTTCTATAGACTGAAAGTATTTTCTGTACTGCAGAGAAAACCTTATTTTCCAAACCTTCTTTTATGATTCTTATGTTCAGTCGAGGCAACAAAAATAACTATGATCACTACATGATCTAAATAGTGTGAAGTAACCATTGCTTTAAAGTTAAAAGTGCACGGAAAAGTGTACTTGAAAAAACAAAACACACTGCCCTGGCTAGGTAGCTCAGTCGGTTAGAACATTGTCCCCAAGCACCAAGGTTGTGGGTTTGATGCTCTGTCAGGGTACATACAAGAATTAACCAATGAATGCACGAGTAAGTAGAACAACAAATCATTCTATTTCTCCCTCTCTCTCTCTCCTCCTCCCTCCCTCCTTTCCTCTCTCTAAAAAGTCAATACAATTAAAAAACAACAAAATACAAAATAATGCATTTGTACACTAAAGGATAGCTTGAGAGAGGAACCTAAGACATTGGTTCAACTTTAGCAAAAAGTGTCAGCTGGTATTATACTCTATGAAAGAATCAATATGATGCATTTCTACCACCTCTAAAACACTTACAATGCAAACCACTGTTTATCTGCTCTGAACTCTTTGAAATACAAGGGTGGAACAGGCTTTAGACTTTTCCTTTATTGATTTGTTTGTTTTACTGTTCCTGAATTTTAGTGAAGTTACAGATTTTGAATCTATAAATCCATTTCAAGTCTCCCCCCAGTAACGGAGTTGATACCAAAGGAGCGGCCTACAACTGGGGAGTTAAACAGTGACTTGACAAAATCACGTCTGTCTTTCTACACCTTCTGGGATGAGAAAGTGCAGTGAACATCAGCAAGCCCTCACACCCCACACAGCCCATCCACACTAGTTGTGAAGAGGAGTTCTGCTCTTGGGTCTACTGAACCCTGGGCACCATCCTTGCCATCTGACATCAGGGAGCTTTACTAGGCCAGCTCCAAGTGGTTAGTAATACACAGAGATAGTGCTTCATTCCTGTGTTGTCATGAAAATGAGGTTGGAAGGGAGGAAATATGTGAATGACCTTTTGAAGGTCAAGCTATTTTTGTCCATAGGGATATAGTAGCCCAGAGCCAGAATAAGGAATCACAGGCTAGCGGAGGTAGCACCTGGGCATTAAAATGTCACTGAGGCCATGACGATGTGACTGAAAATGCTGAGAGCTGTAGCAAATTGCATTTTCCAGACTCCTCCCAGAGAGAACTGCAAATCACTGAAAGAAATGCCATAAGCTGCTTGCTTACCCTTGCAGCCTCAGCCAGGCAAGGTGCCTGAAACAAAGTGGGTGCTAAATAATATTCTTGATATAATACTCATGAAGCAGAAATTATGGGAAGTGTGACCTCCAGAGACATATTTGAGTAAGAAATGATCACTTTATGGTCTTTAAAATGTTTTCTAAAGAGGGGTTCCTCTAAGGAACATTTCTCTTACTCTAAAATGCCTTATAAAGAATGTTTGTTCCTTGAGGTGGGAATGCAAGCTAAACTGCTCTAAACATTAGAGGAGAGGATGATTTCTGAACCAACACCTCTCTGCTCCTACCCTTCTCAGTTCAGTTTGTCTGCTAATGTATGTTCATAGTCAAAGAATACTACTTTGAAAGGGTGCCAGGTTATTCACTTGCCCTGTGAGCCCACATATCTCAGTTTGACCCTGAAAGTGACACTATAACTTTAAACTTGACTGTAGTTATATTTTCTTGGAATTCTAGCCCAGCTCTGTTAGTACATTCATTTTGGAGTCTGGACAAGAACCAAGTCAGGAGTCTGGTTCAGACTCATGACTCAATGGCTCAAATTGGTTCAATGAAAAGCTTCTCCCCAGTTCCCTCTCCTGAAAAAAAAAAAAAAGCTGCAGAGGGTAGAGCTGGTGGCACTGTTTCCAGTGAAACAATCAATAGAAGTTGTTTATATAAGGCAGCATGGAGGAAATTTTTCATAACCTTTCATTAGAAATTAATAAAAAATATCTGAGACATGAATTCATTTCTTGACATCAGGTAGTTTTAACCACAAGAGTAAAATGATTGAAAACTGCATATTTAGACAGTACACATTTGCATAATTTCATTTCAATGCTTTAAAACAATTGTTACCCAGTAAAACACCCAATTTACTTTAACAAATCATGAATTATACACAAGACAACAATGGCTGTTCAGTGGAATTCTGTATCACCTTGCTTCCTACAACCCTTATTGGGAACAGTAGGCCACCAGGACAATAGATGGGGCACACCATTACCACGTATAACAGATTATAGAAACTTTCTCTGAAATAATGATAATTTTTTAAAAATCGAATGCTTTAGAGAACATCATTTTTTCGTATAAAATGGTTCTCATTATGGAATTCCTGAATGAAGTATCTTCTATTGTACAATCAGAAACCATGATATGCTAAGGATAGACCAAAGATTCAAATATAGCTGAGCAATATAATTCTTATCAAAATGCCTTGTTGGTGAAATTCAGCCTGCAGTGCTTCTCCCTTCATTGCCAAAATTCTGAACATTTATGAAAGGGGATTAGCTAAATCCTTCATTGAAATGTTGGAGTGTCTGATTTCCCTGACTTTTGTTTCTGGATTACCACTTTTAAAAGCCTTTGACAAGTCAAAGAAGAATGGGAAGCAAAAAGCCTATTACTCATAGAACTAAGTCAGATGAAGATCAATTTTAAAACATAACCAAATAAACAAGGGAACAGAGAGAAGAAACCCTGCATACATTAAGTACCATGTATGCAAATTGGGAATACCAAGGCATCTTTGTTAACTTTCAGCTTTATTTTCTATAGCAACCATATCACAAAGGCCCAATTTTTGAAGGCTGTGGAAAGACTTAAAGAAACATGATTCTGATGATGAATGTTTAAAAACTCCTTTTGTTGATCTAGCATTAAACTGGGAAAACGAACATATGAAAGGAATCTCTTATTTTCTGTTTCCCTTTGAGATATCATTTTGGATCCAGAAATATTGGATTAAATAAGAGTACTGATATTTGGCAATGCATGGAGATGACTTCCACGCTTTTCCTCCATCTTCCTACTCTCTACCCATAAGCAGGATTAGTATAAAGGAAATGCTCCTGCCAAAGAATTGTCTGATCACAAGCTCTAAATGTACTACTCAGCTGTGTAAAAACATCAACAGTGAATTCCCCGACTGGGTCAGTATAGAAGTTTAAAAAGTGAGAGGAGCACAGGGCCAGGTAGGATAAAGGCAACAGCTCAGCTCTGCTGCAGGCACCATGTACCTCCTCCCTGCTAGAGCCATTGCTTGGTCTGGGACTCTGGACAGCCATCTCCTTGACACTGAATATTTGCTTCTCTATTCTGTCAACTCCTGAAGTTCTAGCTGTTGTCTGTGAGACTTAATAACACTGAATGTCTGATTATAGGTATTTTTATTGTGTCTGTGTGTGTAGATACAATTTTTAAACACTGGAAAAGTCAGAAAATAACAAAGAAATTAAAAATCACACGTAACACCATCAGCCAGAGTAATCATTGTTACCATTTTTTACATATACATGTTTACAATAGTTTTTCCATGCATAGATGTAATTTTAAGGTATTAGATAGCCTGAAGTTTGTATACTATGCATAAATACTTTCCTATGTCATTTTTAATGTCTGCATATTTCATCCTACCAATGTACCACTGTATTAACCAATGCATATTGCTGAACAATTAGGTTGCTTTAAATTTCATGTTATAATTCTGATACAAATATTTTAAAAAATCATTGGGTAGTGCATCCATAACATTTTTCTAAGGATAAATTTTGAAGAGTAAAATTTTTTAAATTGACTGCAATAGGTGATCTTGGTATTGCCATGATTTGTATCTGTGTTGTTCAGGGTAAGCTAATTGCTAAAACAAACAACTTCAAACTCTCAGAGTCTTAATGCAGCGAAGATTTTTTTGTGTGTTCCACATTGAGTCTCATTAGGATGTTCCTGATAAGCAATTCTCCTGGGTGGCTGTTCTCCAAGCAGTGAACTCAGGACCCTGGTTCCTTTTACTACATGTTTCCAAGATCAAGGGGTCTAATGGGGACCATCCTATAGGACTCAGGATGTTTTATGGACTGGGTCTTTAGATAAAGGGCTTACCTATAGTTTTCTAAAATAGCTTAATACTGAAGATACTTTCGACGCTTGAAAAAGTAGGACTTGTGCTCTGTGCCTTAGGGAATTACCATGGAAGAATCTAATACTGTGTCTTTTCAACTCAACCAATAAAAGCATTACTCTTTTTAAAGGTACTCTTTTTTAAGTTTACCATACCCTCTACAATTCTGGTCACGTTTGTTGCTAGTGAAGGAAACTCTGTTATTAGTTACCCTCTCATAATGTCATGAGTGATTGCTAACTCTGTTCTCTTTCCTTTTTGCATCCTCCTGAAAACAAAAGGCTTGTTTTGCCTCTGATGCCTCACTGTAAGAAATAAGGCAGAGTAATCAGAGAGACAGGGGATAAAGTGGGAAGAAGGGAAGAAAGGGGAGAGAGAGAGATGGAGGAGGAAAAAAGATTAAAGTAGAAAATAAGACAAAGAAAGAAAAGAGAAAAATATAAAATGATCACAGGCAGTGATACAATTGCTTTGCTTTCAAATTATGCACTGGTAGAATTGCCTAGTGATGGAATAGTTAGAAATATGCTGCAAAATATGTCTATTGTCAGGAAAACTAGAGAAGAATAGTATAATTTCAGAAAACAAAACTATCATTAGGGACACTGAAAAAGTGAATGGAGAATATAGCTAAGTTTCTGTTTTGACTTAACTCAATGTGAAGAATATGTGGAATCTAACAAACAAACTGAACTAACAAGCAAAACAGAGACAGACTCATAGATGGAAAGCAGACGACAGCTAGCAGTGGGGGGAAGTTAGGAGGTGGGCAGATTGTGCAAAAAAGAAAAAGGACTCATGGACATGGACAACAGGGTGGTGAATGCTAGGGGGAGGGGGCTATAAGGGGACTAAATGGTAATAGAAAAAATATAATAAAGATTACATATTGAAAAAAGGGGAATAAATTAAAATAGTATATTCACATTTAAAATTTTGAAAATAAGTAGTCTGATATATTATGAATTGTCAAATGACTTTTTCTCCTACTCCAGTTTCTTTTCTCTTTTACGGCACAGAGCAAACCAAGACCCACAGACTGTACTTCCTGTTTCTAGAGTAAAGAATGGCTTTGTGGTTCCTATTTTATCTTTGTTTTCTCCTCTCTCCCTCACTCTTCTCTGTATTTCCAATTCTCATCACCCAGAGACAATCACAACCAACTTGAATATTTTTTCCTCATTTATATTTCCTTTAAGAATTTACTTCGCAGCTACACCATTCACTTTTATACTATTTTCAAAATAAATTCCAAATGATTTTTTTTTCAATTTTTAAATTATATTATTATTGTTCAATTACAGTTGTCTGGATTCTCTCCCCACCCCTCTACCTCAAATTATCTTAATCAAAAAAGAAATCACTGTCTTTGAACAAAGTCAACTGATTTAGGAGTTTCTAGGAATAATTTCAAATAAAAATAACTTTAGAGGCCTCGGCAGACCTGCTGAACATGGTATAACCTTGTAAAGATGTGAGAAAGGAAAAAATAAAAGGAAAATATCCAAACAATGGCCCAAACAGCAAAGACTGCCTAATGTGACCCAAGACAACACCAGATTACTGTACTAGCTCAGTGTCTGGCCAGGATAAAAGACAGTACACTCAAACTGATGAATTAGGAGAGATTTTAACCATGAAATTATTTGAAAAGGTATAGGCAGCGTAAGAGAAACCAACAAAGAAAAATTTTATAACCCAGAACTAGTAACATGGGGAGTCATTTCCACACACAGAGCTAAAGGGACAAAGGGAGAGAGCAGGAACCGATATTCAGGGAAATTACGTGCTACCTGACATTTGCTATGACCTTTGGCAGAGAGAGGCAGTCAGCCCTCAGCAACCTTGCAGGCAGAAAGCTAAGGAATTAAATATACTGACTTCACTCTTGGTTTTCTGCTGGTGGCTCCCATTGGGTGAACCCAGTTGGAGGCCAGAGGTCAAAGGAACTTCTTGTTGCAGCACAGAAAGGGTTGGGTTCCAGGGACCTAGAATGGGACCAGGCAGAGAGTGGCTCTGAATAGCAACAGAAGTTAGTGAGCACAGATTCCTACGTGGTCTCCTCACCTCTGTGCAAGCCCCCAACCATCTGTTCAGATGAGCCAGAGGGACTCTGAAAATATAAATTTTTGTATGTCATTCTAGTGCTTAAAACACTGAAGTGGCTTTTCCTGACACTTAGGATAAAATCTAAAATCCTTACTATAATCTACAGACCCTACATGATCTTGTTCTTGGCTACTTTTCCAATGTAGTCTCCAATTACTTGTTCCATCTTCTCTTCTGCTCCAGCCACAATAACCTTCCTGCTTTTCCTCAATACTCCAAATTCCTTCCTGTTTTGCACTTCTTGTCTCTCTATCTAAAAGCTTTTTCACATTCACTCATTGTCTTTAACAGGTCTTCTCAGATTTGTTCACCTAAAATAGTAGCTTTTATTATTCTTTATCTCCTCATCCTATTCTATATTTCTTCATAGCAGTTATCACTGCCTATTTCTTATCTCCCTCCCTCTATTAGAATATAAGTTCCATGAAGGCAAGAGCTTTGGCTATGTAGGTTGCTGCTGCGTCCCTGTGACTAAAACAGAGCCTGTTACGTTATAAATAGTAAGTATAAATTGAACAACTCATAGAATACCAGATAATTTTCTTTCTCTTTTCCTAATCCAGAGAAATTTTCTTAATGTCCCTTCTAACCATTTTATCTCATTGTGCAATACTGAAGACTTCTGATTGGTTTGGGTCATGGGCCCATGACTGCTGAGGGGTGGAGGGGTAGGGAAGAGGAAAGAGGCACTTATTTGAGGGGTGGGAGAAGTAATCCCTCAAAAGGAAGTTGCCTTGTCCAAAATAAATTTGAGAAATCTTGGAAGAGACAGAACACAATTAACACGAGTTCACTGATTGCCACTGGTCGTAAACACACTCAACAGGGTACATACTGGCTGCTGGAAATGAGTTAAGAGCAACGAGCTTTCTTAATGTTGAAGGAACTTAGGAGATGTGTGCTGGCCCAGAGCATTTTTGATATTGACGATGGTGAGGATGAAGATAATAGGATTATGATCATGTCCAAAGAGTTGTTTTTATTCTACATTTTCTGAAATACAAAATAAAACACCTTCTCCCCTGTGTTTTTCAGAAAACTTTGTAAATTTTCCCTTCCAGATGGAAAATACTTACATAGTATCAACAAGCAATTTTTGACCACCTCTTGATTTTTGTGGTGGTTCAGTTCAGATCTATGATGTGTGAAATGATATATTACTTTTAATCCTTACAATAGTTTAAGGTAAGCATCATTATCCACATTTCATAGATGAGTAACCATATCTGTTATCTATTGCCACAAAACTTAGTGGCTTAAAATAACAAACATTTATTATTTCATAGTGAAGACAAGACAAGAGATAATGTATCACTGGCCTGGTCTAGAAGTACAATATTAAAGATATAGTTTGTAAGAATTTTTGGCAGGACTTGTTGAAGGATTAGATAGGATTAGGTAAGAAAGCAGAAGAGATCAAACATAACTTCTAAGTTTGACTTTAACAAGTAGACACCCTTTACTAAAATGGGAAATAATGAGAAATAGGTTGGGTGGGAAGAATGAGAGTTATTTTGAATATATATTAATTTTAAAGCACCCATAGGAAAGCCAAATGGAGATGTCAAAGATGAACTAGGCCTTAGAAATGTGGAAATCAAAGAAAAGGTCTAGAGGAGACCCTAGGCCAAGAAATACTTTTTTAGTAGCTGAGGCATGGGCCCTAAATCTCAATGCAATTTGATGTGAGCTAGTCTAAATATGTATAGAAGACTACACAGGTCAGCAAGTTTCCTCTAAGTGTCTAGATCAGGGCTAGCTCAATTTCTTGCCTTAGGCTATTATTATTATTATTATTATTAATGTTTTAGGGGGATGGTACAGGAGTAATGTATCTCTTAAGTGGTGGCAAAGAAACGATATTTCTAGAGAGAGAACATGCAGATTTCAAGAGCTGTCCCTGACAGGGCTTCCGAGAGCATCAGGCATAAATTACCTTGAAACATAGGTGGTTGGTTCTGAAGAGGAAACAGATCTGGGAATCTTGCCTTACCTATCTTGAGGCATAGAAAAAGGGGTTTAAAGAGAGATAAAAGGAAAGAAGTATCAGCCTTTTCCCCGCCTTCCTATTGTTGTGTTTTGAGCATCATTTTTCACAGTGAAAGTGGGTATCCATGAACACAGTTTCTATACAAACATTCTCAACCCTGAACTGCATTCATTCTCCTTGGTAGTGGAAAAAATTGGGTGACAACCTTACAACCGTTTCCTGGAGGCCTCCTTAGTCTGTGGGCTGGCTAGGAAAATCCAGGTTGTCATTGTCATACAGTGACACTCTACTTTTTCTTACCTCATGCCCTCAAGAAAGAGAGAGGCTAGGGCTTATGGCCAAGGTCCCTGAGGGCTGTCTCCTAATCACTACTCCTAACAAAAAGCACTCACCTGTGTTCCGTAAATATTTCCTTCTCCATCAGTGCAGTCCTGACTGCTGAGTTTCTCTCACTCTCCTAGCCTGGAATGCAGATAGTTATGATGTCTATATGCCCTTTTGAAATGACAGTAACACCCACAGCATATCGAAATGGAGACTGCACTGACAATGCATTTGTGGCTTGGTCGTTTTTGTATTTTAATAAGGTATAGTGGTCCTTGCTCACTTAGATAGAGGCTCTTGAGCATGGATTTTTTTTCAAGTATAGAATGTAATTACATATTACAAAGGAATAAAATTGCATGAAACTACAAATGTAACTGTATGTCAAGCTTACTCCCTTTACTTGTTTAAAATGAAGGGAAGGGGTGTTAACTGAACCCGTTAGTGCTGATTAAATCTTCATATGCACTGATTTTTTTCTTTTGAAAAGAAAAGAGATATAATTTTTTTCTTCTTACTGAAATACAGCTTCAGTTAAACTGCTGTATGGACTGTGGATTATTTTTATAAGCATGGTCAATAAGTGCAGCCTGCTCATCTCACCAAGAATCCAAGAACAAGAGATCACATAAACTTGTCCAGCATGTATCGAAAACTGCTCCCATTAATTAAAGGATATAACTAATAATGTTACTTAAGTCCTCTCCAGACTGGACCTTTTTGTCACCATCTTGTGTTTTACTCATTTTTGTAGCCTAGGAAATGCTTTGATTGCATCATTCCACCATCTCCTGACATTTTGCATCCTTTTCCGTTCCTGACCACAAGCACTAATCAAATTCAGTCTTGAAAATGTCCTGCTTTTGGCATTGAACTCACCCACAAACAAGTTCCTTATTTTCTTAATTTAGTTTTGAAGTGACAATAGATGTCTATGTCACTGGTAAAGCTATTAAAAATAATTGTGGCATATTTTTCTCTTGTTAATTCCTTTCTCCGGAGCTTGCTGTGTGTCTTTAACTTCCCTCAGAGGCCGTTTTGGTTACAGCAGTTTTCTCCCAAGAAAGGCAAGATTCAGGCCATCTTCCCGGTTCAGAGTTAAAAAAAATCTCAATCTGGTCATGTACTTTTGATTTATTTCTTCCGTCTGGACTCTCTCTCTGTTCTCACCAGATACCCTGAACAGTCTTTCAAATTCATCAACAGTTTTCCCTATTGAGTGGTTCTTTATATATCCTTTTATGGGTCCAGAACTGTCAATGATTCTTCTGCAATATTTGTTTTGTATTCAAAGATTACCTGCTGGATATCCCTGAAGTAGTTTGCTGGTGATGGATGATAATGGCGGCAGTTGTCCAATCCCTGTGCTGTCCTCCATAATCGAAGTTGGCAGTGCAAATGCAGGCTGTCTGTTTTTCCACTTGTGAGAAACCTCTTACAGACAGGCTGTAAACAGCTTGGGTGGTATTGGCATGACACTGGATAACTTTTCTGCCTACTCTTTTTAGATTTTCTGCTTATTACTTTGCTCACGTGTACCCTTGTGTCTAAATATGTACTGAAGGCCTTGGAGACAGTTTTTATTCAACTTTTATATTGTAATTTTTTTTACTTTGGTAAAATTTGCATACAGAGGCTTATATATCTTATGTGTACAATTCAATGAATTCAATTAAATACTAGTCAAGACACAACATATTTTCATCATCCATCAAAAAAAGTTTCTTCCACCTTTTATCCAATAAATCCTAACACCTTGTAAAAAACCACTATTCTGACTTCTCTCTCCACATCCTTGAAATTTATATAAATGTAATTGAACAATACATACTCTTGTGCCTGGCTTCTTTTAGTTACGACAGTTTTGAGATTCATCCATATTATTGGGTATATCTGCAGTTTATTCTTTTCTTATTGTTGAGAAGTGTTCCATGGACTGAATATGCTATAATTTGTTTATTCATTCTCCTGTTGATGGGCATTTTGGATTGTTTCTAGTCTGGAGCTGTTAAAAATACATTCATGTAGAAGTCTCTTCTAGAACTTCATTTTAAATTCTCTTAGATACATACATAAGATTTGAAATTCTGGGTCATGGGATAAGTGTACATTTAATTTCAAAAGAAACTGCCAAAGAGCTTCCATTTCGGAAAAAAAAAAAAGGCTGTATCATTTAATATTCCTAACAGCAATGTATGGAAGGTCCAGTTTTTCTCCACATTCTCACTAACATTTAATTTGTCTTTTACCCTTTTGGAGCAGGTGTGCAGAATATGATTTTAGCAGGTGTGGTTTCCATTTGCACTTTCCTAATGGCGATGAGAACCTTTTTGTGCACCTTTCCCACCAATCATTTATTTTCTTTTGCAAAGTGTCTAAGTGTCCTGCCCATTTTCACTATTGTTTTTCTTTTTATTATCTATCTGTAAGAATTCTTTGTATATTGTGGGTAAAAGTGATTTCTCAGCTCTTTATATGCATACTCCTAGTCAGTGGCTTGCCTATTTTCTTAATAGAGTCTTTTGATAAGCAGAACTTTTCCATTTTAATAAAATGTAATTTCTCATTGTTTTTTCTTTTATGACTCTTGGTTTCTTCAAGCTGCCTGGGAAATATTTGTCTGCTCCAACTCTGAAGATATTTGCCTATGTCTTTTCAAAAGATTTACAGGTTTAGAGTTTATGTTTAGATTTATAATCCTTCTGGAATTTTGGGTTATGGTGAAAAATAAGATCTGTGTTTTACTGTCTGTCATTTACTTTATCCATTTTTAAAGCACTATTTATTAAAAAGATTTTTCTACCTCCATTGGCACCTTGATAGTGAAACACTTTACTGTATGAATGCGGGTTTATTTATGAACTTTCTTTTCAGTTACACTAATCTATTCACCTAACTGCACATCAATACCACACTGTCTTGATGACTACAGCTTTAGAATGAGTCTTGAAATCAGGTAGTGTGACTCCTTCAACTGTGCTCTTCTTTTGCAAATCTGTCTTGGCTCTTTTAGTATTTTTGCATTTCTGTATATATTTTAGAATTGGCTGGCCAATTTCCTTTATTTTAAAAGAAAACTATCTTCTGGAGTTTTAATTGGGATTTTTTTAAATAAAAAACAATTGTTGAATTTTGTCAAATATTTTTCTGCTTCTATCTGAGATGATAAATTTTTTTTCTGTTATTTTATTACTATAGCAAATTTCACTGGTGGTTTTTTCAAATGTTAAACCAACCTTGTATTTCTGGGATTAACTTCAGTTGGTTATAATATATTATATTTTTCATAAATTACTGGAATTAGTTGCTGATAATTTGTTTATCAATATTACTAAGAGACATTGACCTGTCATTTTCTTTTCTTGTGTTATTTTTATCAGGGTTTGGTGTCATGGTTATTTGGGCCTCATAAAGCTAGTTGAGAAGCAATCCTTGTTCTTCTATTTTCTGAAAGAATTTATATTAAAGTGGTATTATTCCTTGCAGAAAAATTTGACAAAAATAGCTAATCAAACCATTTGTGTCTGGATTTGGGGGAAGGAGGAGGAAAACTTTCTTATTACATTTTCAACTTCTTTAGTACAGAGAGATATTTAAAACCTGTTTTTCACAATTCAATTTTGGTAATTTGTATTCTTCAGATTTTTTTTCTATTTTATCTAAGTGGTAGAGGTTATTACATAATGCTGTTCATATTTCCTTATTACATTATTTTAATGTCTGTAGAATTCATAGCCCCTCTTTTCCTTAATGATATTAATACTTTATATTTTCTCTTCCATTGATTTCTCTTCTTTTGTTTGCTATTTTTCCTTTACTTCATTAGTTTCTTTAGATGGAAATTTAGATAATTTTATAACCATCTTCTAATGTAGATATTTAAAACTATATATTTTTAAGCACTGCTTGAGCTGCATCTCATACATTTTTATATGCTGTGTTTTAATTATCATTCTACTCAAAACATCTAATGTCCATCAGTTTTATTTTAAATTATCTGAATAAAACTGATTAATTTATGATTATTTGGAAATTAACCACACTATATGTGGTTAATTTCCAAATAGTTGGGGCTTTCTAGAAATATTAATGTTACTAATATGTAATTTAATTCTACTCTTGGCAGAGAACATATTCTTTATGATCTTAACACTTTTAATTAAATGACTACTTTTTTGGACTTAAAAATAACGTGTGTTCATTTGTTCTTTTGTCAAGGTGGTTCATAGTGTTGTTCAAGTCTATATCCTTGCTGACTTTATCTCCCTGTCCTGTCAATTACTGAGAAGGGTGTTGAAATTCCTGACAATGACTGTGTATTTATCCATTTCTCTCTTTGGTTTTGTCAGTTTTTGTTCATGTATCTTGAATCTCATATTTAGTGTATACACATTTATGATTTTATGTCTTCCTAAAGAGGTGATTTGTCATTTGAAATTCTTCTCTCTTTCTGGTAACACTCTTTGTCTTGATGCCTATTATTAATCTATACACATCATCTTTCTTACTCTTATTCTTTTCACTGTGTACCTTTTTCAGTTTTCTTTATCTGCCCAAGCTGCCATAGCAAAATACATAGACTGGGTGACTTAAACAAAAGAAATTTATCTTCTTACTGTTCTGAAAGCTGAAATCCAAGATCAAGGTCCAGCCAGGTCCATTTCTGGTGAGAATTCTCTTCCTGGCTTGTAAATGCTATCTTCTTGCTGTTTCTATCATGACAGAGAGAATCTCTGGTGTCCATTTATTTTTAAGGACACCAGTTATACTGGACTGAGACTTCACCCCTTGACCTCATCTTCTTTAAATCATCTTAAATAATCTCTTTAAACAACTTTTTCCAACACAGTCACATGATAGGTTAGAGCTTCCACATGTGAATTTAGGGGTGGGCAAACACAGTATAGTTCATAGCATTAATCTTTTACTTTCAACATATTTACTTCTCTACATTTAAAGCATGTTGCTTGTATATAACATATAATTGAATGTTAATTGCAGACTGAAAATCTTTGCTTTTTAATTGGAGTGTGGAGCTTTTTAATTTTGTGTTGTTGTTTGACTCACACTAGTTTTTGTGTTTATAATTCTTAAAAATGTGAAAAACATATTCTTATCTATCAGGCCATGTAAAAACAGCCTGTGAGCTGGATTGGGCCCTTGGGTCCTAAAGTTTGCCTGCTTCTATTCTAAATAGTCAGTTGTCTAAAGAAATTAATGTTTAAAAAAAGATAATTTTTTTACACTTTTAATTTTCAATGCTTTTTTCCTTCCTGTAAATGTGAATTTAAGCTGACATCATTTCCCTTCATCCTGAATAACTTCCTTTAACACTTTTTGTAGCTTCTAGTTATCTGAATTTTTTACCTGATTTTCAAAGATACTAGATAAGGAAATCTGAGTTATTTTTTCTTTTCTTCCTTTTTATCTTTAAAATGCCATTTCACTGTCTCCTGTCAAACATTGTTCTGATAAGAAATCAGGCATAATTACATATTTATGTAATGTTTCTTTTCTCTCCGGCTTGTCATGGTATGTAGAATTCTACAGAACCATCTACCTCCTGAGATTTGCTATTCTAATTCTTGGGACTGTGAATATGGTGAGATGGAGCACCCTGATTATGTTACATTATATGGCAAGAGGTATTGCGCAGATGTAATTAAGGTAATTAATCCATTGACTTTAAGTTAATCAAAGGGGAGATTATCTGGGTGGGCCTAATGTAAACCTGTGAGCCCTTTAAGAGCAGACAGTTTTCTCCAGTCAGAGTAGAAGAGGAAGTCAGAGAGATTCAGTGTGAGAAGGAGTTCACGTGCCCTTGCTGGCACTGAAGATGGAAGGGACCACGTGAAAAGAAATGCAGGTGTTTTCTAGGAGCAGAAGGTTGCCTCTGGCTGACAGCCCAAAAGGAAACAAGGAACTCAGACCTACAACCACAAGGAACTGGACTCTGCCAATGACCTGCATGAACTTGGAATTGATTCTTTACCAGGGCTTGCAAGACCTTGATTTCAAACTTGTGAGACCCTCATAGAGAACCCAGTTGAGCCACCTTAACTTTGTACCCGAAGAACTATGAGATAATAAATGTGTTTTATTTTAAGCCTCTGTGTTTGCAGTGATTTATCACAAAGCAACAGAAAACTACACTTCTATCAAGATACCTGTTTTTATTGTTAGCTTTCAGCAGTTGGACTGTGATACACTTGTGTTGTTTTTCTTAGTATTTTCTTTTCTTTACTTCAATTTTTGTTTTTTATTTTGTATCTTAATTTCCCATTTTTTAATTTTAAAAGCAACACTATGATTTATTTATTTATCTATTTATTTATTTACTTCTAGGGTTTTATTTACTTTTTTACCTTCTAATTTTATTGTTATTCAACTACAGTTCTCCACCTTTTCCCCCCACCCCAGCCTAACCCCCAGCCCTCCCCACCTCCCTCTCTGACCACAAGGGAATGTTTTTCTTAGTATTTTCCTTTGGGGGGTTCACTGAACTTTTTTAATCTGTAAATTATGTTCTGCATAAAATTTGGGAATTTTTCAGCCATTATTTCTTTAAAAAAAACTTTGCATCAGACTTCCTCTCTTCTCTGAGCCTCCAATTGCATTTAGACTGCTTGGCATTTCACAGATCCCTCCGGCTCTTTACTTCTCCTCTTTCTTCAGTCTTTTGCTGTTTTTCAAATTTGTATTATTAATGTCCCTTCACATTTACTAATTTCTTCTGCTATCTCTAATCTGTTAATCCCATTTAATGAAATTTTCATTTCAGATATTACACTTTCAAATTGTAGAATTTCATTTTGGCTCTTTTTTGTATGTATTCCATTCCTTTGCTGAAATTACCTATCTGTTCATTCATTATACACATAATTTTTCTTTAAGTTCATGTACATATTTATTAAAGCTCTTATTTGCTAATTTCTGGGCCATCTTGTATTCTGTTTGTATTGAGTGCTTTTTCTTGATTGTGAGTGTTATTTTTCTCTTTTGGCTATTTAATAACTTTTTTTAAGATTTATCATTATAAATAATATAGAAAAATTTACACACATTTAATGTAAACATATTGATGAGTCTGGACAAAGCATATACCTGTGATACCATCACCATAATCAAAGTACTAAATATGTCCACCATCAACCAAAATATTCTTGTGTTCTTTTGTGGGCTTTGTGTGTTTGTATGTGTCTGTATGTAGTAAGCACACACAACGTCATATCTATCCTCTTAAGATATTTTAAAGTTCACAATGCTGTTTTGTTAACTACCAGTGCAGCAGATAGAATTTATTCATTTGGCGTAACTGAAATTTTATACCCATTGAACAACAATTCTCCAATTCCCCCTCTCCTGATATCCCCAATCCAAATTTCCATTGAAAAATAAGTGGATAAAGAGAATATGCTATACACATACAATGTAATAGTATTCAGCCTTTAAAAAGATGTAAATCTTGCCATCACGACAAAATAGCTACAGGATATTACACTTACATAAGCCAGTCACAGAAAAAGAGATACTGCGTAAGTCTACTTACATGAGGTATCTAAAATAATTGAGCTCATAGAAGTACAGAAAATATAGTAATTTAGTAATTAAAAAAATTTTATCCTGATTATTATGAAGACGAATTGTAGGAAGTCTGGATTATACTGTCTTTTTAAAGACTGTTGAATTTTTTTCTGGCAGTCATATAAATTACTACTGTATGTGTAACAGTATATGTATATATAACTATTAATGATATTAATAATACTGTATTATAAAGTTGAAAGTTGCTAAAAGAATGTATCTTAAAAATTCATAAGAAAATTATAATTATGTAACTTTTTAAAGAGAAGCATAAATTTATTAATAGTTTTAAGACATTTAATAATTTATTGAAGTCAGAAATATAAATTCTGAATATTAACTCTAGAAACCCAAGGGAATCCCAAAAACTTCAATTTCAAAGGGTTTTTTTTTTGCAACACATGCATATATAAAATCATTTTGTTGTGCACCTTAAAATAATACAATGTTATATGTCAATTAAACTGGAAAAAATTTTAAGGACTGCTGGATAGGACCCTTCAGGCGTGGGTTTATTGCTTGTGTGTTATTCTTTAGGTTTTGTCCTTCGTCCCAGGGCATGGCTGTTACCTAATGGTGTGAGTCTTACTTTTAAGACATGGTCTTTCTGGTATCTAAAAAAATCACTGAAAAGCTCAGTGTGATTTCTCCACTCTGGTTGGACTGGAATACCCATGTCTCCTCAACTTGCATTACTTCCTCTGCTATCAGTTCTGCTATGTCTCTGCTGTCTCTGGTCAGGCTCAGCCTCCTAGAAACTACTCTACTAGGCCTCAGGTGGTCTGGACTTGTGCCTGTACAGACAAGCCTTGGACCCAAGATCCAAAGACAAGTTCCATGTGGATTTGGGGTACCTTCTCCACAGCTCCCTCTATTCTGGTACTTGCCCCACACATTTCTGGCACTTGAGTAGCTCCAAATTCTGACCTTTCACTACCTGTCTGTCCTTGAATTACCCCACCAGTAATTACCAGCCCCTCCCCAAGGCAAAAAACAAAGGCAAATATGGGGCTAAATTCCCATACTTTCCTTATCTAAAGGATTACAGTCTTGGCCTATTATCCAACCCCTAAGAAAAAGTTGTTTCATAAGTTTTTTCAAGTTTTACAGTTGTTTATAATGGGAAGGTAAGTCTGGGACTAGTTATGCTATCATGCCTAGAAGTCAAAGTTGCCACAGTCGTTTTAATGATCCTTGGGGCCCTCTCAGTATATTGCCATTATTTTCCCTACGAACTAGGAGTATCCAAATTGCAGATCGTGGAATTATGAAGCTATTAAAAGAAGTCTGTGAATAAATATGTGTACCAAGAATTATCTAGTTACCAAGTAAATAAAATGTTTTATCCTGTTTTTCAGGTTTTTCCACTATTGCTTTACTCTTTTTCCCTCTTCTTCACACTGTCCTCTTTGGAAGGAAGTCAATATGCATGGTTTATACTTACAGAGTGTAGAGTCACCTCATGGGAGGCAATACATCTACATAAATTATTTGGTATTCTTCTGAATGAGAGATTTGTCTTTTCTTCCCCCATTTACTGCTGTGTCAATCATTGGTGCTATGTCAGGGTTTGATTATTTCTGTTTGGAAGACACATGATCAAGACAAAGGGACATTAAGTATATATTCAGATACTGAGTTTGAGTCCCAGTTCTCCCATATGATTGTTCTGAGGCTTCTGCAGTTTCTTTCCTGCCATCAATGCTCTATTTCTTCATATGTGAAAGAGGAATAATGATATTTATTCCATAGGGTATCATAAAGTGAAGAAATAAATGGGGAAAAGACCTCTAAAAGAATGTTACATTTCTGACTACCTGTATCCCACACAGGCAGTCAGAAACTGTATGAGAGGAAGAGGATGAAGGAAGAGAGGATAGAGAGGAAGGATGAAGTTTTAAAGAAATGTTATCTGAAAAGGGACAGTGATAGCTACATACCAGAAAATATTCAGATAAAAAATAACAGATTAAATTATTGAGATGTGAGCATGTGTGTGGGTATGTGTGGATGCGTGGGTGATGTCTGCAACAAATGTTTATACTGTTAGAAAATCTAGATCATTTATTCAATTTTTGGTTTTCAAATTTTTGGCATTACCCACAGTTGAAGCCAGGGAGCTAATTAGTCCTTTTCCTTCCTTTAGTATCAAACATAAAGTTGAAGATAATTACTAATTTATCCCTTAGCCCTGTCATCTCTAAGATAAGGCAAAATACCACTTCTTTTAACCTTTCACCATATACTTTATTATATAGAGATTCTTTAACAAATATCCCTAAAACACTCCCAAGTTTTACAAACCCCTTTAATTATTTGAAGTCTGAAATTAGCATACTTTTCTCATAGATGTCTAATAGAAAGAAGATATATTCATTCAAAATGGTATATATAATTGGGAGTTAACATTGTCAGCAAATGTAATCAATTCTATTCTGAGAAGAGTTAGAGAATTATCAGCCCAACATTTCTGATCTCTGGTTTAATTAAAATAGAAAATAGGAAGAGAAATTGAGATATTCTACATTTTATTTCTGAAGGACAATAAAATGTTTTGAGCAATAATATCCCAGAGGGTTATCCAGGTAAAGTGAGAAAAACCCAGGACGAAGGGGTAAAGAGACTGCTGTCTCCCATAGACCAGGGTAGGAGGGGCCCTGCTTTAGGAGGCTGTCATTTCACAAGCCCCCGACTCTGGCTCTCCATCTACACACCACGATGACAAAGAGTGTGCAGGCCAACAGGATGTGCACACCCAAAGGCAGCACCGACCCACCCACCACCACCACTAGACCATGTTCTGGTTGGGGGGGTTCTGAAATACCTTGAGCAGCAGTTATGAGCCAGCTTCTGTGGAATGAGCAGGCCTCTAGAGCCCAAAGGCAGACTCCATCTCTGGAAAGTGTTCCCCTAGGCCCTAGAGTTGGCCAAGAGTGTATGAAGGGTATAATTGGGTCTCAGACATGCCAGGACATGCAGCCTGGGTTGTCCACAGGTATGTCTGTGAGGCCCGTATGGTGTGAGATGTAGGCGGGGATGAAAAATGGTGGTGGGTGGTAGACCAGAGGCTGGATACCAGGGGCCAGCTGTCTTCGTGCACTGTGAGGAGTTCATGACTAAGAATTTCATTCAAACCTGATCTTTCAGGTTAAGGCGGGTATGTTTGTCAAAGGAAAAGTGGGGAACATATTTAATAATTTATGAGCTTGGTGAATAATGTTTAAGTCTTTGGACACATGACATGGAGCTTCCATATATACTCTTGCCTTGAGCCCAGAATATATTAGGGACAGACTGGAAGTGACCCCAGCTTTAGTTCAAGCCCTTTTACCAGCCAACATAAGCTTGGACAAATGACTTAGAATTTGGGGGCCCTACTTTTTATATTCCTAAGATACAGTGGCTGAATTTACTTTCAATACTATTTCTGTCACTCATTAACTGTGTAACATTGAGCATGCTGTACACAACTGAGTCTCGGTCTTTTCATCTCTCAGATTTAAGGTTTAGATCTATTTTAGTCTACTCTATGAAGACATTTTTTATTAGACTAATTACAGGCATTTTGTTAGAAGGAAACATATTATTATAGCAATAAAGTGGATGAAAGTTAATCTACTTAAATCAGGTCCCTTCTTCCACATAGTTCCCTCTTTGTTGGTTCATAATCACCCAATAGCTCAGTTTTGTTTCAACCTAAGTTAAAATTACAATTAAAAAATGTGGTTCAAGGTCAAAAATCAATTAAATGGAAATTGCAGTTATTTGTTTTAAAAGTTCAGGTAATATTTTACATCATGAATCTGTTGGATGACAGCTGATATAGATTAATTGCCAACTTGCTTTCTCTTTGATCATGACTCAAATCTGCTCTGGAGAGGAGTGATAATAAGGAAATAATTATGAGCTGCTCCCCGTGTGTAGCACACTTAGAGGGCTTCGGATAAAAAGCCTCTCTGAGTGCAAAGTGGAGCCCTTGTTGTTATGTAGAAAAATCAGATTAATTGTCTCAATTTGTGTCCTAGAGCACAAAGGCCGCTCCTGGTCAGTCACATCGATTCTTCTCTGCCCTTTATTATACATCAATTACCAGTGAAGCAAAGGTTGATGTGCTACTTCTTGTTTTGCAAGGCAGGGGGAGAGTCAGTGACGTTCTCTGGGCTACTGGGCTACTGGGCTACAACACGGGCTGCGAACTCTCCCAAGCTATGCTTTCTGCCTCTAATTTTCTGCTGAGCTATAGGAAAATGGAAGAATTAAGCTGCAAAGGGCTATGCTAATTGGGACAGTAATTACTAGGGGAGAAATAGGAGGAGTTTTCCAACTGCAGAAACATAGACCCCAGGGATGGCATATGGTGAAATTTTATCTCCTCAGACTTTGTAATTTCAAACTGTTGACATCAACTTTAAATCTTCTCCATACCATCTATTTCACCTGTAAAATGAGCTTTTACTTCCACCTCACTGAAAAGCTGTGATGCATAAGAATGATTGACATCAAACTTCCCCCTTAATAATCCCTTTTTACATAAAAATGATCAGATGAGCCTTCTTGTCTCTAATGAAGTCCCCCTTAGGGACATCAAAAACAGATAGAAAACAATATCAAATCCATTCAACAAAAGTTAGACTTACATTATATTTTGATAAATAAATATAATGGCAACTAGAAGGTCAAAATGAATCTGTGTGATTTCTATAGAATGTCTACAATTCTGATTTAAAAGGAGGGAAAAATCACATACTATATTCTACTCAAGGACAATCTTAAAAACATGACTTTATCACAACTCCAGAAGCAAAGATTTATAACTTTTATTGTACTGTAGACAAACTGTCCACATATTCATATTTAAAAAACAATGAGAATGCTGTTCATCTTGTTGTTGAGGGCAAGGTGGGGGGTGGGGGGAGCAGTGGGAGAGGGAAGGATGGAAGAGCTGAATTCAGTAGTGTTCGTTTGAAGGTAAATTGAGAGATTTTGCAGCCTACTCAAGTTTAATTACAAATAAATGTGGAAAATTGTTTTAGAAAATTGTACACAGTGATTATCTCAAATTGCCATGGGAAATACAGAAATGCCTCATTAAAAAACACATTTAGACACTTTTTATATATAAACTCCATCATTTATATTCTAGCTTAGAAAAGTGTCCTCACTTCTAAAAAAATAACAAGCTAAAATATGCCATCATTATTTTTATGTATCTTAAGACTTAGAATATTACGTATATATCTTCAGATAATTTTTGGATATCACAAAAATTGGATTAAAGGGAAACTACAAAGAAAATAAAACACCAGAAAAATTAAGGGACTACTCAATAATTTACGGAAGTGAAACCAGAAATAGAGTTGAGTCAAACCTGGGTAACCTCCAAAAATTAGGCTGGGTTGGTATCATGATGCTGCTTCCCTCTGCAATTTCTTGGCATTAGGAACAGGTGTTATCTCTTCTCATTTTGAAGCTGTATTTGTATGGTATTGCACTTAAATATCTTGATATTTTAATTAAAAATTTAGTTCATCACAAAAGATAAATTTCATTGATGCTTTTGTCATTGAGATAAAGAATAGTTGGGGGTTGTATGACCACGGCATAGAGCTACACAAAGTCAGGCTTTCCTCAAAAGCTAAAAAGAAATATGTTTTTTGCTTTCTGATCCTGAAGAGGGACGTATCTCAAATGTAGTTGAGTGGCTCAAGATGTGAGCAAGATGTTATGGACTGGACATGAAATAAATGAATATATTAATATAAAGTTTTTTAGACTAATGGAATAATTCATTGCACATTTTAAAGAATTTAAACTTATATTTTGTGGTTTCAGGAAAAAGAGTATCAGTATATTAATAGTCATAAATAGCTTTAGAGCTAAGCATGAATGGTAGACAATGCAGAGAAAACACGGGCACTGAATAAATTATTATGACTGTTAAGATGTTGCTTATTTTCGTTGGTTTTGTGATTGTTACTTTTTATGAGCCAGAATATAACATATTTGTTCCTTGAAATTCCCCAAGTTGTCACAGTATATGATAAATATAATACACATAAGTATGAAATTGAGAAATATTAATCACTAAAAGAGATTTCATTGTTAGGTATAACTATACACAGACAATTTGATCACTAGCAGGGTATCTTGGGGAATAACACTTTCTAAGCAATTATTATGTTTTGTATCAAAATCTACTGATTTTTGCACTAAGGGTCAATGGAACTGGAGAGTAACATAGAAATTTTCAGAGACTACCAAAACATATTGTTTCATTTTTTTCCATCCTTGGTAACTCTGTGTTAGGGATTATATTTGTCCAAGGGTGTTTTTCTGGCTTGGTCAACTCAGACAAGCAAAGTTGTCCGCTTTGTGCAGTTTACCTGAAGCATATCTTTATTTCAAGTGCAGACAGTCCCTGACTTACAATGGTTTGACTTACAATTTTTCAACTTTATGATGGTGCAAAAGCAACAGGCATTCAGTAGAAATTGTACTTCGAATTTTGAATCTTGATCTTTTCCTGGGCTAGTGATATGCAGTCCCTGAGGCTGAGCAGTGCCAGTGAGCACAGCGACCAGTCAGCCACCCAGAGAACTGCATAAACAAGCAATTCTCTCCTGTGTACTGTGTTGCCAGGTGTTTTTGGATATTGTTTTTTCACATCTCATCGCATCTACAAAACACCTACCTGTGTCTCCTGCTTCTGCTGAAAAGAAGAGGAAGGCAATTACTTCTGAGATGAAACTCCAGATTATTAGCCAACTGTAGGTTAATGTAAGAATTCTGAGGCTAAGCTAAGCCACACTGTTCGGTAGGTTAGGTTATCAAATGCACTCTCAATTTAGGATGTTTTCAGTTTACCATGGGTTTATTGGGATGTAGCTGCATCATAAATCAAGGAGCACCTGTGTTTACAGACAATTAACCCCTGCCAGGCCTGTATCTTATATTGCCTCTATGAACCCAGACTGCCTAAAGATGAAAGCCTAAATGGTAGAATTTGAAATTGAAGTACTTCCCTACCTTATGTATGGTGCAGGCAGCTTCTGCAGAAAAGATGAGCTGTGCTTGAGATGCTTTGGGCCAATCTCACAAGTGCTCCAAACTGAGTCCAGCATACCATGTTTTGCAGGCACAGCTAGAGGACGGGCATAAGGGAAGGAACTATGAATAAATAGGAATATGTCCTCCTCATCAAACATTTGTCTTTCTCCTTCAACCTATTCATCTACAAAATATGCATTATCTGAAGGGAATATAAACAAAAGAAAACATTTTAGGAGAGACCACTGAAAAACAGGGCATGAAAAAACTCTCCAAGAAATATGTAAATAAACACCAACGTATCAGGAGGTCTTTATGCGGAAATAGTCAAACTGTTAAGGCAACATATAGAGATCTGTATATGCTTTATTGTCCTTCCTAAATCTAAGTTTCTTAGTATACTATGAGCCTAATTGATTAGTAATGATTAGAAAAAAATCTGATAATGCCAAGCACTGATAAGGATGTGGATCAATATTTTTCTCATTAATTACTCTGGTCAGAGTATAAATAGGTGGAACCACATTAAAAATTAGTTTGGCATTATTTATTAAAGTTAAAGGTACAAGGAAGCTCTGAGCAAATAGTTCTACCCACAGGTAAATACCTAATAGAAATGCATACAAAGATGTTAAAAATATGTGCAAGAATATTCATAGCAACATTATTTGTAGTAGCCCCAAATGGAAGACAGCCTAAATGTCCATCAGCAACAGAATGAATTAAAATGTGGTATTTTTAATAAGATGGAATACTATAAGCAAACTTCCAGTACATAAAATAATGTAGGTGAATCATAAATATACAACACTAAACCCCCACATTAACGAACCTCAAATTATATATTCATGTATCACTCTATGCTTATAAAATTCAAAACAGACTAAATAAAATTATGTTCTTTAGTGATGCATAACAGGGGAGAAATGTGTTAGAAACAAAGAAAACGTATGTCGTAAAAGTCAAAGAAGTGGTCGTGACTGGAGGAGACAATGCAATAGCACTTTAAAGAGTGGGTATGTATAGTTTCTGGGGTATTGGCAATTGTCTATTTCTTAAAACAGGTGGTAGTATATGAGTATTCACTTTACAATTACTTGTTTAACTGTATATTTATGTTTTATGCATTTATTTCTGAATGTCTACTATTTTTCTCAGTTAAACAGAAAAACATCAAGAAAGACTCTGTAGTATGACTTACTACCTTTTTGGGGGAGGCACTCTGTGTTCCCAGAATTCAAAACACAAGTACAATCATACCTAAGTGAAAAACATATTGCATAGGATATATTAAACTAAGCTTTTATTTTGATTTTTCTGTGGATTCATGTGCAGTTGTAAGAGAAGTAATACAGAGAAAATCCATGTACCTGTACTCAGTTTCCCCCAATGGTAACATCTTGTAAAAATTATAGTACAATATCACAACCAGGATTTTGACATTGATAGAATTAAGATACAGGACATTTCCATCAACCACAAAGGTCCCTCGCTTTGATCTTTTTTAGACCACACTCATATCCTTCTGCTCCCCCTTCCCTTCTTAACCTTTGGCAACCACTAATCTGTTCCCCTTCTTTCTCTTTTTTTAAGTCTAGATCTTAATGTGATTCTACATCTTAACTAATTGACTGTACACATTTTTTGAAATATAATCATTTAAAGCTATAAATGTCTTTCTAATAAACATTTTAGCCATGGTTCACAAATATGTTGCAATTTCATTATTATTCAGATAAAATGTTTTATTTCCCTTGAACATCTTTTGAGCTATGCATTATTTAGCAGTAATCTAGTTTAAAGTAGACAGAAACATACCCGATATCATCTTTTTACTGATGTCTAGTTCTGGTTAGATATCACAGTATGCATGATTTTAATTCTTTGAAATTCATTGATATTTGCTTTTTGGCCAGTATCATATGGTCTATTCTGGTGAATGTTCCATGCACATTTAAGAAAAATTATAATAACTTGCATGATAATGTTCAAATTTAAATATTTACTGATTTTTGTATGTCCCATTAATTTCTGAAAGAGGGGTATTAAAAAGCCTATTATGTTTGTGGATTTGTTTTAGTTCTGCCAAATTTTACTTCACGTGTTTTAAAGCTTTGTTTTTAAGTCCATGTGCATTTATTATTGTGACCTCTTTCTGGAGAATTGCCCCTTTGTCATTATGAACTATTCCTTTTTTGTCCCTAGAACTACTCTGAGTAAACTCTTGAAGTATTCTTTATCTGGTATTAATTTAGCCACAGCAGCTATATTTTTCTACCTTTTTAATTTCAATTTAAAATCAATCAAGAGACTGAATGTAAAGACAGAACTCAACTATTCACTTTTTATAAGACATGAACTTTAACTATGAAGATGCAGGTAGATTAAAATTAAAAAGAATAGAAAAAGATTATACCATGAAAACACTAAGCCTAAGAACACTTATTATGACTTAAATAAAAGAGAAATGAGTTTCTCCCATTTAAGAGAATGAGCTGATATAGAGCCTCCTTGGAAGGTTTGGGGGCAGGAAACAACTGCTTTCTCATGATAAGCCTGGTAGAACTGTTTGACTTTCATTTTTATGTTCGTGTATAATTTTGTTGATAATAAAAATAATTTTAAAAAGGGAATTTGTGAATTAATGTGATTAAATTATACGGCTTTCTACTAGAACATTGGTTCTCCAGCAAACAGAATTGTGATGTTTAAATTAGAACAATTAAAGAAACACAAACATGAATGAATAGGAAAATAAATAGCATGGTGTGACACTGGGAGGTCCACGAAGGAAATGCCTATCAACCAAATGGCTGCGGCATCGAGCAGTTTGTTTGTTCCAGGGTGTGTGCTCAGGAGCCTGATGAAGGGAATCAAGCACCTTCGCCCTTTGTCCAGTGGCAGAGAGAGGTTGCACATCGTGTGCCCTTTTCACGAGCCCAGAAAAATGAAGCAGACATCTGGGCTCACTTTGTAGGTGGAAATACCCTTCTTCACAGCATGCGATCAACCCCAGGGAATTTCAAGGAATCTTCTAACGCAGGTCAGCAAATTTGATACACATGCTTTTAGGCATAGATGTGTAGATGAAAACGACCTCACACAGGTATTGTAAAGGCTGGGGAAGTGAAGCGAAGGGGTCATACGTGTGGGGTGTACTTTTGTGCAGAGACTCAATGATGTGCTACAAATGTAACACACAATCCTGAGCTACATGTATTGAGGATTGTTTTTTAAAAAGAAAACAACTCTCATTGACTCAACAAATTAAAAACTTTTTTGAAATAAAAAAACATAGCAAATATAGAGCATTTTGTTTTTTATAGAGTAATAGTTAGTTACTTATTCTCTGGCCTACAAATATGAAGAAAGAAAAAATGAAGAACTTTTTTTTTTTACCCAATGGATGCTGTATATATTCAAGCCTTAATCCTCAGCACAGTCAAGAGTTCCCAAAGGAATACAAACCAGAAAGCTGGAGAAACTCCAGAATCTGTGAGAAAAGGACAGAGAAGTCACAGGAAAAAGGGAGGGAACAGGAGGACAGAGCAGATGGAGGGGGAGAATGATTTAAACCTGCAGTGGGTCTCCTGAGATTCTTGAGAAAGTTTTGGGAAGTACCTGAAAATGATTTGCAGATTATCCTGGAGAGTATCAGATACTACCTGAGGGAGCCATGAGGTAGCAAAAACAGGATCTATCTGTGCGATGCTCCTTCTAGAGGTCGTTACCTTTAATGAATTGACTAATATCCGTGAATGGTTTTTCATGGATGTACATATTACCTTGAGATTTGAATTTTAGAAGAGACAACTCACTCTTGCATGACAGGCTTGGGCATTAAATATGACAATCCTGTTTTGTTCTGCAAGAACACTCTGATGACTGAGACTGACAAAATAACATCTGAGAATGCTTCATTAAATGAATGGCAACACTGGAAAAAGAAAAAGAATCACGCCCAACAGTTCTGCTTTCCAGCAGTCCCGTATTTCTCCCCTCATTTCTTCTTCCAGTATTAGAACTATTTCTGGAAAATGCAAAATTGGTCCCTGCTCCATAACCTTTGATTTTATACCTAAGTCAAATGTCTCAGCAATGCAATGCTATTTTATTCCATCTTCCCTCTCCATTCCCCATACAACTCACATTCTAGCTGTCCTTACCTCAGCAGCCTGGCACCAGCAGTTTCTACTGGCACTGTCATTCTCCCTTCGTTTCAAAGTCAAGTTCAATGTCACCTCTTTTCTAGTTATTTCCCTGACTTCCTCCAACAGATTTCACTACTCTTGGTACAATGTCCCTGTAGCTGACTACGATACCATTGCTTTTATAAAATTATACTGTGATTATCTGTTTATATATACACAGGTGTGGGTCAAAGTAGCTTTGCAGTTGTTCATATGGAAAATAATAATTGATAAATAATAAGAATAAACTGTTTTGTGTACTCATAACTGTAAACTTACTTTGCCTGGCCCTGTATTTCTCCCCCTAATTTGAGTTCCTCAAAGGTAAAAACATATCCTGTTTATCTTTCTCTTTGCCCCCAGTACATTCTACAGTTTCTGACACAAGAGAGATGTTTCATAAAACTTGCTGAAGTTATTAATGAATGCATGGGGAATGGAGATCGTCATGTTGAAAAAAGATAAAGATGATAGAGGGCATTCTAAGTTCTTGACTATAAGTCAAGCTAGAAGGAAAACGGTCTTATTCTATTTTGCTGTTCTTAGTCCCAATTCATTAGAAATTTGTCACTGTGTCTTAGTCATCCTTGTGCCAAAATGTCCTTTGTTTCTCCTACAACCATATTGTGTATGATGGCTTTTTTAGAGAAGGTAAGCCAATCCCGAAGAACAGAACAAGACAAAGGATAGTAGGAGAAGATAGAATTAACACAAATACAAAGAAAAATGCCATTGTGAGAATTTTATATTAACCTTTTTCAATGGTGGATTACCCATTCTGAGCACGAATATATCAATCAGGGGAAATTATAGAGCAAGGGATGTGACAGCAGCTGTGTCTTTGCCTAATGACTCTGGACGCCCAACATTTCTCGGCTTGGTAGTACAGAAGATAAGGACTAGGAATTACATGCAACTGTGAGAAGAATACAAATGTCATGAAGACGAAGGTGGAAAAAAGACCCTAAATATTAAGACTTCAAAGTTGCTAGTGCAATGGCTTTTTCTTGGTTGTCGGGGTTTTTTCCCCCCACATCACTACATTTCAATATCTGAAGCGTTCCACTTTGGAGACTTTTATGACCCTTATTAAAAGAAACATGCAAATCAGCTATTCTTAGTTCTTAGACAACAGAATCAAAGGAAATAACCACATATATTATACATACACATACATTTACTGAACATACATGGAAACATATAAGGAAACATCAAACATTGCAATGGAACACCAAGAAGACCTGAGAATTGCCTAGAGTTAAATGTTCAGAAAATTTTCCACCTGAGATTACATGAGCTCATTACTATCTAACACAATGCTTTGGTGTATGTCTGGTTTTCAGCAAATGTTGAAATTAATTTGTGGAATTTAGACAGAGGATGAAGCATAAAAAATAAACCATTTAAAGTTCAATTAATTTGTGGAATTTAGACAGAAGATGAAGCATAAAAATAAACCTTTTAAAGTTCAGTTCATATCAATTCAATTTTGGATCTTCAAATTTGCTTTTCAAATTTTTGTTGTATTTGAATAGACCCAGAGTGTGTTTGGTAAGAGAACCTGTAATTTAAAAAATAAACTAAATATGTTGGTTAGGTGCCAGGTGGATGATGGGAAAGGGCAGAGCATAAGTTTCACGAAGGAGCTAGAGAGCACCAAGAAGGCACTTCCAGATCTCCTTTCCCTTACCCTTCAAGTGCAAGAGCACAGAGATAAATAAAGCAAGGGTTGCTGCCCTCCCTTACTAGACTATTGATACTTATGCACTATATGTAGTTGCATTCTGATCTAAGTGATTATTTAGTCATCCATTCAATGAGCAATTTCAGAGCACCTATTATGTTCCAGAAACCGCTGCTACAGGTACATGAGATATATCAGCATATAAACTAAGATACCTTCCTATACAGAGCTTACACTCTAGCAGGATGATCATTATTCCTACAGACGCAAATCTTTGGGATGTTCAGAACATGAAAAGTGCTTTTATCATTAAAGTCACATTGTATTCTCCTCTTTTCACTTAACAATCCACCTATTATCATAAAGACAAGAGTTAAAAAATGCCAGGGGTCGTGTGGAATGTACACTTAACATTAAGGTTAAAATATTCTTAAAAAATGACAGCAACATCTTGCCCCAAAGAGTAAAATCTTCTGCTGACCCTATTTTTCTGCCTAATTGTAATCATTCTTTTAAGTGGGAGGAAAACTGTGATTTCCATTTATGTTTGTATTGATAAAATAGCCTTCTAGGAAGGATTTTCTTTAACCTTATGGTTTGCAGAGCACAAGGCAATTATGAGTTTATTCCTTTCCTGGAGAGATGAAAATTTCATAAACTATTATTTTTGTTTAATTCTATACAAATTTGTCCAAGAGCCAGAAAAATTAAAACATCATCGATTAGAAACGTAGAGGAATTACCCATTGCAATGTTGCTTTCCTGAAATATTTGGCTAGAAGACATGTGACATACTACAATAGCCTGTATTCATCAGTTAGGGGAACCAATATAGAAAAACCAGCTTTTAAATATATGACTTCTAGACACCCATTACTGAAAACCTTTTCAAAGTCAAGAACTCTTGAATATTTTAATTGGTCATTCTCTATCATAGTGCAGGGCTGAGTTTGTGCAGATAGAAGTGTGCATAGGTTTCACAATATATCCTTAGAGCAAAGCTTTGAAAATATGAGCAATAACTACTATGGGTTAATTGCCCATTAGGTACAGATAGCGAGTTTGAACTCTGTACCAGCTGCTGGATTTAATACTCACTACAACCTGAGGAGACAGATCTTGGTATATACACTTAATAGATTAGGGATTTAAGATTATATGAGCACCACGGCACGATTTGAACCTCAATCCAACTCCAAAATTCATGCACTTTCTATAATGTAACAATGCCTCTCAAAGTGAGTTTGAATTGATGGAAAGATAAACAAACACTTCACATTGCCTTACTCATGAATGGTTTTATGAAAGCTTCTTCACTAATATGTAGTACTTTGGAACTAAGACCACAAAGCTGGTTGTCAACTAAGAGCATCTATAAATTTTAAGGCACTAGAAAGTCTTCTGGGTATTTTCAACATATTTTATAGAATAAAAGATTTTTTCCCTTTTCTTTGTTAACATGGGAAGGCAAATAGAATATTCAATAAATATATTGTTTCAAAAGTACATTCTGAGCATCAAATTATAAAAAAGAATAAAAAAACAGAAATCCATATAAATACCTAATAAAGTTCTTTTTGTGAACTTTACTCATTTCGGGTCCATAGAAAGGTAAAATGCTGTAAAGTTGAACCCTTATTTAAAATATTATATACATAAAACTGATATTGTTTGGCTCACAGTGTTTCACAAATTAATGGAAGGTAGAAGAGAGTTTGGCCAAAGACTAGGTACAGGCATGCATTTCTAGACTACATGACTTTGTGCTTGATGGCTTAGGTTTCTGCTGTATGTGTCCTTTAAAGAAAATTGTATCTCCTAACAGAAAACCTCAGCAGGCATGCACTTGGCTAACAAGGAGAAAACTCTGTCCCACTTTTCTATAATACATGCAAGAAGGGATTTGAAGCAACCAACAGTTACTGCATAAGGGAAATGAAAAAAAAAATGTTGTTCCCTGGCATTTTTGAAACAAACACAAAAGTTCAAGTTCTACAGCTATTAAGCTCTTTGGAGGCAACATAAACACTGGCTTATTTCTAACCCACTATAATCCCTGAATCAAACCCAGCCTTCATTCTCTGTTGTAATTTTTCCTGCAATGCCCCAGACAGCAGGAGCTCATGAGGCAGGGTTGCCAGCCCTGGGTCTCAGTTGGATTGCTACAGTAGCAATATCAGGGCCAAGGCCTTCATTTTATATCTTTCCTGGTTGAGAGATCTTACATAATAAGTACCTTCTTTTCTCTTCTGCTTAGTCTACAGAGGCCCCTTTCTTTGGGGGAAATGTACCATTTCTTTTCATGTTCTTTCTCTTCAGAAAAGGAAGGAGCATATCCAGGGAGGGTATGATTGACATATTTGTTTTCCACCCAAGCAGGGGTAAGGAAATTCTTTTCAAGACATAGCATATGCAGGATCCCCTGGGATATTATAACATGTCACGTAATCATTGTACTCAAGGAAACCTCAAGCAAACAAGGTCCACCCTCTGCCTCTCAACAGGCTGTGTACAAACCGCTGCACAAAAAGTGCAAATGGAGCTCCCTTATCATTCTGGTTATATATGAAATTCCAACACCTTCTGTAGGTCTTTGACAGTCAAGATATTTGCCTGTTTTTTTTCTGAAATCCTTTTTGCCACCATCAGATGGCTTTCTATAAAGAAAGCCAAGAGAGAGAAAACAGCTGGCCACCATCCCCTGAGTAATATCCCTCCAGATTATTTTTAAATGTGGTATTAGCACAATGGACATGATGAGAACCTAAATCTGTGTACAATTTCCTAAATGTACACAGAAGCCCTGAAGATGATAAAGTATGAGCAACTCTTACTCAACTGACTATTTACCTAGCTATAATCAGGTCCAATAATTACAGGTCAACAATGCAAACGCACAGCTAAATGCAAGGCCGGGACAGAGGGCGGTGGTCTTCTCTTCCATCTGTAGTCCTGTACCAACAGCTAAATGTGAATAGGTGATCAATACCAGCAAAGGCTATCAACCCTAATAACACCAAGGCTCATTTATATAAAGTATTGGTAAGATAAGTAGGGGAAGAAGGCAAAGTTAACCAGAAAGATTTATAAGCAAACTTCACAAAGCAGGGGTAATTTTTTATGCTTTGAATTTTACTTGTGGGTGCTTAATACCTATTCAATAGGCAATGCAGATGAAAATTAATACTTATCTACATTGCAATGGTTATTTCCTCCTTAACTGATTGATGCTTGCAGAGTTCTATAGATGAACGCTGCAGTACATGGTACATGCAAAATATTTTTTAAATATAATTCTAACTAGTTAAAATTTAAGATCACCTTTCCCTGTTAAGAATTGCTTTAGAGGAGCTTTGAAGTCACTTAAACTTTGATATGAACCCTGACTTGCTCATATGTAATGTAAAAAGGTTGAAATAGATGCTCTCTAAGGTCCCTTTTAACTCTAACATTTTATAATTCTAACCAACAGTATGAATAGAAACTGATATAATTTTGCATCTGGAAGAGATTCTGGGGTGGATAATACAGACTCATTCTCCTAAAAATCAGGGAAGCATTTTTTTTTAAGGAAAACATTTAATCCACTGAAAGCTTATTATATGCCAGGAACTAAACCACCTTCATATAGTCTCTCTCATATACATTCAGAAAAGTCCTGTGTTTAGGCATTGTTATAATCTTCATCTAAGGAAACCAAGGCCCTAGAAAATTAAATAAATTGCTTAAGAACACACAGAGCAGAAATGACAGAATAGGAACTCAAACCCAGCTCTCTTTGGCTCCAAATGCCATTAACCATGACCAGACTGCCTTTAACATGGCTTCTCCATAATCTGATGGCCTGGGGAAAGTCTGAACTTGCTCTTACACACTTCCTAGTCATCCCATGATCTTCCTGCTGCCCACAGCTCAGAGCCAAAGTTCTTTTCCTCTCGGAGAACCTGGTTTCTGGTAAGAAAGAAGAGCCACGTTTCTTCTCAGAGTTTGTGCTTAAATATCTGTGCACAGAGCATGAGTCAGGTGACACACCGAAGTGTGGCTCCTTCGCCTCCACTACAGGCTGACTAGCGAGGAGCCTCCGACAGGCACTTTCTTCTTCTTCCCTCCTCCCTTTGTTCCTTTGCCCACTATTATGCAAGCAATTAGTGCAATCGAATCCTTAATAAGCCAATTTAGTCCAGCCCACATAGCTGTTTTGTTCCTCATAAATCAATTAATTCAGCTCACATTGAGGGGACTGTCATGTTTACAATATCACAATCAGCGTCTACATATTTCTGGAAGAAATAAGATGGCAAGGACTACTGTTAAAATAAAATCTCATCTTTCTCCTTGTGGAGTAGGAGCTTGTGGTTGTGCGGCTATTGCTGGGAGTTCCTTGTCTTAACCAGAGGCTTGACAAGATGAGTTCACAGCCATTTACAGCAGGTATTTCCTGGGTGGGGAGTAAGCAGACAAAAGTGCACGGAGCTTTGCTTATATTGGGTACAAAGGATTTGAAGAAGGATGGAGCAACCCTTTTGTGGTAAAAGCTCTTGATGCCTCCCCTTCCATAATTCTACAAGGACAGGTAGATACCATCAAACAAAATATCTTAGGCTTATCTTCAAATGACCTTTACTTGGTAGGAATTTTTCCTACCTGCCTATTCAATCTCTTCATTTCTTCAATCATGTTAGCAAGGTAAAGTTTAAAGTTATTCAATTCAATTTGAAACTTCAGTTCTAAATATTCCCATAGCTCTACCCTAGAATGAAGAAAGTTTTTGAACCACACATATAAGCTGTATCTAAAGAATTTCCTTAATAAATAGCACTAATGGAGCAACAATGTAATGCTCATGTAATCCACTGGTGAAATACCTAAAGTGAGGGGCTGATGCTCTTGCTTTTCTCTATACTTTTCAGATAACTTGGCTCAGTATTGGGCAACAGTAGACTCTTCTTAGACTGTTATTAGACTGCTAAGAAAAATAAAAACTGTATTATATTCCAGGAAGATTGTCAAAATAACAAGTGGATTAGAATCCCTGTCAAATGAGGAGTAGAAGAATACTAACGGACTTGTTTAGAAAAGGGAAGGCTTGTCTGGGAGCAGGAGGCCCTGCCGTCAGAAAGGTGAAGGCATGCTGGATGATATTAAATATTTCAGGTCTTTTGTGTGGAAGAGGACTCACTTGGTCAATGTGACTCCAGTGATAGAAGTAGAGTCAATGTGTAAAATGAGAGACAGTCAGATTATAGTTAAGAAAAGGGAAGTACTTTCTAACTGCTGCATCTATGTAGCAATGGGAGACACAGTTCTTCATCTTTAGAGGTGTATGAACAGACCGAGTGTCCAGGTTGCAGTGATACAGTGGTACTGGGTTTGGGGAAAGAGGGTGGGAAATAACTCAGATTTAAAGTTCCTTTCTAGGAAAGACTACAATTCTATAGTTTATATTCTCACTAGTAATATGATCTATATTTGATTTCCTTAGAAAACAGCATGTGCTAGAGAGAGGGACAGAGAGAGAAAGAGAGAGCTGAGAGCAGAGTGGCAAGCCCAGGTTTTGATTGCTGCAGTGGGAACTTATCTTCCATGCTGGTTTCTCGATCAGAGCAACATATTTCCCTTCACTCTGCAGAAGTGTCTAAGAATCAGGGTCTTGACATAGCATCAGATGTCAGACTACTATTTATTTCCCTAAAACCTGATCAGCAAGTTTGCATCCAGGTTGCCATATTGGATAAGGCAATAATATTGGGTAAGTTTGGATGACTGATCTGAAAAGATATCCCTGTTGGAATATAGTGGAATAGCTATGTTTTCATAACTTTTCCAACTAATTCAAAAAACAGTGTAAGCCTTCATTATTAGGTAGAGAAAGCAGGTGGAATTTCTTTGAGATATGACATTTTAAGATATAAATTTATCCTAAAAGACACACCCAACATTATGCATCCAGAATAACAAAATTTTTCCCTTTTGAGACCCATCATGATTTTATTTTGCCTAGTTTTTAATCACTACCCTTCTTGTCTAAAAGGCGAATTAAATTGTCCTAGTGTTCAGCTCTTTGTTCATGCAAATAAATGAAATCTCTTTGTGAATTCCATTGTTAACACAAAAATCTAATTTTGAATTCTTATATCTGATATCCTACCACAGATAACATCACAAATATCAATTGTATTCCTTTTATATTTTGTTTGAAATAAAAAGTTGTACATGCCAAAAGGAAATTTTTGTAATCTTGGGAATGCTAAGGTTTCCCCAGCAGCTAAATTTTGTAAGCAGCTATGGCTTTTCGTGTTACAAGCAGAACATGATTGCAACCTAAATCATCTCTTTTTTTTCTAGGTGGAGGGAATTTTCACCTGTTTGAAACATTATGTATCATTTATCTTATGCTAAATTATGCTGCAGTAATGAAAGGCTATCCAGATCATCTGTAGTTTAAAACAAATGTTTTTGCTTGCTCTCCTTACACATCCACTGTGGGCTGGCCCATCTCGAAGACCTCTGATACCTCTCTTATTTATTCAGTGGCCCAGGCTGATTGAACAGCCCCGATCTGGGATTGCTGAGCTCATGGCAGAGGGAAGAGAAAAGGCACACTTGTCACTTCTGCTCACATGCCATTGGCCAAATCAGGTTACGAGTGTGCTGCCAGTCAGTGAGGCAGGCACGCTGCGGAGGAGCTGTGGAGGTCCTTGGCTGCTGAATGCACGTAAAGGCACCAAAAGGACACTTTATAATGGACCAAAAGTCACTGTGGTCAATTATGGCCTGGACACATTTGATCTAATCTACTTTGCTTCACTTAACTATTTAACTGATGTGATCAATTGAGGGATTTTTACCAAGTCACCAATATTTTATCATTTGTTAATGTGTCCTTAACCTTTAATAACCTCAGGTTATTTACCTATAAAATAACAATTCCGTTAATTTTCATTATGAATATCCAGGGAATATGGTACTTTATGCAAGGCTTTCTTTGTCCTTAAAGTGAAAGAATACAGTACTACATGAAGTTTCCACATGCATTTTTCTCATTAACACTTCATAGTAA
Source organism: Desmodus rotundus (assembly GCF_022682495.2). Taxonomy (NCBI): domain Eukaryota; kingdom Metazoa; phylum Chordata; class Mammalia; order Chiroptera; family Phyllostomidae; genus Desmodus; species Desmodus rotundus. Next base: position 17,511,888 of record NC_071395.1, read on the forward strand.
AGGAATATTAATTCATGTTGCTATAAGTTACAATGGGGCGTCTAAACTGCTATGGAATTACACCTCACAGCTACATGAATACTTGAAGAGTTGCTGGGGAGTAACGTGATTATCAGAAGCAACACCAGGGAAATAACAATGTGTTGCCTACTACAAAATGCTGCCCCATTTTTCCTTAGCAGCTTGGCAGGCTGAAATAAATTCTTTTAAAGTCAATCTATTAGATTTAAAAAATAAATCCCACAAATTCCTCCTTTCCTTTCTCACCTGGAAACCTTTAACAAGCAAGTGTACAAAATCAGCAGGCAACTAAGCTCACTGTGGGCTTTTTTGAAGAGAAAACTTCCAGAATTAGGATAGCTACATTTTAAATGGCATTGCTATGATTACTGCCTCAGTAATTTGTAGTTGGTTACCTTGAAGTACACTTTGAAATTTAAATTGTGATCAGACAGGTTAAAAAAAATGGAGCCAGGGAAGAAAGAGAGGGAGAGGAATGGAGGGGGCGGAGGGAGGGAGGGAGGGAGGAGGGCAACAGCGAGCAGCGCGTCTGCTACAGGTGGCGCGGATTGATCAGGGCCCGGGAGATCGCAGCGCTGCCAGGCGCTGATAGAAACCGGAGTTTTTCCTGCTTGGGACAGTAACACCAGCTGACAGCAACTTTCACTTAAAGCGTTTTCCCATTACAAGCCCTCACTCAACTGGGAGCGGGCTCCGCCACCCCACTAGCCCAACACCTCGCAGCTGCACGTGCGTTTGCAGGCTGGCTGGCGGCACGTAGCTCTGCGGCTGCCACTCGGGCGCGCGGACACAGGACACACAGGAGCCCTGGCTGCCTTCGAAACGACGTGTCCCAGCGCTTTTTGTCCCTCCGGAGCCAGACTGTTCATCTCTGTCTCTCTCCAAATTCCAAGGCACTACACTACTGTGCATTTTCTACTACTTCGTTGCTTGCATATTATATTCACACACACACACACACACACAAATGCTCTTATGAATTACACCATAATAAAACAAAAACTAGAGAAATGGCTCGGTATGAAAACGCAACATAATACATTCATGGACAGCCACCGAATTACATTTTTACAATTATAAATGCCATTCGTGATTTCTTTCCATAGCCAGCCACAAAGGTCACCGCAGGGGCGAAAGGAACACAGAAAGCGCGTCTAGGACTCCTCATTGACGTGTTCCCACGTGTCCTCACCTCAGCGTTCAGGGCCCCAGCGCTGCGCCCAGCGGGCGGGACCCGGTGGAAGCTGGGACGAGGGGCTGAGATGCCCCCTCGCCGGGCTGCAGGGTCCAAACAGCGAGACGACTCAAAGCCCGGCGTTCTCCCTGAAGAGCAAAGGATCTGTAATCCGCAGCAGGCACCCCAACTTTTAAGACAGGCCCCGGAGATAAGCTCCCACCCTAAATGTCTGGCTCAGAAGACCAACACGGTCGGTGCCCGCTAGACGCACGAAGTGACGCTCTGCGGTGCCGATGCTCAGCTCTTAAAGGGGCCGCGTGCACATCCCTGGCCCGTGCGCACACTCCATGGCCCGTGCGCACGGGGCGCTTTTTCTACGTTTAAAGCAACGATTTGAGGAGCTGGTGCCTGCCTGAATACTCTCCCTGTAGAAGGCTACTGGGCACCATCTTCCTGTTTTCCCTCTGCCTTGCTAAAGCTAGCAGGCGCCATCTTTTCCCTTTCCTTCCCCCCCATTTTTAAAAATAATTTCCCTTTTCCCTTTATTTCTTTTTTTCCTTTTTTCTCTGGACACCATCTTTGTACTACCCTTCTAACTCCAACCGATCAATGCCATCTTTCACGCCTCCCTCCAATGCTTCTACAGACATCTGGTACCATGTTTTTTTAACAGCTATCACCCAGGGGGCACCCCTTATTACCTGGCACTCAGGCCAGGTAGGCTCGTGTTCCTGGTTCCCACATTACTCTAACAACCAGAGAGAGAGTTCTTGGCAGACTACCACTCCCAGGGCACTCACAGCAGAGACAACAGACTGAAACTCACCCTCAGCCTTTTTGTGAGAGAGGCCTACTTGCTAGTCTTGGAGCTTCAACACTGAGAGACAAACTTCAGGCTAGACACATATCCAGAGGCTACAGAGGTGCTCTCCGGAATTGTAGGCCAGGGAATGCCATCACTGTACTCTCCATCTACCTCACTACTGCTCACCTGTATTTCTTAGAAAGGAACTTTTACATGCATCCTGGAGCCCTGATTTTTGCGACTACTGCCAAGGGTAGTATTGGTAGGCGTCTCCAGAGATCCTGGAACTTGGGGCCAGCAGGGCTTATGCTCGTGGTCCCACAGGACTGTATATATTTGCATTCTCTAACAGCTGCTGTCTAAGCGTCTGACTTCCAATCATCCTGAATCCAAGTGGTGACTGAGATCCTCCCATTTGGGACATTTATTCGTCTTGGCATACCCTCAGCTACTGGGAACCACTGAAAATAAAATGGGCTGCTTGGACAATTACAAAAGACTGAGAAACAACCAATAGCTAGAGCACAGGTGAAATATGTTTCATCTCCTGTACAAGGCCAGTGCTTCAAACCTGGGAGAGGCAGCTGTTTTATTTAATATATAAAAGACAACAGAGAGATTCAAGCACAGTGAAAAGATAGAATATATTCCAAACAAAAGAACAGGGAAAATCTCAGAAAACTCCTTAATGAAACAGAGATAAAGAATTTACAATAAAGAGTTCAAAGAAGTGGCCATCAAGATTAGGTAAATACAGTGATAACTTCAACAAAGAGATGGAAAATATAAGAAAGTTACAACCAGAAGTCACAGCATTGAAGAATACAAAGCAGTGAAAAATATACTAGAGTTCAGCAGCAGAATAAATGAAGCAGAAGAAAGAATCAGTGAACTCAAAGACAAGGCAGAGGAATTCAGCCCGTCAGAGCAGCAACAAGAAAAATAAATGAAGAAAAGTAGCATAGCTTAAGGAACTTATTGGACAACATCATGTAGGTTAACATTCACATTGTAGGAGTCCCAGGAGAAGAGAGAAAGGGACAGAAAACATACTTGAAGAAATAATGTCTGAAAACTTCCCTAGCATAGGGAAAGAAACAGACATCTATGTCCAAAAAGCCCAGAGCTCCAAATAAGACAAATCTAGGGAGACCCATAACAATACACATTATAATTAAAATGTTAAAAGTTAAAGACAAAGAGAGAATCTTAACAGCAGCAGAAGAAAAACAACTCGTTACATACAAGGGAACCCTCACAGCACTCTCAGTAGATTTTTCGGCAGAAACTTTGTAGGCCAGAAGGGATTGGCACCATCAAGTCGAAGTGATGAAAGGAAAAAAATTTCCAACCAAGTATACTCTACCCAGCAAAGTTATCATTCAGAATTAAAAGCTAGACAAAAAGTTTTTCAGACAAGAAAAAACTTAAGGAGTTCATCATCACTAAATCAGCCTTACCAATAAATGTTAAAGGAATTTCTTCAAGCTGAACAGATTTTTGATAGCTTCAATTCTTTGATGAAAACTGAGCAAAATCTAAATATTTCCATCTTTTCAACTACTCGCTAGGCAATACAAGCCCCACGTTTCAGAAAGGAGGAAGGCCTCACTCAGCCAAAGAAACTCCTTCCCTGTTAAAATCACAGATGGCTAGAGAGTGAAACCACAATGATTGCTGCTACAATGCCATATGGATTCAAGTCTGGTCTATATTATAAAGGCTGAGGGAGCCTTGACCTCCTTCCAACACCCACTTCCCCTACCCCCACTGTTCTTGACTTAAAGCCAGGGATTTACTATACATTTTGGAACATAGTCCAGATATTCTCCTGCTCTCTTGTCTATAAAAAAGCCTGCCTTGGGTAATGTGTCTGAGAGTCAACCTTCACATACAATACAATCCAGAAAAGCTATGTCACTGTATATATACACAGCTTTTAACAAAACATCAAAGCCATATTGTATGTAACACTTTTCCACAGGACAAAAGCACTGGAATTTTCCATGTGAAAGATGTAGTCCTGCTGTTGCAGAGATGGCTCAGGGGAGTAGGGGTAGAACTAGAGGTGAGGATATGAGAAAATGAGACAAGACCTCCAAAGAGAGGAGCCAGAACTGAGATGTATGAAGCTTTGGCCACATTTTATGCACAGCTGTGTTACAAATGTGATGAACTAGCAATGCTTGGATCATGATGAGCCTGGGTCACAGGACCGTGAAGGTAGGAATAAAAATGTTACCTTAGGCCTTCCTTCTTGCAGGATGTCTATTTTTAAGAGTTGAAAATTAGTGAGATCTGTCCTTAGAGCTCTAAGGGCTCAGAAGAGAGTGAATGATATGCATTTTGTGACACTCGGTTTTTAATTGCCCATAATTGAAGGGAAGGGGAATTTCTCTGTCTCCCTCTGTCTCTGTCTTTGTCCCTTTCAATCACTGATCTCAGGTTTGGTTTAAGGAGAAAGTCCTTAGACCTGCTGAATCTTCCTTCTGAACTCAGGAAGGGTGAGAGGAGGCAGCAGCAGGGGGGTGTGGGGGTGCACTTTGACATACACCATTCATCCATTCACTCCAAGAATCACCAAATAATATGCCTAATATTTGGGTGAATTATTGAGTAAACTGTGGCTAAACAGTGATTGGATGTGAAGAGGGCTTATTCATATTTCAATGAAAAATAATGTTTGAAATTAGCAAAACATATAGGCATCTTTTAAAATGTCTGCTTGCCCTGTATCCCCAATATAAACTATATGTACTTGTAATACTTTCCTTCATAGATCATAACTCCACAGATGCTTTGGTTTTTTTCACTGCAGGAGTTATGATTAGAGGGATGGAGGATAAACTACAAGTGGAGAAACTGAGTACTACGGAAGAGAGAGGTGTTGACTACGAGAGACTTCCTGCATGGCGAGGTGGGGGCAGGGAGACAGATTGGTGTTTATACATTGCACTGAGCTGCCTTCCCCACCCTGAGAAAAACAGGACTTCCTCTATTGATTTCCATCTTAATGAACCAGATGTAATTACAAATACGAGGGTGGGAAAGACACTGAGGGAAATTGATTTTGAAAAGAAGCAGACAGCTCCCTCTGTCAGAATGAGCAGGAGGGGAATGGCAGCTAAAGGGTAAACGCCCCGTGTTTCTTGTCATCTGCGCACCAGAACATTCTCTAAGTAGAATTAAGTTTAAAAGTTACATCAATTGATGCTTGTCTGTGCTTTCATGTTGAGCCTAAGTAAAAAGACTCCCTCCAGGGATTAGGTAAAAATGTTCAAGTTGAATATGATGAACTTTTAATTTTCTTGTGACAGATAATGAGTGAATTGGCTTAGAAATTACACTCTAGCCAGAAACCCGCCCCCTTAAATAAACATTTGGTCCTAATGATTAAATCCATTGAAAATACTGTTATGGATTTAAGCCTAATGTCTGTGGTGTGCTAACAAAATTCTGGACAACCACACCTGCAGCAGCAAGTGTTCTAATAACCTCCCTTGAGATTGACAGGAGACCCACTCCATTTAATTCACATGCCATTCCTTCAGAGTAGCGACTCTCAGAGAAGGCAAGGCAAGTGGCTGGCCCAGGCAGATCCCTGGAAGATAATGCTCTGATAAAGCTGGCCGGTGGACATCTGTTTCCCTCTGTTACAGAATCTCAGGCTAGGACACCACAACAGCTTCTGAGTCACATCGAAAACCACACCCAGTTGCATTTATTTTCTGAGAGAAGTAAATTAAAATCTCCCCTCCAAACTAATAAAATCCAATGTACTTAATCCACTTAATCTTGATTAAAAATACATAAAATGAGAATGAAACATTGTAGGAGACTGATTCACTCTCAGAATAAGAGCCAGTCTGCAGGACCAGAACCCAGAAGGGCATGTGGTAAAGCTAATGAAATGAAACTGAAGAACTAATGGAAATTTTCTAACAAATGTCTGTCATATTCTCTTTATCTTTGCACTTGAAAATCCATTTGATAGAGAACTCTGGGTATGTTTGTATCTGTGTTTGAAGTAATTTTTTTTTCTATTAATTCTAAAGATTATAGGAAGGAATAGAAGTAATTAAGGAATAGGAAAACAATGAATTAAATTGAAATGTGTGTTGTATCAAGATAAAATGTGTCACATATAAATTTTTATAGTTGATGATCTGAAAAATGTAGTTTGTACTCTTTCAACCTAGTAATTGAGAGCCCACATACTTGCAAAATAATGTGGCCCAATATTAACTGAAACTGATTTCACTTTGAGGCACAGAGCATTTTAATAGCCTTTTCGAAATCAAGAAGACTTACCTTCCCGCTTTTTATGTAATAAAGTTGAAAATGAACTTCATTTGGACTCATCCTCCAAAACAATTCAACTCTCAAAGGCTATTGAGACAGTCCCCCCCACCCCCCTGCAATGGCTTTCTCACCCTCCTATTTGTCTTTTGTTTTACAAGTACTGTGATTGCTAATTTTCTTTATCTAGTTAAAGAAATAGTTTCCTCAAACATTTTTTACATAAAAAGGGAAGTAAAAGCATTTCTCTTGAACTTTGCTGGTGGCAATTTCAGTCCTACAAGGCTTCTTTAAGTCTGTAACAGTCAATAGACTCCCATGTTAATTTTTTTTCAAAATTCATTATCTGTTTTAATATTTAACTATGGGCACTTTGATGACTCTAATTTTATAGTACTTTTTTTCCTTTTTGATGTCCTTTTCTCCCATCATTATGCCTTCTGTTCATTTCTATTTTACTTCCATCATTCCTGTCTTGTGGCCTAATCTTTTCTCTTTTTCCTTTCACCCATATCTTTTGGTCTACATGCCTGGGATCCATTCTAGGCATTTCCAAAATCATTTCACCCATAATTCCTTTCACAGGGTGTTAACCTTTTAGAAAGGTGACAGTAGTAGGAAGTAATACTAGAGTAGGTAGTAGTAGACTGTGTGGTAAAAACAAAAACTCATAAAGAATAAGGAACAGTTTGTCAGTCTTTCTTGGATGAGTTAAATACTTGAGGCTGAGTTAAGTGTCATTGTTATATAATTAACTGTTTTAATGAGAAATAAATCAAAGCAAAATGTGATTAAATAAAGCAGCAGAATACCCACTCTTACAATACAGTATTTATCTCAAGGTTTTTGCACTCATTGTCAAACCCTTTATAAGAACTGAATTATTAAAAATTTCAATTATTATAAGAATTATTAAAATTTCAACTCTTTTTACTTTTTCATAATTTCCTTCCTCAGAATGTGGAAGTTACTGGTGACAAAAGTAGAAGATTGCTAAGAAGCAGAGGGAGCACTTTGTTATGTCAAAGGATTCTAGTAGATAGAATAATTTTTCTCTTAGTCTGTGCCTCACACCAAAACTAAGCTTCTATAAAAATGAGAAATGTATTTCTTAGCCTTAACTTGATGTTAGCTTGGAAATAAACAATGTAGAATACTAAAGGTGTCTTTAATTTTCTTTTGCAATTCCTATTTGTTTCCAAGGAAAAGATCAAAAATACAAGGATATAACATCTAAAGATGGAAGGAAGCTACCTTCAAATAGAACAAATATTGTTAAAGAATATTAAATGGTTACTTCCACCCTACACTGTGAGCTCATTGAGGTAATGGGCCAAGATTTACCTGTCTTTATGTTTTATCTACCTGTTTGATGCCTAAGACATTATAGGTCCTCAGTAAAATATTTGTTGAATGAATGAAGGTGACTGCATACATTAAACATTTTAAATGAACACAATCTTTTAAGTTGGAAAGATATCTGTAACTTATTTAAGTTATGTCCCCAAGTACCAATTAGTATTTTGTGTGCTGTTGGCATTCAGGAAATAAATAATCTAAAATTAATTGTCATAGAGTATGCATTCCATATTAACTTTCATCTTTCACTTTGATCTTTGTGTTGAAAGTCCTCTCCTTTGTTGTTTCCCAATGAGCTGCCTATGGAAAACTGGGTTAGTATCAGACCTTATACAATGTATTTTACAATCATAGTTAAGACCCTGGTAATGAAGTGACAAGCCCTGCATTCTATCCAAGGTAAAATAAGATAATGCACAAGCCTTTCAATTCTAGAGTAATTCTTCATGATCCAAACCAACACTGGGTTAATGATGTAAAACCTGTGTGGGGTTGCTGAAGATCTCAGCATAACTTGTACACAGCCCAGGTTTGATTTAAGCCCATATATATTTTACCAAGGGGTTAGTCTTCATTAAAGGCAAAAGCTCCCTGCAAGTTGAAATACAGTTTGAGTTATTGAAGTCATCAAGGTTAATATTTAAGAATTATAGGAACTCCAGGAAGCCTTTTGAGATGTATTTTGCCAAAACCAAATAAATTTGAACACCCAAAGCCTCATTTTTTCTGTTCCAAACTTCTGCCTGCATAAGGGTGAAAAGACTTGTAAATTTGGCAAAGCTCCCCTTCTGGTACTCCAGAAGCAATTATTAATCACCCCAAACAAGGAGCCCACTATACTTATCAGCAACCACATAAGTCTCATTGAAAATACTTTAAGCTATTTCTTGCATCAAGCTAGAAAAAGCTGGGAAAAACATCCCCCTTTTGATTAATCATAACAAATGAGAATTTCATTTAAAGCAAATGCTTTCTGCTGACTAATTTTGAAAATACACAGGAGATTAAAATTTTTACGGAGGATATGGGTGGAACACAGAAAGAAACATGAATATATTTATGGATATGCCACCCTAGGATAAGTGAATATCTATCACTGCTAAAGATGACAGTTAATATTTACAAAAGGAACATATATTATTTTTATCTTAACATCAATCCTCAAAGAGAAAAATAAAAACATAAGTGTGATTTGACAGGCTCATAAAACACCATTTTGATGCATTAAAATCCCTTAATCAGAGGAGGTAAACCACATGCTCTTTCATAAAGACCATTTGCCCTATAGAAATCTGTTAGAATTCAAGGGGGATTGCAAATTTAGATGGGAAAAAAGTGCATTTTTATTTTTACTAAACTATAACTCAAATTTTAGCATTTCCTTCCATTATGAATGTAGACAATCAACTACATTATTATTAGCCATATCTATGACTTTATCCACGACAGAAATTACAGATATTTCATAATGTCATATTTACATGTATTATAGATATCTAGAAACTTTATTCTCATCACTATTTTGAAATTATGGTAATTATTAAACCAACTGCTAGATCTTGTTATTTAATGTTTAAAGAAAGAAAAATTATTTGTTACAAATATTTTCTTAATATTTTAACACCATTTTAAAATAATTGGTTTTCTACATAATGTAATGCATTCTTTTATTTATTAAAAACATTATTCCAAACCAGTATCCTTTGACTGTATCAGTCTGCAAAGGTAATCATTTCTGGACTAAACCAATCGTTAAAGTTTGAAATAGTTATCAACATATTTTGTACATATATGTGGTGAACATAGGACACTTTGGAGCATTTTCTACTGCTTCTATGTAGTTACATACTACTATGTCAGTTTAATGACCACACACTGATAATAATAGTTTTTTATAAGATAATCTACTCATAAACATTCATGAGATATATAGTCTAAGCAATATACACATTGCACATTTGGGGGAAAAAATTGTTCTAAGGAATATTTTTTATTTACTAATTTTTTACTAGCTATTACTCAAGATTGAAAAACAAATTCACATTTGAGTCAACTTACCCAGCTAAGTCTTCAAAAAATAAGACTTAGAAAGATAATAGTAAAGAATGTTTTGATTTTTTGTGTTAAGGGGTAGAGGTTTAATGGTTCCATTTTTACATCGGTTTTCCGTGTTATAAAATTGTGACTACACTTTAAGTGTTGATATTAATGTGCCATAAATACCACACTCCTTTATTTATTCATCTGTCTTCTCATTCTTTAAGGTCCACTGCATAAGTGTTAACCATTGCGTGCTTTACTCATCCTATCCATTTATGGATTCCATTTCTTGACCCTTTTTCAACATGCAACATGTGACCCAATGCTTTGACATTAGGGATTAATAAGAATATATTTTAAAATCATGACTTTATGGAAGCTTTAGAAGTAAAACAATAAGATTTTTGGCACTTACAGGGGTTACTGTGAACAGGGATTTCCTTAGTGAAAAAAACAATCAGGGTGTGTGTGGGGGGGGTATACTTATGACATCATCCTAATGTCATTCCTCCTGCACCATTTTCCATTCTTTGCTCCCCCTCCTCATCCTCCAACACGTTTCACTGTCTGTTTTTACAGACGGTTATGAGAGGGAGATGAAAAATGAGAGAAAAACGAGAGGCAAATGAAGAAACAAATAAAATGAGGTATAGTAGAGTCATTCAAAAACTGCATGTATGTTCTCATAAAGAGGAAAAGTGAAGAAAAGTACGTCTTCTGTGAAAATATTATTTTCCCTTTAGTAGGCTATTTTGAAGTACCAAAGAAAAAAATTCATTCTTCCCTTCCCTTCTCTGCTTTTCTTATGTTCTACTTATTTTTTTCTTTTTTCATCTCTTTCATTTTTTTCATTATATTCCATGCACTATTTTCAGTGCTGGGTGGGGAGACAGAAAGATGGACAAAGAGAGAAATTGTTGCTTTTATATTGCTTATATTCTGGTGGCAAGAATAGTCACAAATAAAGTAAGTTGAAAATAAATAATGTTTCACAGTGATAAGTGATAATTAGTTCTGGATGAAGAAATATAAAGGAGAAGTAAGATAGGACATTTCTGGGCAGAGAGGTGTGATTTAAAGAGCATGGTAAGGAGAAGCCTCACTGAAAGTGACTTTTGAGAGGACATTTGGGAGAAGGCAAGAAAGGAAGAGAAAGAAAGAGAGAGGAGCGAAAGGAAGAGAAAAAAAGGAAAGGAAAGGAAGAAAGAGAGAGAGAAAGAGAAAGAAAGAAAGGGAAGGAGGAAAGAAGGAGAGAGGGAGAAAGCGACTGGCTTCCAGATGTCTGAGGTTGAGCATTCCAGGCAGAAGGAACAGCAAAGGTCTTAACTTCGGGAATGTTCTATAGGAACACCAGGGAGGCCAATAAGTCTGGAAGAGCTGGAAAGGTACTGGGATGAGGAAAAGTCATGTACTGGGTTAGGACTGTGGCTTTTACTTTGACAGAGGAGTGACTGGAAGGTTTTGAACAGAAGAGCAACATGATTTAACTGACATTTAAAATGATTACTGATTACTGTGATGAGAATAGACTGGGGGTGGGGGAAGGAAGGGCAGAAGCAGAGAGGCCAGTTAGATCAAATGGAGCAGTTATAAGTAGATGAGTTATTGATATATATTTAAGGAAAGCCAATGGGATTTTCTGGTGATTTGATATAAGTTGCAAGGAAAAGAAAAAGAAGTTAAGCAGGACCATGAGGTTTGGGGCAGATGAATTAGAAAAATGAAGTTTCCCTGAACTCCAGTGGGAAAGCAAGTTTGGGAATTGATGGCTGGACATAATTTAACATATTAAGTTAGAGCTGCTTCTTACACATCCAAGTGGAGATGTCAAAGAGGTGTCTGCATACATGAATGTAAATTTCAGGGGAGAGGTCCATACCAGTGATATGAATCTGGGGTCATCAGTGTATAGATGACAGGCATGACTCTAGATGAGATTGTCTGGGGAGTGAGTGAAGATATGAAAGACCATAAAACAGAAGTCCAAGGAAGGGACTTTCAGACAGTCCTTCAATTAGAGGTGGGGAAGATGAGGAAGAACCCTCAAAAGACAGGAGGAATACCTGTCAATGATCCCTCCAGGTACTTTTTCATTCCCTGAATTGGAAGCATTACAAATGTGAGCAGTTTAGTCCTGGAAAATACTGTGAGAATGATGCTGTTCAGTTCAAATAGGTTTAAAGATGCTGAGAAATGTGCCATGTGCAGTCCATTGATATTTTTATTTGGTTTGAATTAAGGCTTGCTGGCTGCAGAAAACTAAAAATACATCATGCTGAAAAAATGGACACAGAACAATTTGTGTGTGTGTTTTCCACAGCTTTCCATGACATTTTAACTAAGTGTGGAGGATATTCCTCTTTTCCTTGCACTTGGTGTGGCTGATGCTGAACGTGTGCGGATTACAATCAAGCCATGTGACAGGTTGCAGTGTTGCACACACTGGATTCTGCCTCCACTGCAGGAGGAACATCGTAGCTATGAGAAAGAACTATTTATTGAGCTGTGAATAGTGTCCAAAGGGGCGATGCAAATTAAGAAAGTTACCAGGCAAAAGTACAGCTTCCTTTAGGTTTTTCCCCCTCCACCATTAATTGTTTAGTTTATGGAAAGCATAGCTTTTTTTCTTAATTCAAACTATATACATTACTATTGACAAGGTCAATTATATATTTCCAAAATAGCCTCTTTATGTTATTTTGTGTTAAAGATAGCACTCAACAAAACTTGGGAAAATATGATTTTCTTGGGAAAGCAAGTAATGATACTTATGAATAAAAAAGAAGAGGAAAAGAAATAGAGAGTATATATCACTTATATAAAACTATATTTAAAATTCGGAAGCCAGATATATTTTAATTGAGAAAAAATCCAGCATCATAGTAAGATGACAATAACATGGTAGGATGTGGCATTGTATAGGGTCTGCTTTTCTTGTTCTTCTGGGGGAACTGAGCTGCTTTCTCTGAGCAGTGAAACCTTCTGGGACACCAATCAAAGAAGGCAAACAAGGCAGACATTAAATGTCTTAGTTCTTCAAGTGGTGCGTATTGCTTGACTTAAGAAGAAGAGTTTTGGAAGAAGAGTTAAATTTTGACTAAAATGAATTTCTGGATATTTTGTGAATTAATTTTTTTATACTTCCTCTGTTCTCCATGCTGGAATGAGTGTCTTGGAAATTCAAACCAAGTGAGCAGATGACTTCATGTAGTTGTTGGGGGAAATGCCTCTCTATTGCCCTCTTTCTGTCCTTTTATCTGTCTGCTTCTATTGGCTGTTTCTGTTTCTGTCACTCTCTCCCTTGTTTTGTCTCTCTTTCTTCCACAGTCTCTTCTCATACTTTCCCTGCAGTAATGTTAACTTTAGAACTAACTGATTGTTTTTCTGGGTAAGATTTTATGGGATAAAAATTTATATCACTTGCTCATCAGGCTGGGTATAGATACATTTCTCAGGCCTCACTTCATATTCACTCCAGTAGAAAGAATGTCACATGCCTACTGATTTGTTTTGCTCAGTAATCACTTGTTCTAGGTAGTGTGCAAAGGGTGACATCTGAATGCCAAGGTTTAAGTATATTGATCTGTGAGGTAAGTGAGAGTTAATAACTAGACCCTCTGAACATATACAGGGTGGGCAAAGGTAGGCTTACAGTTGTAATACAAATAAATGATACAATAATTAATAACAATAATACAAGAATAAACTCTGTTTTGCATACTCACAACTATAAACCTATTTTGCTCACCCCTGTATTATCAAAATTTATTGAAATGACATTGTGAAGCATAACATCTCTCATTTTATTCCTCTTAGATATTATGCTTGATAAATGTTAAATAAAATAATAAGAATAATTAAGTTCAACTCCTACAGTCTCCTTCCTATTAGGGAAATACTATGTAAAAAAGGAAAGCCAGAATTAATTTAGCTTCATGTATACTCTTCCAAGCAACAAAAATGAATTAATACAATTTATAGGAATTAGCAAGAACATCAGATTTACCTCATAGAATAAGCTTTTTATTTTATTTTATTTTTTATGTTTTACTTAAGAATACCTTTAATGCCTTGAACTCCATGATAAAATTAGGTCAATGAAGGTGATGCAGTTTAATGATGTGGTCAAAAGCACCCTATGGAAATAAAAAGTCAACAATAATTCAACTTGTGCTCAGGATTTATAGTCACCAACTGTGTGGCGCTGAAGAAAATGCCATTAAGCATTTACTGCATCTCTTTTTCTCCCTGGAAGATAACCAAATATTTATCTCCTCTTACCACAATTAGAGAATTTTCACTTTTAAAAAAGTGTTCTTTGTGCACAGGCCAGAAACATAAAGAAAAACTAGGAAGCATTTTATTCTGAACTCCTTGGGAATTACACTTGGTGGTCCCTTTAGGGAGGCATCTCCTGTTAGTGCACTTTTACTGAGTGCTACTAGGTGCCAGACACTGACCTGTGTACTTTACCTACCTTGAGATTTTCAACAACTCTTTAACTTAACGTTTTAGTGCCCTCATTTTCCAGGGGAAAACAGCAAGTTTTAGAAAATTTAAATGACTTGTCGGATGCTATAGTTTGCAGTGCTAGAGCCAGGATTTGAACCTAGACCTAGAGGTAGGAATCTCAGACCCTAAGGCCTTTAAGCCTGGACTCCAATGCAAACTATTTGTGAAAATGTAGTTTTTCTCCCTTTTCTCTCATTGCATTACCCCAGAGCACATCATAACTAATAGAGAATCGAATAGGTTAAATGTGAATTAACATATTAAACATTAGTGATCTCAATTACATTCAAGGAATTGGAGATATAATAGAGTAAAACTGAAGGAAGTAGAAAAATAATAACAAATGGAAGAAAAATTAATCTAATGAAAGACAAAAATGAAGCAAAAGTAGGGAACAATAAAATGAAAAATTCAGTTCAAAAAATATTATTAATGTAGAAAAAAAACTCTGCCAAGGTTGATCAGGAAGAGAGAGAGGCAGGTAGTATAGGGGGAGCGGGAGTGAATAGTCCCAATTATTTTGACCATTGGCCACAGAATCCTTATCTCAAATTGGCTTATTTAATATTACTTAACGTAACAGCTACTATTGACTGACTCCAGAGCGGGCTTATAATGATCAGGAGATCAACAAGTCTTTAGGAACCCAATTCTGTCCAATTCTCTTTCTGCCATTTTTTAATGTCAGCTTCCATCACGGACTAACCTCTTGGTGACAAGAACACTACGGCTCTTCCATGGATCTCCTCCAGAGAGACAATATTCAGAAGAAAAGGAAGTCCCCTATGTTCTTGTAACATATTTTTAGGAGTGAGAAAACCAGTTTCAGAAGCTCATGTTTCTTGGGTCAGCATTGGTCATGTGCCCACCTCTCAAATCAATTATTGGCAAAGAGAATGGAGTAACATTCCATTCATTGGAGCAAGATATTTAACAGCAAAAGGTTAAACTAAATATTCATTAATTCAAATGGATAAAATTTTATATTGTAGCATTACAATAGAATACTGTATAATGAACCCAATAAGAGCCATAGGTGACATTTGTTAAGGTATTACTACATGCTAGGCATTCTTCTTAGCACTTGCCCAATATAGATTCATTTTTCCATCACAAAACTGTATGACAGTTGGGCATTTAAATGGAGACAGTAATTTCATCCAATTTCACACCAATAACACTGGCAAAAATGGGGAAATCAGGTAATAACAGTGTTGGTAAAGATATATGTTTGTATGTGTATGTACCTACATATATATATATGTGTGTGTTTACATATATATGTAAAGATATACAAAACAGACACCTCATATACTACTTAAATTTAAGTCTTCAGATAAAAAAATATATCGAAGCAAAAATGAATTAAATAATTTACCCAATCACAAAGCTGTTAACTGGCAGAGATAAAATTTGAATCCAGTCTTTAAATAGCAGTTAAAATTTAAAATTTGATTCATATGTATCAATTTGGAAAGTATTAAAAGCATAATCTTGAATGTAAGAGTAAATACAAGAATAGATCGAGTTTGTCAACAGGGAGTCTTTATGAGCATTTGGGAGTAGGCTATACTGACAATGAGGACCAAGGATGATGCCCCAGAGTCATATATACAGCTACCCAGGAGGCAACCAGATAAAAGGTTTCAAAAAAGGTTTTGGATCTTGAAAATTGCAAGTTATCAGGTAATAGTGGAAATTGGGCAAGTGGATATAAATTGAAAAGAAGAAACTAAGATTCCTGAGGTTGGGAGAATGGAATCAGAAAGGAGACTGAGGAAAAAATATCAGAGTGGATGTAGAGGAGAGAATAAAGTCACAGGTATGAATAACGGGTGCATTTCAAGAGCATTATGACTGATAATGTTGAATGCTGCCAAGGGTAGTGACAATAATTGGTACATCATTGAAGACCTTGGTGAAACCCATTTCAAATGCAGTTCCAGTTACAAACCTGCATCCATGCTTTGAAAAGTCAATAGGAGGTGATGGTAGGAGGGTATATGAAATGCAGCTATTTTTCAAAGGAGCTTGGTTGGCTAACAGAAATTCAATATTAGAACATTTGTCTGAGAGAATGAAGGGCTTTTCAGTGGAAAAGATGGGTTAATGTTTTTAGCTTGTGTAAAGAGAGTCAGTAGAAGGAGAGATCTAAAATAATGGGAAGACAGAGAAGAGTAGGATTTACCATTGGAGCAACATCTGGAAGAAGATGGGAAGCAGTGGATCAGGAGCACAGGTGGAGAATTTAGCCTTGAACATGAGAAGTAATGGGGAAGTGAACAAGAGATCTCCCAGATGAGAAGAGAGACAGATGGAACAAAGAGGGGAGAAACGAGTTTTATCCTGCTGTGTTTCCAATCAGCTTTTCCCAGAAGGGGTACTTGGCGAGGAAATCAGGAAACAGACAGGTGGTCCGTGGTCTGTTGGGTAAAGTTAATATATAGTTGCTTGATTATTCGGGTCTGCATTTTAGAGAAAAAAATTACCGCGAATTTATGAATCACATACAGTTGCCCAGATATCGGTCTCCTGACCTAAATTTCTCCCTCCCTTAGTGAGTGAAGCTGGAGCGTTGCCTATTTAGAGGCCACTCTGAATTTACACCAAAGAACAAACTGAAACTGAAAAATAGTTAAAGAAAAGTCTCAGTGAATGTCAGTGCCAAAGGCCACCTAGGGGAGCAACTATACAAACCTTATTTCATGGAGGAGAAAAACCAAATATCCAAAGTGTACATGATAGCTCCAAGGTCATCCAATTATTCACAAGCATGGGTGAAAATCCCATGCTTCATTTTTATCAACCACATTATATATTTCACTTCTTAATTTATTTATTTCTCTTTCCATGGGAACGAGAGCTCCCTGGGAGCAGAAATTTTGTCTCTTTTGAGCACTACTGTTGCCTCAAGCCCCGAAGTGTGTGTGCACTTGGCCATTATTTGTAGAGTAAGAGAACTCCATCTGACCAGTGCACTTTCTCCTTTCCCATTGCACTTTCAGGGAGAGTACTTCAAAGTGAAAGTGGTACATCTAACAACCACCTGCATACAAACAAGTTTTTCATGAACTCTCTCTTCACTGAGTAGAGAAAGCTCCAGGGCAGATTCAAATCCTAGATTGCCTGCTCTCAGGGATAAATGTTGGATGAATTCAATCCATTCCGTTAGTCGTCTCTTAGAAGACACTGAAGACATTTTTGTGGCAATAGACAAAATGACAACAAGACAAATGAAAGCCAAATCAATATCACGTGACACACAATATGGAGTTTATGCAACAATGAGCTTCATGGTGTATTTTTTGCACATCTGCATTTATATCTTTACCCAATATATTCATGTTTATGTCCATGTTTATGCCACTTGAGAGAAATATTGTAGAAAAGTTTCACTGGGCCTGTTGCTAGGGGAATGTTATGAAATTGTAACATCTTATGGCCCTTCCTGTGATAAAAAGGGAAAATTCTCTACTTTGTTGTTTTGTGTGTGTGAAAAAAAGAAAAGATGAGAAAGAAACACTGTGAAGCTGGAAGGTGCCAAGAAGAGAGCTGGTAGGTCCTGAGTGAATCTGAGAGAGGTTTTTCCTAGTGTCTCTGGAGTCATCTCCAGTCATGAGAAGTAGAAACACCCCACATGAGTCCACCTCAGGGGAAACATGTGAAACCATACAAGCCGCTTACACGGCAAAGCATTTGTGGAATTAGGTAAGAGGATCCAGTGTTATGGTTGTCAGAGATGCGTTTGAGTGTTTAAAGATTCATATTGCTTGAGACACTCTAGTATTTTTTATAGTCCAAATTTTTAACAGAAAATATGTAGATTAGTAGTATCAGTATCTTAAAACTTTATAATACATATAATAGGATACCAAATAGTATACTCGAGTTCCAGAATTTTTGCTAAGATTCAAAGTCTAGAATAAATAAACCTCATGTTCCAGGCCGAGAAAGCCCATCATCTTTCCACCAAGGATTAGTGAAAAGAGACAGCTCAGAAAATGTGTAGCCTCCAACTCTCCCTGTTCGCCATCATAATCCCAGTCAAAGTTCGAAGAAGGTTGAATGGGGAAAGAGGTAGTACACCTTGTGGAGGTGGCAGAGTTCAGGCAAGAAATGAAAACACTGCTCTTCTCTTTTTAAAGCTCAGTGGGAGACCTCCCAGAGGGTCCCATAAAGATTGACAGTGCTTGGAGGAGAGCCTGGCAGCCCAAATCCTGGCAGCAAGTGTGATGGTGCAGAGGACAAACTTCCTCTTCTATACCATCACTCATGATGGACGTGGGCAGACAGAGTTGACTCAGGAAGAGTGTCTGGGAGTCTGAAGCATAATGCCTTATCTTTTGCTGTCTTCCTCATCCACTATGAGGAAGAATAAATGTGTCCCTGAAGTTTGGAAGTATACATGGATGTGGAGTGCGGTCTTGAGCTTTCTGTAACAGAAACATGCATACCAGCAGCACTTAAAGGAAAGATGCTATTGTGTACCTTGGAGAAAGATGGTGCTAATTCGACTCCATTCCAATTTTTTATCACCCTCCATAGTGTGATAAGCACTCCAGTGGTGTTCACAGCTGCATGGAAAGGATCGTGAAGGGTAGTAGAAGAGTGGGCCTTGAGGCTGCTGGGTGACTGCTGGGCCATCTCTTTAGGTTTAATTTAAAGTGGTAGTGTCCAATCTGCTGTAAAAGTAAAACAGTCTTGTGGGGGGTGTTCATAATTTTCGAGTAAGGGTGAGTTAATCAAGTTTCTGAGACTGTCATTTCACCCACATTTCTGCCCATTTAAGGGAAACATTCATTTTCTTCTCAAGCTCTAATCAGCAAATAGCCTAGTATATTTGCTTTATTTTTCTATCAATGTAGGAGAAGGCTAAGACATTCTTTATTGCTATAATAGGCCAGAAAACACAGAATCCAGAATCAGATAGCCAAAGAACACAAAATGCCTAAAGACGGGAAAGATCAAGTTGAACTTTCAGGTCACCAAAAAGAAATAAGTAATTCTCAGAGTACTAAGCAAGTAATGGGAGAAATCTTGCAGTTACGTGGAGATAAACCCCCTAAGGAACACTGTTGACACAGGCTTGGTACACAGCAGAAAAGAAGGATTGTCTGTAATTAATAAGGGCTGATCTACAAGTGCCAGAGCAGACAGGTGTGTGGGGGGGGGGTGGGGGGGAAACTGGGGTAGAAAACTCCAACAGAGACAAGAATTTGAATAACTGAAGAAGAAAAATCAGGATAGGTCCTATGGTGGATTGTATATTCTAAAGGCAAACACCAAGGTAAAGGCCATCCCCTATACTCCATTTACAATGATATCGACAACTCTTCCATCAGAAGGGAGGATCTCTGTCCCCTCCTCCTTAGATGCTTTGTGACTTCCTTTCCAATAAAATACAGCAGAAGTAAGGCTATGTGACTTCCAAGTATAGGTTCTTTTCAAATGCCTTGTTCTTCTACCTTATTCTCTTGGGACACTTATTCTGTGAACCCAGACCCCTTGATATGAGAAGGCCAAGAAGAAGCCTCTGGAGAGGCCCACAAGAGGAGACCCGTGCAGAGAGGAACTGAAGATCCAGGCCCTCAGCCCTCACTGAGCTCCAGCTGGCGGCTGACACCAAATTGCCAGCCATGTAAGTGAGCCAATCTGGAAGTGATTCATCCGATGTCCAGTTGAGCTCATGCCACATGGAGCAGAGATTATTAGCCTTTCCCACTGAACCCTGCCCAGGCTGAAAATTCTTCACTAAATAAGTGGTGGTTGTTTTAAGACTCTATGTTTGGGGGAAGGTTGGTCTTTTAAACAGCAGTCGATACCAGAACAGGACCAGAAAGGGTATTATTTAGCTAGCCTGGGCTAGCTGAGTTTCTGCAGTTCCTTTGGGAAGAGTAGTTGAAAGTTTGTTGTTGTTTTTGTTTTATCAGTACTGCATTATATATTATTTGTGGCTTTCCATAATTTATTATCTCCTTCATTAAGTAAGTGTAGAGAATTCTCATTTGGTCATATAGGTTTAGGTGTTCTAAATAATTTTCTTGGCAATCCTTATTAAATTTTGAACTAAAAGACAATTTATATATAAGTATAGTTTTAGTTCACTCTATGGAATGTTCAACTTTAAGTAACGACAGTGGTTAAGAACCTGTTGCTCTCAAAGTGGTACAGCATGTAACCAATACTCAAAAATTCTGATTTACCTGGACGACTTTTTGATTAGCTGAGTAACATGCTGTAGTTACAAAGATTGACACGAGAGGGGGAAAATGCTTTCTAAAACATTCCCCAGAGCACAGTGGTATATTTACAAGAAGTATAGTCCAGGGCCTTTGTGTAACAATAATTAGTATACGGATTCATTAAGTGTGTGTGTGTAAAATACACACAGCTCATCATTTACTCACGTAACGTACTTCAGCAATGATTTACTGAATGCTACCACAAGACAGTATAGGACTAGAGATAGGGACAGAGCGGGGAAGAAAACACACTGGTCTCTGATGGGACACTAAGATGACGGACACTGTCTTCTTGTGCCACTTCTTCCTTTGTTATTATTGCTTCCCCCTCCTCTCCTCCCTCTCCTCTTATTCCCACTCCTCCGTCCCCTCCTCTTCCTCCTTCCTCTCCTCCTCCTCTGTCCTCTTCTGTCATGTCCAGCATTTGTGTTCAGACTCCTTGGATCCAGTTTTTCTAGATCGCTACAGGATTTTCACTGACTTTCTGCACAATGGGAGGGGCTGTTTATCATTTCTCAATCAAGACTGTTTTTAGGACAGAAAATAATTGGCTTCTTGGCATTTCTTCCTAGTAAACAAACACATAAGAAGCAAGCAAACCAATAGCCCCTAGCTCTGGGGGCTTCCTTTCCCCTCCTTTAGGACTCATCTAGTGGCAATGGGCCAGATATCGTGAATGCGAAGTTAGGGCAAAAATGGTGCTTTGGAACCTGTTGCTCTTTAACACTTAAGATACTATGTAGCACAGGCTCTGTGAGAAATGTTAATGTCTTCAAACTTAAAGATCAGCGAGATTATGAGTTGTCATCCAGTCTCACAACAATGCTAAGAACGAAATAATTTATTATTTGGGGTAGAAAAAGAATTCTCATAAAGAATGTGGCTCACCTATGCAGCACCTACCACACAGACATAAATATGATATTTATGTCTTAGGGAAATTAAGGTCACAAAAATAAAGCAAATTGATTGGTTTGTTGAGACTCAAAGACTACATTGTTTCCAACTTTGTTTATATTCTTCAATTTTCCATGGAAGCTCTGGTTTTTATGCTTATGAGTCATAGTAAGAAAATTTAAAAACACGGTTGACAGGATTTATGGAAATTTCATTCCAGTATTTTTAAAAGAATCACTTTTACTGGAGGAAGGTAAGCATTCATCTCTCTCATATGTCATTATCTCAATTGCACTGGGCACCACAGCAGAATTGTTCATCTGGTTGTTTACAGAGAAGCAAATGATCCTGTTAAGTTCACACTAAATAATTTTAAAGAGCCACATAATTCTGAACTCTGGAGTCAACGAGATCTGGCTTTACACCTTGTTCCTTGTGTAGCCTTAAACAACTTATGTAAACTCATTAAGCCTTAGTTTCCCTACCTGAAAAAAATAACATCAGTGCTTACCTCTTAGGGTTATTGTAAAAATTAAATGAGAAAATTACACATAAAGCACATTTAGCAGCACATCTGGCACAGAGGAAATGCCCAGTAAATATTAGATAATGTTATCACTATGATCATCGTGCATTTCCATTTTTCATAACTTCGCGGTACGCTGTTGTATTTTCCTCCATTCCTCACGATAAACTTCAGTCAAGTCACTTAGCCTTTCTTATCCCTCACATATGTTCTTATACATGAGGTTTCTTTTATATATAGTGAATTATAATAGCTATTTAACCCCCAATGAACTATTTTGAGATCAGCATTTTGTTGTCCAATGATACTATTTAATAACAGAGGTTCTATGATTTACAATTCCATGGCCAGAAGTCTGAATTAGAAAAGGAACTCCAGGGTGCCATGGTTCTTTATTATTACTGTTGATAATATCTGGGATCTATATTAAATTAATACATAATGACATTGGCTCATTATAATATACAACCTTTCATGCCAGTCACATAATTTTGACCTTAGTAATTTCCAAGTAAAAACAGCTGCCTTTCTATTCCTGTACCTTCTATCTAATTATTGAGACCTTGATATGTATTCAATAATGATAGAATCCAGATATTAGTATCTGCTAACTAGAAGTTAATTACATAGGTATTGTTTTCCTTATTCTTCAGGTAATAAAACAGATTTAGTTTAACCAAGTTTAAAATGTCTTGACCAAAACAAAAAATCAGCAAGGAGTAAGAGGTGAAGCCGGGATTAAACTCTAGGGCTGTCCAGCACAAAGGAAGTAGCCTGAACCATCACACCTGACCATACAGCATACTGACCACTGCTAAGGGAGATTTTTCAGACAGCTATTGCAGGAAAAGTTATCCCCCCAAATGAACACCACCAAACTGTGGTGTATATGGTATTGCTTTCCTTTTCTCATGCATAATTCAGGTGGCTGTTGACCCATAGGGGCTACACCTGTTACTCTACAGACAGCCTACAAATCTTACAGTATGAATAATAGAAGAGCTTGATGGATTCTTGTGAATTTATGCACCATGCCAAGTTTCCAACAGCTTAGCTGTACCAGGGTGGAATATTTACACTGCTGATTTCTAGGAGAGGTAACAAAAGCTGTGTAGCAATAAAGGGTCATTTAGCTCATCCATTGGCTAGACCTTATATCTGTTTTTAAATGTGGTCGAGATGCATTCTTAACAAATAATATTTAAATCACCCCAGCTGCACTTGATAGATGGAGAAACCAGGGAATGAGCTATATCTTTTGTATGGCTGCCGACATTTGCTGGGGATGGTTTTTTTTTTTTTGCCTGTGTATGCAAAGCTCCAGAGCAAATGTAATTTGTCTTCCAAAAATGACATTTTATAGCTTTACATAAATTTGGCATGAACTAAGGCATCTTTTGTGATTCGTGTTTCATATTCAGATAAAGAAATTAATTGTGAAAGATGTAATGTCATTATCTATAAATGACTGTTTTGCTAAAATCATTTTGGAGGCAGATAGGAAACAGTCCTTTCTAAACTGTATCAGGTTTTCACTGTCTTCAGATTGTACTTGCAGAGCATTGTCCCATGGCTTGCCCATGTGCATGGGTGCACGCACACACAATCCTCGGGGTGCGTGGGTAAGAAGGAGCGTCTGGTGACTCGGCTCTTCCACAACAGAGCTTCTCTGCTAAATCTAGGATCCTACTCCTTGGATGTCCCATTTTTGGAATTCCTTCCCAGGGCAGTTCAATCTTCTTGATGTGGTGCTACTTGGCGTAGCGTCCAGGAGACTGCATCTCACTTAGTGACATGGCTACAATGAGATAGCCCTCATCTGCTACTGTCAGTTACTGATAATACCTTTAAGGCAGGCCTTTGTCTAGAACTTGAAACTTTTATTTAATGCATCAAGATGACTTGATAGAAATATGACAAAAATTTCCCTCCTAGTTCATTAAATAATATTTATGTGCTATATTCATATTTTGGTGATTTGCTACCAAAGTTTAAATGACTACATTTATTTGCATCAGAAAAATTATATCACATGGTCTTCCTCACTTAGATTTGCCCATAAAAGAGCCCCATCCAAAGTCATCCCTTTCCATTAGTTTCCATCTCAGCTCCTTTTGAATTTTCTTTATAGCTCTAATTCATACAATTTATAATTACTTTATTTGTTTTGTATCAATTTTATAGGACATAGATCTTGCCCATTTATTCACCATTGGATCAAGAATACTGAATGGCAAAATGAAGGCCCTCAGTAAATACTTGATAAATGGTTGATGAAGGAATAAAATAAAAGACAGGTATTAATAGCTTAACTAATTACCTTTTTACTCTGCAAATATTGTTTGAGAAGGCAAATAGGAGTCAGTCTCTAGAATATTTAAAAATATTTTCCACAAACAACAAAGCTGAGAATGGTAGACTTTGGATAAAATATTGGGAAAGGGAAGCAGGAAATTTAAATAAGTATAAGAATTATTATTGCTTCACTCTAAGTTCAAATTTCATATTGAGTTGTGGACAGAATAGCCCTAATTAAAACAAATAGTTTTGTAATCTTTAGGCCATACTCTAGAATAAGAATGAAAAACAGTAATGTCCTGAATCTGGAAATTGGCCTCAAGGAGGTCTCCTCTTTGTGAGTCCCATCTTCTCATAGCAAACATTTTGAGATTCCAAGCAGGTCTCAGTTGTCTATGTGAATGTAAATGTCTGAATTAAAGGGGTATCTGCTCACAGTCAACATTATTCTATTTACTTCAGAGTCAATATTGATGGAAAACAAATGGAAAGAAAGCTACTATATATAGTGAGTTCATTAATCTTTCTCAGGGCAAATGCGAGCCTGCTCATTGGACAAGTTAATGTTCGTCTTACAAACACTTATATGAAAAAATGTTTAGGTTTTAAAAATATTTTTACAAAGTAGATAGATAGATAGATAGATAGATAATATAGAGAGATAGATAGAGAAAAGGAAAGAAACAAGTATCAAATGTGTTATATTTACCAATATATCATACTATTATTTATGTTAAAATTAGATACAGACTGATTTTCCAAGATTCTGAAAGTGGTTCAATGACATATGATACATCCCTATGATACGACTATTTTTGCAGATGGGATCCCTTTTTCCTGTCTCCATACTCCCATCACCATCCTCAGAGAAGACAACTCACCATCTTTTCTACCCCTTCACTTGTAAGGGAACCTCTGCCCTCCTTACTACACATTATTCCTCAGGGTTGGAGGAGTTGCTAAGCTTGTTGGTAAGAAGCTGATCTTCATTAGTTTACAATTTCAGTAGTGTAGAATTACTTTACCTTACAACTGGGGCCATAGTTTAGGTCTTGTTTTATTCTCTTCTTCTTGGGATGCCCTGCTTCGGGACTTGAAAGAAAGTCAGTGAGAACCTTACCTGGGTCTTTCTACCATGTGAAGCTCACCTAACTTAGGTTCCAGGGTCTGCATTTTAGAACATACATCTTAAATCATGGTAGGACAAGATCCCCCTGTTCATTCTTTATATTTAAGGTTGTAGCTGTTGTTGTTATTTATGAGCCTCTACTTTCCAAATAACTTTTCATTGAATTTTTGAAGTATGTGAATAGATCTTCAATTGACTTTGTATTAAATTTATAGAAGACTGCATGTGACATTGTCATCTGTATAATATAAAGAACGTCTATCCAGACCATGAGATATCTCTCCGATTGTCTCTTTTATTAAGAGTTTTTCCCCAAGGGAGCATGTGGTATGTAGTAAACCTGGGGAAATTGTGAGGATTCTTCCTGGGTTCCCTTGGTCTTTGGAGATACGGTTGCTCCACTGGGTATAAGGAGGGCACCTCTCACATGTGGGTTTTATGACCTGTTTCAGGGGAGAAGGGTGGGGGATGGTGAAGGTCAGAGTGAATTTCCTGTGTCTCGCACTTTCTCAAACTCCTTCAGCTTAAAATAGTCAAGATCCCAAGCTGCATATTTTTGGGATAGTGTGTCCTGAACCCCACCAGGTACAAAGGGAAATCCTCAAATATTACCTAAATATTGTATAAGCCTCAAGAATGCTATAGGTCATGTTTTAAAAAATTTAGAAACAGATATACAATCATTTTTGCAAATAATTTTTATTTTCTGGATCAGATCTAAATTTTAAAGTAAATCTTTTACTTAGAATTGTACCAGCAGAAGATTGAGTAAAAAATGTATTGGTAATGGGCAAAAATTATTAGTAGAACTTAATTTACCTGGAAAGTGACACTTTCTAAGGAAAACAAAGCAATATATTATATTTCAGACTAATCACAATGAATAAACCTCAATAGGGTTTATGCTTAATTCTTTAGGACTTAAATTTTGCCTATTGAAGAATCTATAAAAATGTTATTTGATGAGGAAGAGAGAGAGGCTTTCCTATTTACTATTTTCCTTCCTATCCACTTTCCCAAATATTATGTGATAGCTGAGTCTTGCCAATGGAATTCTACTTAATCATTTTTATGAGAATTAAGTTGCCAAACTTTACACCAAATATCAACTAAATATTGGAAAAATACAGAATTTGTGGTTATATTTAAATTAGTGTTCTACAAAAAAATTATATAAAGACTGCATTTATACATGCAAGGCAAATGGAAGAAATGGGGATATTTTCTGGAAGTCTGTGCTGACATCAAATTTAACCTTGAGATACCTGGAATGAAATGTATTATGATGGAAAGTAGTTAAGAAATTAGGCCCAATTTTTACTTCCTTCAGAGTAAATGACACCTATTTCACTTATATTTCAAGCAAAAAAGATACTTGTTTTCATCTTATGCTAAAGAAAAAATTACAGAAAGAGAAGTTAAACACATTAGGAGTTGGGGAACTTATTAATCATTATTTTGAAAGAGAGTTTGTTGGAAATCACAAAATTAGATTATACAACGTATATCTACAGCTAGATTCTAATTTGGAATAACCTGACAATTTAACTGTGGCTAAGAGATCTCTTTTGTTCAATGGCATTTTACTAACCAGCTGCCATTTTGAGGTAGAAAACCAAATTTGTTAATACAAACAGTCAAAACAGTATAAAAGGCCTCAATCTAATTTTTATCTTCCTGTCATCCTGGGTGGTTCTCTGAAAGAATAATGAAGACTGCAGAGGGAAAACTCTTACAGGATTTTTTACTCTTATAATTTACAGTATATTGTTTTTTGACAGCTAGTTTTAAGGCTTTGCTCCTCCCATTTTAAGGAATCCTGCTCAGAGTGTGGGAGCATGAGTCTCAGGTGGTATTTTTTTAAAACTGATAATGAACACAGAGCCAACACTGAAACCCAAGGTCACAGGTAATGGAAAATGCCTATGGTGCATTTTCCATTACCTGTATGTTTTTAATGATGTCTTCATTGTGTCTTGTTGGGTTTTGTTTCATTTTCTTTTAACAGTCACTGATGTTTCCCTGTCTCTGCCGTTTGCTTTCTGGGCTGGTACTAGCAGTTCCATAAAATATTTGAATGGCCCCCCGCAGGGTTTGTGTAGTGAAGGGTCTGCTAATGTTTCCATTATGGCCCCGGTCTTGGAGATATTTATATCACAGTCATCTTAATTTATATTAGACCATGGGGAACATGTCACATGGGTCAGTCTTGGGAGCAATATTTTTGGTACATTTGAAAAAATTATAGTTTAAATTCTTCAGCAGTTGTAGAGCTCTAGTGCCCTGAATCTAGTTACTGTAGCATTTGCTGGGGTTTTAGATGAATAACTTCCATAAAAGTTAATTGAAATTACCTGAATGAACCCTACTCTGATGCTTTGAAAATAGAGACTAACCTTGTAATTGTTTTGTTCTCCTTTCACCTCTTCTCTTCTCTTAAATAGTAATGCTGTAGCTGATTAGCTAGAATGTCATTTATAGATGAAGGTGGAATGATATAATGATTAAAAGCAAATTGTGCTTTAGTTTAATAAAGGATCCCAATAAAATACAAGACAAGGTAGTTGTTTTGAAATGTCAAAAGGTAGTGATAATAGAAAGATGGAAATGCCCATGGCACAGAGCCCCCAGGAAAAGATGCTGTCCCACCATGGTAGTCTTGCCCTTGACTTTGAATCAAAGAAAATTAGACGCTACTTTGAAAAATGTTTGAAATCCATTTTCTTATTATAAAATGTGATAACATTTTCCAAAGTTTTACTTAAATCTTGAATTAAAGAATTAAGAATGAATAGAAAAATATAAGGGAGAATATTCTGCAATATCCCAAATATGCATATATAGTAGATTGCTTAAAATTTTTTAAACATTTATTCTTTGAATATTTATAACAACCTTTTGAATCATGGAAAATATCCATTTATAAAATAAGTAAATGAGTAACTGGCTGGCAGCATGGACTTTGCAGACAGAAATGAATTTGAATCCTGCCCTGCCACTACTTGGTGAGAGTTTGGGACAAGTTTTATACACAGAGCATTTCACAGAATGTGTTCTGAAAAAATGCTCAAATTCTAGTGCAACTGTATGTCTCCATTTGCCTGAGGCAGTCTGTGTTTAGGTTTGTTGTCCTAGTGTAATTATTAATAACTCACCTTTCCACTCTCAAAAAGTGTCCATTTGGGGATGATAAATTATATCGTCACCCTATGAAATAAGAACACAAGCCCTTGTCATGAGAATGTAAGGCTCTGTCATAATTCTTAACCCGATCCCAGACAGTGTAATCAATTTGAACATCCAAGTTTGTTACTTCTTGTCACAATCCAACTCCCAGAGACCAGGGCTCTTTGTGAAATAGAGTGTGAAGCTGAGGATGACTATCAGATGTGTACAAAAGGATGGCCGGTCTGTATGAGCAGAAGAGTTACAGTGGGATGCATCCACTCTATCACAGTTAAGGCATTCACATTTTTAAACCATTTCTGCTGAAGAAAGATAGTAGGAAGCAGAGCATGCAGGCTGAGCACCACAATGCTGGAAGTCACTTTCTAGAGTAGGCGCAATTGCATACTCAAAGCCTCCAGCTGGAAGTATATAGGCAATTGCTGATAAAAGTGCCGCTATTGTTATTCGCCATATCACATAGTCATATGGGCCTTTTTGATTCCAAGGTTCCAGGAAGACTTCCTGTTAAGATTGTTCCTGAGAAAATGTGTCATGTTATTTTAGTTCAGTAGTCAATTGTTTGTCTTAGCTTCTTCTTGGAGAAAACAGATTAACTCCTGCACACCAGTGGAATTATTAGCTTGAACCACATGAAATTGTTGTTTTTTAACCATTTTGACATAAAAAGTGGAATTCCATGTGGTTTAACTTGATATAGTCCTATTAAGATAGGAAAAGAAAGATAGGGAGCTTAATCAATATGACAAGTGATTCTGAAACAGAGGCGGGGGAGGGCAATAGGGAGAAGTCACTCAACAAACTTATCGGGTGCCTATTTCTACATGTCAAGAAATTGTGCCAGGCGGTTGAGATAAAACTGGGAATAAAAATAGACATTATTTCTCCCCTCGTGGCACAGTCTATAGAGAATGTAAATTAGGAGTTTATTGTCTAGATATTCATCTTATTTTTAAACATAAATGAGATAAAACAGCTTCTCTGCTTCCTTTTCTTTTAGGTTTTTCTCCCTTTTTCCCTTTCAGGCTTTTTATCTATCCCAGAATATTTCTATATTAATGTGCAGTTATTTTTCCTTCCTCAATCTGAAAGCCTACACTCATATTGTTCTAATGCACCTGACACCATGGCTTGTATTTAGTTACCTGTTTTGAAGTCTGGGCCTCCTTCACAAACCACCCAAATGTAAGCTTCTTGAGCATAGAGTATGAATCTCTATTAACCTGCCTCATACATTATGTCCTGCATTTAAAT
The DNA here is from genome assembly GCF_022682495.2 of Desmodus rotundus. Classification (NCBI taxonomy): domain Eukaryota; kingdom Metazoa; phylum Chordata; class Mammalia; order Chiroptera; family Phyllostomidae; genus Desmodus; species Desmodus rotundus. The sequence continues at coordinate 17,541,633 of NC_071395.1, forward strand.
GTTGCTCAATATACTCTCATTAAAGCAAATAATGTCCACTCTATGCTGGTGATGAGCCTCAGCAAATGTTATCATGTTGATAATACAGGTACAACCACTGCTATTCACTCCCCAGAAATTAGATGTAGTCACTAAACATTGTGTTTTCAGATCAATTAAAATAATTTTCTTTTCTCATGTGTGTGTAGCCTTAGGCTTTTTTCAAAAAGAACAATAATGACAACTATTTTTACTGCTTAAAATGAAAATAAAATATTTTAGCAATTTAACTCCATGTTTGCCATTCTTTTATGCAATCCTACGAGAGAGACAATTTTACTAAATGATGTTAAACATGATAAAACTTTTTTGTAAAAAAAAGCTACATAAACCTTAAACTATTTTTTTTCTTGTCTCTTTTCCTGACAGGAGACCTTGAATCTAGAACCTATGCTGGTTGTTCTAAGACATCAGTGGAAGGAGAGGACAGCCAAGCTGGGAAGGTCGCCAAGAGAGTTGCTCATATACAATTCGTCTTGCTTCCTTCATTTCACAATTTTCATAAAATTGTATCCAGTTCATAAATAACATAATAAGCAATAATAGCAATTTACCCTTAAAATGAATGGGAATTCACATATATGTAAATATTTGTGTATATGTATATATGGGAGGTTATGCACATACACACACACATAGATATTTCACTGCATTTAGCTTTAAATTTGAGAAAATACATAAGAAAATAATGATATATTCAATTACAACTTTGTTCCACATTATTACTTAATATGTTATATATATACATATATATTTAGTATAATTTGTTTTAAAAGCTTATTAAACTACCTCTATCAATAAATGGATATATTACCCTCCAAATGTACTATTCCAGACAATGCCATTAAGACATGCATTAAATAGTAATTTTTGAATAGGTTTAACATGTTTCACACAGAATCTTTCCTAAAGAATCACTAAAGTACTTCTCCAAAGCCTGGGGAGACCCAAATCTAGGATTAGGAGTTGAAGAGTGGAAGATTTTGAGTAAAGTGGCTGTTTGCCCTCAGCGACGACTGCCCCCGGTTCCTCTGGTAGGTGAGGCCGGGCTGGAGTTGCAGGTCAGTGTATGCTGTCAGGTAACAGCCGCCCTAACTCGGGGTTTCACTCTGCTTTGTGCTGGAATTTGGGTGAAAGGCAGTGCGGTGATTCACAAAGCAATCATTTTGTTGTTTAAGAATACAAATTGAGTTCAGGTAATAAATTCTCTTTTGGCATCGGAAGAACATATTCTAAACAGTTCTGTATTTAGAGCACCAAATTGTGTGATTTTAAAGTGGCCTCATCTCTGGTTCTGTACCTACTGTGAGCTCACAGGGGTCAGCGGCATACATCTGTCTCAGGGGTACATATTCATACTTTGTGCCTCTCAGCACCAGGCCAGGGCTGGCCCACAGTAGGTTATCAATAATTGTTCGTGAGCTTAATTTAACTCAATGTGGAAAACAAGTCTATCTTTATTTTCATTATAACCTTAAAATAGCTTTGCATCTCCCTGAAGGAAAGATTATCAATGAAGTGAAAGAAGAGTAACGTGGGAGGAAATAAGGTAATCAGATTTACAATCATTTCAGTATGAGCTAATACTTGCTATGTGCGCATTAATGTCCCAGGCAATTGTCTAGGCAGGTAAGTATTCTTATTTACCCCATTTGACAGATGAGGAAACTGAGGCACAGAAAGATGAAGCAATTTGCCTAAAGTTGCAATGCTAATGTGTCAGGCCAGGGTTTGTTCCAGGTAATCTAAATACAGAGCTTGCGTGCTTCACTGAAAAGTCATTTTCCTCCAGAATATTATGCTATCAAACTAAGCTATAAGAGTCACATAAAAAAAGAAAAAAAATTAAAGAATATTCATAAATTTTGCATTTTTATACACTATAATATAAACAAAAAGTGAGGTCTATTATTTGACAATAAAAATCCTGCTTTCAATGCTTTTTACAAGGGGTTAATCAAGTATAACCCTAATCAACAAAACAAACAAGCAAGCAAAATATAACCAGAGACATTGCAATTAAGAACAATCTGACAGTAACCAGAGGGGAGGTGGGAGGGGATAATGGGAGGAAAGGGGGAAAGGTGGGAAGGGTTTTGAGGAACAACTATAAAGGACACATGGACAAAACCAAGGACAGGGTGGAATCAGGGGAGGGAGGTGGGGATGGCTGGGGTAGGGGGGGAGTGGCGGGGGGTAAACGCAGACAACTGTACTTGAACAACAATAAAATATTTTTTAAAAGATAAATAATAAAAAAACAAATTCAGCACTGTATGTAAACTATGTATCAGTTATCATTTAACATGCACAGACATGTATATTCATTCAACAAACAAATACTGAGCAGTTATGTGCAGGGTGATGTGCTAGTGAGGTGGATGGGATGTATAATGGCAATCAAACCACTAAGGGACTTGAGGGACAATGAGGTGAAGAGCTGCAGTGCAAAGGACCAGTACAGACAGCGTGATTGGGAGAGTGAACTGCAGGTGTGGAGACTGCAGGACCATTTGCCATGAGAAAGAGAGGGACATTCAGGGAAACAGAAGGTAGTGCTCCTCACCAGGTGCATAGAGTGCGTGAAGATGAAAGATTGCAAGAAGATACTGGCCCTGTTGGTGAAGGCTTTGAATTGCAGCACAGAGCAAGGAAGGAGTGTGAGTGTGAGTGTGAATGTGAGTGTGTGTGTGTGTGTGTGACCATCTTACATTCTATGCATCATTCTTCCATCACCCAGCCTCCTATCAGCCATCTGTTTATTGTGATGTATGTGTGAGCACAAATCCATCAGGTTGTGATGGAAACAACAAGAATTTGGCCTGAGATGAACCTGGTTATGGATCCAAGCTCCATCTCTCTATCTCTGAGATCTCAGAAAAATTATCTGATATCTCTGAGTAAAATTGGGATAACAATAACTTGCAGATTATGAGGACTGCATAAGTTAAACTTCAGTGCCTTGATTAGTAATTATTCAATACATATATTTTTATCTGAGAGTATGAATATTGTCCTGTAAGCAATGCAAAGCTACTACAGATTTTCGGGGAAGGGAAAAGCATAGTGGATACTACACCTTGATTCTGATTTTTCTGAATAGAAAAAAATAGAGGTTTTCTTTTTTTTGACTTAATCCTGAAGAATTCATCAGGAGCTAGTGATACATATTATTTGGTGCTCTGTTTCTTTTGCTGTTGCTCTGATGGGAGAAACACAGGTCACTCAACGGTCACAGTGTAAGCATCAAGAGTTTAAGGAGATCCGGTCTAATCCCCTCCTCCTGGGCACAGGAGTAATCAGAGACTGCTGGTCTTCCAAGAGTGTCCGTGCAATGAGTGCTGGCTAGAAAATGCTGTTCTGCTACTCAGCTACTACCCTCTACCTTTTTGCTGTTCTTCTTAGCGAAGATAACCATGGAAACTGTGGGTAATAATAGGGGAAAAATATCCTTTGGCTACATTGGTGGAGCATCCTGTTGTGCTTTTTTAGTTAACTGTTTCCTGCACAAGCATATAGTCAGGGTAGATGGATGCCCACTGTCCTAACACTCACCAGAATATCTAAGAAGAAACAAAGGGAGCAGTGACAGTCACAACATTATGAATTGATTGCATGCTAGGGATCCAAGGAGAACAAATTGAGGGGGTCAGTGAGAGATTAGGACCCATGGATTTTATAGTGATTCTGTAATTCTAGAACTTTCTGTAATTCTGAAACAATTTCCATGTACTGAATGCCTACTTTTATATTTCCTTCCTATCTTTTTAAATCTAAGCATGCCTTGAAAAGTTTACCTCAATATATTTCTTTCAGAGCTCAATCCTCTGGAGGTTTTAGGCGTATATATTCCTTTCTTATTACAGCTTTAAGTCCCTGGAATTTTTTCTTCAGCATTGAATTGAGTCAGCCACTTATCACTCCATTGCTTTTAGCCTGTCCATGTCAGCCTGGGCACTCCTTCCTGACTGCCCCTCAACCCCTTACCTATTCCTGGGTCAGCAGATTTTATCCTCTTAGTGCATGTGTCCTCTTCCAGGTCATGGGAGTATAAAGTGAACAAGACTCTATCCCTGTAGAAGTCCATTAGTTAGCCCTGACCAGTTCCCATTTGCAATCAGGTTCAATCTTAGTTATACCAGCTGGTTTGTCCCTCATTCAAATATGTGTTTCCCTCACACCTTAATTGCTGACCTTATAAATTCATGTTTCTATAGTACATCAACGAATGTCTCCAATTCTGGGAAAGTATATGTTTGTTGCTCCTGTTCCCTCTAAATAAAGGCATCATGCCCCTTGTTTGAGAAAACTGTATTGGTTTTATAATGCATAGCTCCCTTACTAAATCAACATTCTCTCTCCATTTTGATACACTAGTTTTTGTACATACTCTTATTCTCTCCATTTTCCAGTTTCCCTTTTAGAAAAAAAAAGGACTAATTTGTAGACTGTACTGTATCTGATTTGTTGTACATAAATTTTAAAATTTAAAACCTAAGCACAGATTTAAAGGATTTTCAATATATATTGATTTCATATTTCCAAATTAAAATGCATTTTATATATATAATGACACTTGCATGGATTAACGGAAAAGCTATGGAAGTAAAACTGCCTTCTGAGGTTCAAAACTCTGGACTATATGAATGTTTTTGTCAGTAAGCCACTTCCAAAGGTGAAGCTATCATTTGATAACTGTAAATTGCTTGATTAACTAAGAAACATTATCTAAATTTTATTAGTGATAAGTTTGAAGCATTAACTTATTTTTAAGAGACTGTACTTTATCAAGTGACTAATCTAAGCCTAGACATTTGTAGTAAATGTTTTTTAAAAATTTATTGATTGACTTTAGAGAGAAAGAGAGAGGGAGATAGAGAGGGAGAGGGGAAGGGGGGAAAGAGAGAGAGACAGGACAGGACAGAGAGAGACATCAATTTGTTGTTCCACTTGTTCACGCATTCAGTGGCTGCTTCTTGTATGTGCCTGACCGGAGATCAAACCCCCAAACTTGGTGTATCGGGACAATGCTCCAACCAAATGAGCTACCCTGCCAGGGCCATATTAAAATTTTTTAACTTGAACTCTTTTTAGGGGGGATAAATGGTGATGGAAGGAGATTTGACTTGGGGTGGTAAACACACAATATAACATAAAAATGATGTATTATAGAATTGTATATCTGAAACCTATATAATTTTATCAGCCAATGTCACCCCAATAGATTCAATAATAAAAAAGAAAATGCTTTTTAGGTCTAAACAGAACTACTATCTTGGGTTTCCTTGGCTTGAGGAAGCATAATTCTAACGTTTGTCTATGTATGTCTGTCTCTGTGTCCAAATTACCCTCTTTTTTAAGGATGTCAGTCATATTGGATTTAAACCCACTCTAACCCAGTGAGCTCATGTTAATCTGATTACACCTACAAAAACTTTGTTCCAAATAAGATCACCTTCATAGGTTCTGAATCCATTCAGAGTTTTGGAGGACACTGTTCAGTGCAGTGTAAGTACATTCTAATGTATCTCCTTACAATGTTGTCCTTTTTGTTACACTGACCTAGGAATTATAGAATTTATATTGCTACTAGGACTTAAGATTTTTTAAAGCGTTTTTTGTTTCTTTCATTAATCAAGTAGACATTTACTAGTGATTATGACTATGTGTTGGGCTGACTGTTTTAGGCACAACGAGAAGCAAATGATGTACAGGACCTCATGGGGCTCATAGTCTAGTGCGGGTGAAGCACACAGACAATAAACTAGTAAACAATTGACTATTGTCACCTTACATGAAAACAAATAAGAAAGGAGAGAGATTCACTGGGGTGGCATTACTGTGGAGGGACATTGAATAGAGACATGAAGGATGAGAAACAGCCAATGATGTGAATTTCCAGGCAAAGATACTTGAGGGAGAAGTCCAGCCAATGCAAAGACCTTAAAGTATAACATGTGGCATATTCACGGAATTGCAAACAAGTGAGTTAGTAAGGAATGCAATAATAAAGGGAAATGTAGGCTTTGAGTCCAGACAGGGAGACAGGCATCAGGTTTTTCAGGGTCTTTTAGACTATGCCAGAAATTCAGATTTTATTCTATTTATAAGAGGAAACCCCTGGGGTATTCTAAGTATGATATAATTTACACTTTCAAAAATATTATTCCACAAGTAATGTTTGCAACCATTCCCCATGACTCTTGGAGAGTTAATAGCCTTTCCATATAAGTCAGGATAGTTTGGGCTATGTTGAAATAACAGATATAAACTCTGAAATTTCAGTGGTGTAATACAATAGAGATTTATTTCTTCCTCATCTAAAGGCATACAGGTCAGCAGTCTCTCCTCCGTCCCATGGCTGCATGGTTTAGAACATGTTCTCCCTAAGGAAGCCACGGCAAGGAAAGAAAGAAGACTAGAGAATTATGTAAGATATTTTGATGGGCCAGGCCTAGAAATGGTTTACATTGTATCTGCCCACATCCCGTGGACCTGCACTCAGTCATATGGCATCAAATTCCTAACAAGGAAGTCTAAGAAATTTTGTCTTCTTGTGTGTCTGAGAAGAGGAAACAAATGTTCCTGCCAAACTCCCTGAGCCAAGATACCTTGGACTTATTGCCTTTATAAGCTTAAGAAGCTGGTAGACATTCCATCTACTTCTTCAGGAACAGAGATGCAGGGCCTTCAGTTCTTTCCATGGTCTTGGCATCAACAAGCAACCAGGAATTTCATTCATCCCATATAGTTCCAAAGCCCAAAGCCCTCCTAATTGATCTGGGCTCTTGAAATACTGATGGTTGTCTGATTACTCAGGATCAGATTTGACTCACTACACCAAACTGGAGTAGCGTAGGTCAAAGACATTTATCCAAGACAAAAACGTAGAATATATTTATCCCAGGCAACTCAGACCCTAAAAGATGAGGCACTAGGCATGAGCAGGATGAACTACAAGCCGCTGAATCTTGCCTTTTATTAAGTGAGAGGATGGTGGCATGAGTACCATGGAGGGTGGTCATCTCCCTAACTCTTCTTTCCCAAATTTTCTTTACATGGCTGATTTTGCTCTGTGAGAATGAGAAAATTCTTATTTTAGGACCACAAAGGTAAAATTATGATTTACGAGGCACTTGCCTCAAAGCCAGTAGTAACACAAATACCGGTGATATTGAGAGTATATGTATGTATTTGTTTACTTTGGGGAGGCTTGGAGAGGAGTTCTTTAGCACGTGTTTTCCCTTAGCCCGTACCACAAATGTGTGCAGTAGGGACTACTAAAACGTTGTTGGAACTGGGGAGTAGAAAGATCACATCCTCTTTCCCATCACGCAGCTAGTGAACAGTGAGCCAAGATTAAACTCATGGCTTTCCTACCCCAATCCCATGCTCTGAATCACAAGAAAGGTATAAAACAAAATAAACGAACAAACAAAATACCAACAAACTCATAGACACAGAGAGTGTACTGGTGTTTGCTAGAAGGGAGGAGGGCCGGGGGACAGAGAGAAAGAGGTCAAGGGACTGAGAAGTACACTTGGTAGTTACAAGCTAGTCATGGGTACATAAAGTACAACATAGAAAATGTAACAATATTGTGACAACTACGGATGGTGCCAGGTGGGTAGTGGAAATATTGGGGGGAACACTTTGTAAAGTATCTGATTGTCTCATCACTATGCCATACTCCTGAAACCAATACAAAATAATGTTGAAAAAAAATGTAATTGAAACATAAAATTTTTTTAAAGGGATAAAACAGATCTTCTGCCTATTTTGATTTACCAAAATACAAATAATCAGTTTAAAATTTTCATATCCATTCATAAATTTTCCTAACACCTAGAATTCTAGAAACAATAATTTGTCTTTTTATCATAAATTGGATGTATGTTAACTTTTTTGTGACAGATATTAAATATAAATTTTCTCAAAAATTATAATGCCGTGGAAGCAAGAGTCTGTGCCCACTATCTGTGAGAGTCCTGCCCCCGTAGATGGCCATCACACATGTATCCGCCCCCCAAGCCATGTTTATCTTTGACTCTCTCATACTATTTTGCATATAAAATGCTTTCAGCAAATGTTTGTTAAGTTAGAGAATTGGTATTTCTGTAAATACTACATGGTTGAAAATATACAGAGGAATGAGAAGCACTAATATGTTTTGAAAAGATAACATGATGTGTGCTTTCATTTTAATTGGGAGTATTTTTGTTTTTATTTCTTACACATAAAATGCATGATCATTGTAAAAAGAAAACACTGATGTGTTTTGTATAGGCTGTATGTTATGTATGCATGTAAAATGGGCTTTTACTAGTGCACTTAATTTTTAAGTTTCTCACTTGATATCCTATTAGCTGCTACTCAATTAAAAACAAACTTTGTCAACAATATCTAACATTACAAGGTTACTCTGTAAACTTCTCAATCTATTTGCGCTGTAGTTTTCTGGAGAGAAACATGTAAAATAAGGTCTAAACCTCCCTTTGAGATGGTTTAAAGGCTTTACTAATGTGCCAATAAAATATTCTTGCCTCAAAAATCGATGTAATCTCAAAAGTGAAATTTTTTTCACATGTAATATGCACACAGCAGACTTATGCAAAAATTCTATTGGTCAAAAGCCAAACAAAATATGGTACCTTCATTACAAATGCAGGGAAAACTGAGACAAATAATTAAACAATCATGGAAAAACGCATAAACACAGTGCGCAGGCACTCATACACATGCACACACAGTCGCAGTGACTTCAAACCATGAGAAATTAATTACGGATGCACTATTGATGAACATATGGGGTGAGTGCTGACACTCACCCGGTTTCAGTTCAGCGATCAGAGAAACAAAGCGAGGCTCACAGACGGATGGTGGGGGAAACGTCAGTGAGCGGGGGCCAGGAAGCTAGATTCCTTCGTAACTACGGAAAACAGTTCCAAATATTCAGACAGAGGGAAAAAGAGCTCCAATATTCATCCCCTTCTGAATATGAACAGGACTTCTCCATCACTACCACCTGTCATCTCTACCTCTAGGAGAAGCTGCAATGTCTGAGGAGGAAGAAGCTGGAGCACAGGGGAGAGGGTAGACAGAGAGGCATTGGCAAAGAAATATGGCTCTGGAGCAAAGAGATACCTACCCCCTTAAAAAAATAAAAAGAAGAGAAAGGAAAGAAGAGAAAAGAATATGGTGTATAAAGAGAAGAGTACTGAGATGGAATCAGTTGTCTGTACAAGAGGCCGTGAGTTAAATCCAAGGGCAACTCACTGAGCCTTCATAGAGAAGTTAAGATGATGATACTATATGTCCTTTTCCATTTAAATGTGCTGACAATTTAAAACACCCTAGTTGAAGATGCAGATCATGAACATACTTGCCTTTCAATATGCTGAGTTACAATGTCAAATCCAAAAGAAATAACAGCAGCAGGATCAACACCACTTTGTCTTTGGGATTCTTACCTCACTAAAAACAAGAGACAGCTAGTTTGGGTTTCATATCTATTAGCAGGTTGTAAGAGCAAGTAATACCACCTGCAGTTAAAAATAGTGAATGCTCCCTCCTGTATTGCTTGGGATGAACAAATTCCTCTCCTATTTCTAGTCATGTCCAGAATCATCAGTTCGTTAGTCAGCACCTGTGATGCGTGTATTATGTATTCATAATTATTCATAATTAAATATTTATCAATTCATATTGGTGGTTCTTCCTATTGAATCTATTCTCCTATACTTACTCATCACTGTTTAGATCCATGGAAAATGCCTTAATTTGTCTATAAGATGGGACAATGCTAAACATTTTATGCCTATGTACATTACCTATCTTCTTACTTACAGTTACTTTTAAGAAATAATTCTTTAAATCTTTTAATTTCTCTGGAATTAGCTACCTTTAATATCCTTCTTACTTCTGGAAGCATTTTCCTTCAGTTTATATGATCTCTAACTCTATGTTGTTGAAGGTTTTCAGCTTAATATAGATATTAATAAATTCATTTAGCTTCTGGTTAAGATTTTCATCTTCCCGTCTCTCAGAACTTTTACCAATCTTAAAAAACAAATCAGATATTGACTTTCCATTATAAACAACGTTTGACAGTAATAATAATTAGAGAATCTAGTTTACTATACAAATTTATCATTTTTACCAGAATTTACATAAAATCATGCCTAGAAAAAAAATTAAATAATATAAATGGACACTAAATAAGAAAATGTGATGAATTCAATACTACCCTTTAATTGGCAGTTGGTATCTTTGTTTATTCTTCTGGCTGTAGAAAACAAACACAGCTTTAGCTAATGCACTTCCCAACTAAATCCTCCGGTGCACAAAATAGTATATTTCTATAAAATAGATCACTATGGCAATAAATGAGCACACCTTTTACAAATTTCGATGACTAGTTCTGATTGGAGGGGGTGTTTAATCACTACTTTGCCGATGCTGGGAAAGTTTAGTGTGATAATAAAGGGTATTATTATTATTATTAAAGTTTAACTGATTGCTTTCAAATCCCAACTTTTCCACTGCCAACTAAGCAACTGCAGCTCTGTTTCATTTTATGCATGAGAGAAAAAATAGTTATTGGGGAAAAAAATGTTTTCAGAGCAAGCACTCAAGGGATGCTGGTATCATTACTTTGATAAATGATGTTAGAGGTAAACAAGTTGTTCTGGAAGGGGAAGTACGTGTGGGGGTGAGGTGGCGGGTGTCTAGGGAGGAAAACCGAACTTCACAGCCCTGAAGATAGGGATGCTGTTGTCTCCCTGTTACGTGTAGTTCATGGGTTTTATAGTCATGCTCCATGTGTGCATTCGAGGGACATGGGACTAAAGAAAATGAAAAATAAGAGAATATCCCAGTTGAGTCACTTTTCCATGTGAAGATCTGTTTGGACACGTTATCTAATCTCCTAATCACCAAAGAAGGGAAGGTACCAATGAATTATTTATTTGCTTTATTTTTCTTCAAGTCTCTATGTTGCATTTTATAGATTTTTAAAATTTATCCATAGCAAAAATGGATAAACTTCCTCCTTCCGTCTGGTGGCCCACCCTCCCCCTGATCTCCTCCTACCACTCCGGGTGTTTCTTCTGTCTCCTGTGTGGACTCCTCTTCTACTCACTCCAGGTCCTGGGCTCAGTCTTTTTCTTTTTTTAAATTATTCTCTCTGAGAAATAGTTACCCCCTTAGCTTCATCTACCACCTAAAATTTAGATTCTCCAATATCACATATTGAGCTGCCTTCTTAATATCCTCTGGGTGTCTCACCAAGAGTTCAACATCATCGCTTCTAAAATAAAATGTCATTTTCACACCCCAAATCTGTTTCACCTCCTGAGTTTCCTCTCCAAGGGATAGCTTGCCAGTCATTCATTAGCCCAAGCAAGAAACTGGTAGTTTTCCTGCTTTCCTACCGCTCTCTGACCCCAGTCATCTCATTGTCAATCAAGTTTTAAGAGTAATATCTTAACCTACTCCCAGCCTTTCAGTCTTCAGGTCTCCTACTTCAACTTCTCATCATTTCTTCTCTGAATCACTAATGACAACAATGCACTGATCTCCTCCAGGTGCTCCTCTTTCCATACTATTTTCCATTCCAGAGTCTGCAAGATGGATTCCTTATTCACGTCACTCCTCTCTTCAAAATCTGTTAGTCAATCAACAAGTATTTATTCAGCATCCACTATGTGCCAGGCCCTGCTCTAGGGATCAGGGCATTATGGTGACCATGTCCTTTCCATAATGCTCTACACAGTCTGTGTGTGTGTATTTTTACATAGAGATCTATCCATATTTATGATGCTGTATCTGTATCTATATGTCTATATGTAAGACCAATATATGTATCTTACAATGAAGATATCTCTCTATGCATATATTATATTTGTACATGGACAGATACATACAGATATTGTGTGTGTATATATGTGTGCGATGTATATACTACATAGTATATGTATATGTAGTATGTGTGGTATATATACTACATATTATATATACTATATATGTGTACATATATAATATAATATAATATAATATATACATATAGGCATATAAGAACATCAAAACTGCCAAAGATTTCCATTTCAATTTCAAAATACATTAAAAGTACTCTTGTCTTACTTGCATATTCATCCACTCATCCATTCAACAACTATTCTTTGGTGCCTCTTTAATGCTTTCACAATAAAAAGTTCAAACTCATTAGTATTACATACAAGTGCCTTCATGATTTTATATCTCTGCCTTTCCCTACGGCCATTTTTTTCTGCTACTCTTTCATGTATCTGCTATCTTCCAATCACAGGTTTTGTGCACACTGTAATCTTGTCTCCAGCCTGAAATTTGGCATTTTACCCCTTTCTACTGGGAATATCCTTACTTGCCTTACTTAGGGATATTGAAACTTACTTATTCAAAGTAATTCATCTTGACCCACCACAACTTTCAGGCTGTTAGAGACACCTCATTGTGCATAAATCTATCCTGCCACTGGTCCACTTGTGTAATATTTGTTAATATGCTGATCGCCACTGTGAATTTCCTCGCACATCTTCATCGTATTCACTTTCTTGCACAACGGCTGGCTCATAGTAGCCATTCATAAATGTCTGTTGCAGGAATAAACGGAAGAATGAATGAGTAAATTAATTACTCCACAAACACTTGGGTCACATGCTTGCAAAAATACTCAGAGATTTGTTGAACAAAATTATTTCATTTCTTCTTCTAAAGAGTTCTGGAATGATGGCCTAAAGATACTATAAAAAGTTATCCTAAACTCAGAATCAACTTAGCAGCAAAGCTAACTAAATTCTAACAACATTACCATCTTTTAAAGTACCTAAAAATATATTTAACAAGAAAAAATACCAACAGCAGTAGGAGATAGTTGATCACACTTTGTTCCTAGACCTTTCTTATCAGTATGACTTTTTGTTGTAAAATGTAAATGATGAGGCCCACACCTTTTTAAATCTCTTCATTTCCTTCAAAGGGCAGCTTGCCTCAAAATATTCATTCTTGAACTCACCTTTACTTCATCTGCCTGCAGTTCTGAGAAATGATAAAATCTCTATGTTCTTGCTGTCGCAAAGGGTATAAGCTCCTTCTTTCTCTCTACTGCGTAGAATTCCATTGTGTAAATATACCATAGTTTTTGGATCCACTCATTTGCTTATACCCTTTGCAACAGCATGGATGAAACTGGAGAGCATTATGCTAAGTGAAATAAGCCAGGCGGTGAGGGACAAATACCATATGATCTCACCTTTAACTGGAACATAATCAACAAGAGAAAAAAGCAAACAAAATACAACCAGAAACATTGAGGTTGGGAACAGTCTAGCAGTGGCCAGGGGGGAGTGGGGTGGGGACAGTGGGAAGAGGGGATTGCAGGAACTATTATGAAGGACACATGGACAAAATTGGGGGGGTGGAGGGGGTGAGGGAGGGAGGTGGGTTCAGCTGGGGTGGGGGGGAGGGAAGGGGAGAAAAGGCATACAACTGTAATTGAATAACAATAAAAATTGAAAAAAAATCTCTATGTTTTTCATGCCTACTTCTCCTCACATTTTTCTGGGAGGACAGGCATACATTGGAGATGTTACAGGTTTGGTTTTAGACCAACACAATGAAGCAAATACCATGTGACAAAGCAAGTTGCAATCTCTTCGCTGGTGGAGGATCGTGCCTTCAATTTGTAAAACAAACAAACAAAAATATGCAACATCTGTGAGGTGCAATAAAACCGAGCACAATAAAAGGAGGTGGGCCTGTGTCCTGAAAGTACCAAACACTGAAAATTGGTGTAGCTGTTGAGGCTAATCTCCTCTGTCCAAAAAAATGTGAAAGCAGTGATTGGTACAACCAGTTTGCAGGGGACATAACAGTAAGCCCCTGACTGGTTTGTGTGTTAGAGCCTCAGACCTCAGCACAGCAATCTTTGGCTTCCAGACCTTCCCAGGGATCCTCCTACAAATAGAATGCACCTACCCTGGTTTCTTTGACCATTTCCCAAAAAATCTAACCTAAAGAAATTAAGATTCTTCAAATAAAGGGTCATTTAGCATCACCAGCTTCTAAAAGGCTGAGTCTATTGCAAATTACACATAATGCTTAGCATAGTTAGTCTGCTTGAAAAATGCGTTCTTGTGAAGCAATAGATATATAAATCCTAGAATGAAGATTATTACCTCATACAGGAAGTGGAAAAATTTATATATGTATTTATATATAATTTCATGTATATGATATTACATATGTATCCATCTATCTAAAGCCAGATGACCAAACAGCATAAATAATATATGGATTAAAATTCAATCTGACTTGAAACAATTATGTAATGTTCTGAAATCTCCTAAAGTTATAAGGAAGTTAAATTTCCATTAGTAAGGCTATTCTATAATGCTGCATTGTTCATTAATTGTTGCTTGAAGATTGAGTATGAAGTAATGGATTCTATGGCACTTACATAATATTTTATATTTGGAAAGTGCTTTGCAATTGTGTGACAGTTAAATGTTAACTAACCTTATATCCATAATAGATGACAATAAGAAATTCCTACATGCAGAAGGACAGATTGGAACTTCTTTAAATGAGACCAGAAACCTTTTTATTAACTACATATGTCCTGTAAATTATTGACCTGTCTACATCTTCCATTTTATGAACAGTCTTTGAAGTTAAAAGTTTAACATATAACTATTCATTCCTCAATTTTTATTTGAATCTTAGAACAGAAACCACACTGATTCCAGAAACCACATATTTCCCTCTAATTAATATTCATCTCCAGTTGTCAATCTACCCTGTATTTTAGTGCATGTTAGCATAAATATCTCTTCTTCAATTCCCCATACCAGCAATTTTCAACTGATACGCTGCAAGAATTTTTAAAACATGCAGTACTTGACTGTTTAGTCAGGGGCACTGACCTCTTTTCCCTTAGATTGCCAAATAAAAAAATGACAACAACCAACACAACAATAGCTGTCTGGTGTGAATGAGTCAAAATTATAGCTATTTTTTGTCATACTAGTCTAAAATATATTTTTGGTATGCCTCAGAATTTTAGTAATTAGTTTATGTGTGCCATGAGATGAAAAAGGTTTAAAATTGCTGCTCTATACAGTAGAAATCCTTTGACAGTCAGTAGAAATTAAATAATTTCTTCTCTTATTGATCTTTGTATTTTTTATGTCAAAGTTTTTTGGTTTGCTTATTATTTAATTGTGTTTATCCTTCAATAGGCTTGACCATTTTTTTAAAAAACATTATCTCTTCTTCCTTCCTTCCTATCATATCACACCGATGAACATGGGGCCTTTGGATAAATAATATTATTTATTCTTACAGAAATGATGTTTTTCAAAATCTTTTATTAGGGAGATAGATTTTTTTTTGTTTAGTTTAGTTTTGTTTTAAATACAATTGGGTAAATTAAATAGAGCATGCCAAACCTGCCAAAGGGGAGAAACTCTTTAAGAGCCCACACAAATCACACCTTGAAAAATCTTAACTCAAAGTAACTATTTGTTGAGAAATAACTGAAAATAGAATTGATGCGGATATCTGCTTAACAGGCGGTGATTATAGAATGCACTCACAGCTTAATTATATAGTAATGTGCTTGCGTCTTTAATCAAAGAAACCAGAATGTTCACATTTCTGACTGGAGGCAGGAAAACCAAGTAGAAAGCACGGGAAGAGCTCAAGTGGCATCCCATAAGATCTAGAAGCAGGTTAGAGCAAGGCAAGGGATAAAGGGAGGGCGAGGTGAGGGAGAGTTTGCTGTATAATCATCACCGTGTGGCAGGCAACGGGCAGAGAAGAGAAGTATTAGGAAGAGGATGAAAGCATTGCAGGAAAATCAGGCAACAGAGCAGAGACATGAACATAATTGCAGACATTTCAGAATTAGGGTGGAGGTGTCTGATAGGTGTATGGAAATTTAGAACTGGAGTTTGGTAGAGGGAGCCAGGTGGGGAAGTAGAAAGTAATGGATTTACAAGTCATCTGCATACTAATTTCTGTGGGTCTATTTTAAACAGATATTTGGGTTTGCAAAGTCAAAACCTAAGTTGTGCATATTTCTTTCTGGATAGTACTTGGCTAAGCTTAGGTAAAGGTATCATAGCAACTGTTACATTATACAAGATTATATACAAGTAGAGAAAGATTTAAGGAAATAAAAGCACTCAAGTACAATTTAGGACTGTTTTCAGTAATTCTTAACTGTCATCACTTACTACCTATCTAACTTTGCCTCTCCACACAAAATGCCTCAAATACAATCATTTTTAAGTGGTAAGGTCTTTCCCTTGGGGGAAAAATGGGATTGAGGTTAGTCTCAGAGTCTAAAATGTCATGGCTCTGGAACAGCGAGTTTTCAAAGTTTGTTTTCTCTTTAACCCCAATCAATACACTACTTCTAACTGCTCACTTGTACCAACTTCAGGAAAAGTGTGGGGTTTTTTAGCATTCTCTCTGCTGTAAGAGTCCTGTCCTGGGTCCACTTCTGATCTCCAAGTTCCCTGCAGTTTTTAGACTTGGAGAGAAAGAGAGATACAAAAACAAAACATTAAAATGAAACACCTATGCCACATTATTTGTGACCGTGAGACCGTAAAACTCTTCCTACTCAGACAAAATCGCTGTCTCTTTTCCACCTCAACCTTTTGACCTTGGTAGCTAAAATGAATTATTGCTCATTTGCATTACATATTTCATCCTCAGCCAGCTCTGACACAGCTGACTTCAGATACAACATTCTGAAATATTCATATTTATCAATTTTACTGAAGTATTTTACAACTTTAAAGTACACTTAATTGGAACCTTGAAACATTTAAACAATGAAGATGAAAAGAAAGAAGTGTAAAGCAGGCATTAGTGTATGCTCAATATAGATTTGGGGCATACATATTTTTCTAAGCAGAATACTGTGAGAAGT